>NC_136926.1:53104956-53596315 GCF_949752795.1 Hyperoodon ampullatus
CTCTGTGTGGGGACCCGCGGGGCAGGGGGCATTTGCAGTGGGATGGTACCTCAGTGTTGGCCAGCACGGGCTAGCCCAGCCTTGCTCCCTCCTCCCTTGCCCTCTCCTTCTTTTCTTTCCTCCATCACCAGGTGTCTGTCCCGGCCAAGCTGGGGTGGCGGGGTAGGAAGGAGGGAGATGCACAGGGCTCAGCGGGCGGGCGGCAGTAGCCATCAAGTTTCTGCATCCCCCGCAGTTTCAGCAGCACAGGCCGCCTCTGCCTCCCAGGACCCGTTCCCCCTTGAACTGCGAGCCACAGCGCTGCCTGTTTTCGTCTGCGGGTCTATATATAGCGATGGAGATGCACACTCTGGAATTGGATTTGATGTAGCCCTCTGGACTCAAGCTAACTTTTGGGGAGTAGTTTTCTTGGGAGCCTGCCAGTCCAATTCCTCCCTCATGAACACTAATTACTGCACAGACCTTCTCCATGAAATCGGTGCTGAAGCCATTTCCATCCAGGCGGCTCTCCAAGACGAAATTTTTCTACTGGGAACCGACAGCCGCAAATAAACCTACCATCTACTTAGCAACGGAGAGCAAGAGCGGGTGGGAGACGGGGAGGGAGGGGGACGCACAGAGAGTGGGAGGGAGGGAGGGAGGGCTCGGAGGAGAGGGCTCGGCTTCTTTTCTTCCTTCTGTTCTTTATTTTTCAGAAAGGGTGTAATCAGCGCTCTCAGGAAAGGTGATACAGGGAGTCTCGGAAGACAGCGCGGCGGCCCAGGCCACCTGCATGGCCAGTACCTGCTCTTGGCTGCTCGAGCCTGGCCAGGGCCCTCACTGGACTGCTGGGCACTGCAGTGAGAGACCCCCGCCCCCGGCCTCTCCAGGGTTTATTCACTCCTTCCCCACCCTAGCCTCCCTCCTCCTCCCACAGGTCTGGCCCTTGCCTCGCTCCCTTGGTCTCACCTCACAGAGGACAGCTTCCTTCCACATCTCGGCCTGATGAGTTCCCACTCATCAGCCAGGGGGCCTGGGTACCATCCCACCTCTACCAGGCCGTGCCTCCCTGACCCTGTTAGGTAGCACCAATACCTCCACTCTGAACTCCAGAGGCTTGTGCCAGGCACCCAGCAATGGGGTCTATTCTTCTCTCTGCCCCCTTGAAGTCTGCACATCGGCTGCCAAGGAAGGGGTGGGCACCAGAGTTCGGGGTGGGGGGAGCCCTACAAAGCCAGGTCCTGCCCAGTGCATCACCACACCCCTGAGATGCAGACGCCTTCTCTTCAATTTCACCTAAGACAAGCCTGAGCTCAGAGAGGTCAGGGAGGATGTTCACGGTCACTTATTACCTAGGAAGAAGCAGGGCTGGGATTTTATGACCATTGGCCATTTGCCAGGTCCTCGCACTCCAGCCAATAAAGCCAGAGAGGACATCAGAGCCTGCTGGGGGTCATGAAACTCTGTACCAACCTGGCCCCGTCAGCAGAAGTGCTGCTTCTTGCCTTGGTAGAGCTCCCTCTGCATCCTGTGCCCAGGGACACACCACGCCAGGACCCCAGCCCACAAGTCACCTTTCCCAGGTCCCTTAACTTCTGTTTTCTGAGATCCAGAGCCCAGAATAGGGCACTCCCCAAAAGTCACTTATGCCACCAAGACTTGGTGAGGCCTTTCACCTCTCTGGGTCTCAGTTTCTCCATCCATAAAATGGGCACAGTGATTCCTGCCCTAGCTCCCTTACCTAGGTGGGTGGTGTGGGCATCACTGGAGATGGCAGTAGTGCTACTAGGTTGCTGGTCGTCTCCCTCAAGGCCCCTGTTCCATGCGCCCGGCTTCATGCTCACCCTGGACTCTCCTGTCCCTGCCCGCCCATCCAGGGTGGATGAGTGAGGTCAGAGCTCAGCCCTCTTCTCCAGCGGAAGCCACGATAGAGAACTCCCACTGGGGGGTGAGGAAGGGAGAGGAGCCCCCCGGAAGAGCCCTCTCTTAAAAGAGCCCTGGGCTGGAAATCATGAAAGTGGGTTGATGCCCGGGGCCTTATTTGTAAGGAGGGCAGTGGAGGTGGATGATCTGTGCGGCCCTTCCCTTGCAGGTGTCGAGAGGTGGTGAAGGATGGGGCTCGCACACCACGTGGCTCTACCACCTTAGCTGTGTGGTGTGGGGCAGGTTTCTTAGCCACTGTCTCCCTCAGTTTCTCACCTATAAAATGGGAGACTAACTCTCACTGGGTTGCTCAATGCTGAATGAGAACGTGTGTGCCCGGTCCGGGGTCAGGGCACTGGTCGGGGTCAGGGCACTGGTCCGTGTCAGCTTCTAGTCCGTAGGCCGTATAGTCCTGGCCAGTGACGAAGCACCTTCCCAGTGAGTGCTGTGCACGCATTTCCTCACTTAGTCCACTGGCTCTGCTTTCAGTGTGTGTGTGTGTTTGTGTGTGTGTGTGTTTGTGTGTGTGTGTGTGTGTGTGTGTGGAAAATGTGGAGTCCCAGAGGCGGGACCAGAGAGTTGCGTGGAAGTGTGGCTGTCACTCGGCATCTACAGAGCGGGTCCCAGCTCCTGGCATCTGGCTGCTGTGAGAGGCCTCCTCAGAGGACGGGCCTGAACTACTAGGGAGGCTGGTCATCGCCACAGCTGGGATCCCCAGGAGCGGCCATCCTCAGGCAGCCAAGGGCCACCAGGCTGAGCCTGATGAGGTGAGGGAGGGTCTGGCGGGTTTCTGGTTAAGGAGAGGAGGGAGCCAGCTGTCCTAGCAGGACGTGGGATCCTCTCACTAGTTTAAGTCTGAGTGGCTTCACCTGGCTGAGACCGTTGAGGCTGATGACAGGCCAGCCAGGCTGAAGACACATAGCACCAGGCAAGCAGTCTGGGGTCCACATACCCTTACTTTCAACAGCTCTTATCTTTTTTGGTTTTGCCTCCCCACTTAGATTCCTGGTTTATCTTCTTTAGTAAAATTCTAACCTCCCTTCATCAGAGCTAAGGTGAAAGGGACACACCCATCATGCAGGCTGCCCTGAGGTAGGCGTGGCAGTGGGCACATCTGTCCTGGATGGAGCTCAGGCAGAGTGGGCTTTTGGGGGCCAGGCGGGGATGACTGTGGAACCAAGCCCTTTCCACCTAAGGTAAGTGCTCTCTTCCCAGGGAAGCACCGCCAGGGAGCATCCTTGGGCAAAAGAGACCCCCAGAAGCAGGCAGGGGAGCAGGGCGGTTAGACGTACAGGCTTTGGCATCAGACAGATCTGGGTTCCTGTCTGAGCTCTACCATTTCTTGGCTGTGTGATCTCAGGTGAGTTCCTTAACCTCTCTGAGCCCCACTTTCCAAATTGTACAATGGAATTGATGCAGGCCTGTTGTGACACATGTGAAGCTCCCAGTGCAGTGCCAGGCCCCACATGTGTCCCTTTTGTGATGCCATTGAGCAAGGGTATCCTCTGGATTTTGCAGCCCTCCCTGAGCTGCCCTAGGACATGCCTGGGACAGTAGAGTGGTGGCCTTGGCCCCATTGGTAGGTGTTCCCTCCCGGGCTGTGGGCCCGATGCGCCTTCCAAAACTTCAGCCCGTATCTGTGTCTCTCCCTCCCCTGCCCACCCCGATGCTGCCCCCCTCTTCTTTCAGAATTCTCCGTTCCTTCTCTCAGGCAGGCAGCTGAGCAGAAAACAAATCAAAGTTGCCTGCATGTCTTGGAGCCTGCAATGCTCCCGCGAAGCGATCCCTTGCTTCCCATTACCCACCCCAATAACTCTTGTATATGGAGTGTGAAATAATTAGCAGTGGCAAAAATAATTTAGGAAACAAGAAGAAACTAATTGTATGAGCTTGTTTGGGGAGAACACAGCCAACCAAAAAACCCACTGTGTAGGGAAATATGGACAGACAGACCAGTTCCCCTGAGGTCAAGCCCATGGCTGGCTCACCGGAGGGGTCCATTACAAGGCCCTCTCTCAGGACCAGCTTCCTCCACCAGGATCCTCCAAGAAGGGCCCACTGGTGCTGTAGCCAGGACAAGCCATCCTCATGGGCCCAGGGGTGACTTCGCAGAACACATCTATAACCTTGACTCAGGCCATCCCCTGGAGGCAGGTGGGTGGGGAGCAGTCTCATGTGGCCAAGTGGGCTTGGCAACCTCCCTGAACTTGAGCTGGGGCCACAGGTGGGCTGGAACGTTCTTGTTCCCTCTCCCACCCGCCTGCCTTCACCACTCAGACTCTCCAGCCCCAACAGACGCCCACTGCACAGTCAGCGTGCAGCGCACATGAACGACACGGAGCTTCCCTGGGAAATGGGCGGGAACCTTGGTGCCTCGTAGTTTACAGCCCTACTAACTCTGAAAAGTTTGCTTCCTCCTTGAGCACTTTTCCAGCGCCTGAGCTCCTGCCCATCCTCCAGCCCACTGCTCATCACTTTCTGGGAGGGGGAGGGTCAGGCGCCCTAAGTTTCCAAGTGACAGATGAAAAGGAGTGAGGACTGGACGGTCTCAAGGTAAGGGAATGAGGGGCCAGAGAGAAGCAATAATCTGCAGACGGTCACAGTCACCAGGAAGGCAGCTCTGGGTCTGACCAGGGCTGCTGTTTCTCGCCTCCCCTGCCATGCTGGAGAACTCAAGGCATCGGCTGGATCCTGGTTGAGCACAGCGGCGGCCACCTCTGCTCCCCTGGGACCCTGCTCAAGGCCCCCTGAGGCCCCCTCCCCTCATCTGAATGAGAGCTGGGCCCAGAGTGGGGAGGAGGCCTCCTCTTCCCTTCACCCCCGCCCGCCCTGAGACGAGGAGCATTTGCATTTGTCTAGAACTAGTCTATAAAGTTATTCCTAATGACAGAAGTCTCAGCGCTCGCCCCGTGAGCTCCTGTCTGCTGTCTCCTCGCTCATCTCCTCTTGTCTGGGCTGTTACGACAACCTCCTAATTTGTCCCTTGGCCTCCAGTGTCTCAGTCTCAGGCCAGCACGGCGATCGTCCTAAAGCCAGCTTCTGATCTGTCACTTCCTTGCCTTGAAAGCGTCTGTGACTTCCTGTTTCCTCTAAGATCAGCATATATTTCTCAGCCTGGCCTCCTCGGTGACATTGGTCTCTCTCATCCCCCTTAGTTAGGTCTCGATGTTGGAGGAATTACTTTAAATCTTGGCTCCTTGGTGAGAAGGCAACTGATTGAGAGCCAGCCTGGGTTCATACCTGGTTGTCCCTCCCATTCACTGCTTTCACCTGGAATCACAGTGGCTCCCCTGTGGCCCTTAAGCCACAGTGGCCTAGTGTCCATCTCCCAGACACACCACTATCTGCTGGACGTCGCTGCCTGGAGGGCTCGTGGTGCCTTAGGTGTAACCTGTGCAAAGGAGTGGCCATTATTTTGCCCACACCTGGGCCCGTTCTCCTGGATCCCAAGCCAGAAACTTGGGAGGGCTGCCTTCTCCTTCATCCTCATGTGCCCCACAGCCATCTCCAAAGTGCATTTCTCCTCTCTATCCTGCCCCTGTTCAGGCCCAGATTTTGTCATCACCTGCTGAGTTTCTCCCCTGCAGCTCCCAAGACTGGCCACTTCCTCCCCAGTGTCCCTGTGCGGGCCTCACTGGGGCCTCTCCTTTCTCTCACTTCTTTTCCCTGATTAGGCTGAAATCTGGTTCTAAGTTGCCCTGGCAGGTGAGACAGAGTGAGCTTGATCAGGGCACCTCAAAAGCCAGACTAAGACATCAGAGGCTTTGGAGCCAATGCAGACTGTGGTTGCTGAGCCAGGGGTGTGGGGTGGAGGGGGTGAGTGCTGTGTGTGCACTGTCAGCCTGGAACCGGCACATGGGATGAGGCAGGGGAAAGAATTTGGAGGCAGGAGGACGGCTCCCTACAGGCAGGCCCCTTTGGGCCCATTTGCTGTGCTAATTGCCTGACAGAATTACAGGGCAGGTGTCCAGGACTTGGGCTGTGGTCTCATCACACACTTGGCAGCTGAGGTCTTTTGCCAGGTGGGGGTCGGGTGGAGTGGTCCCCTGCTCCTTTCCCCACCTCCTTCTGGGCTGATGGATGGCACTAGGTATGCATAGGTCGGGCACGCCTGTTCACCAGGCTGACAAATGCCACAGGTGCAGCCGCAGGGGACACGAGCCAGCTGCTCCCATCACATCTGCGGTGTGCTGTTCAAGGTCACTCTGTGAGCTCAAGTGGTCTGGTGGGCTGCAGGCTTGGAGCCCCCTCGCTGCCATCGATGGGTCCCTTTAGCTAACCATCTCTTCCTGGCTGGGGAAGCAGAGGTGGGAGATGGGGAAGGTCCTTTTCCTCGGAGGCAAGTCATCTCAGCTGTGCACGTGCCGATGCAAACCCTGAGATTAGAGTCTCTGTGCTCTAGTTAAGAAGAGTCGTCTCTGCAGTCTGCAGCTCATCTGCCCCTGGGGTCACCTCTCCTGCTGCTGCAACCTGTACTGCAGTCTCCTGAGACTTCTGCCTACATTGCTCCTGCCCTGATGTTGTCTTCCCAACTCAAAGTCCCATCTCGACTTTTCTGGGATACTAGTCTCCTTCCCTCTGGCAGAGCTTAAGGGCTCAGCCATTGAAACGGACTTCAGCTTATCTTTCCCCAACTCACTTATATAAAAATAAATTTGATGGAAGAATGTTATCAATTTCATGTCCTCCCCTCCAGTTAGAAAAAATATTAGCACCTGCAACTGTCTGTAGTAGGATCTAGAGGATACTGATTTCACATGGAGTTAAATATTTAGACATTTTGGGTTCTGGAGTGAGCACCATAAAGCTGGGACAACTAGGCACTAAGTGGCCACGTGGGAGAGCCATGTGGTACCTTGGGAAAATCCAAGAAATGGCACAAAAGTTTCTGGCACCTCTCAGACCTGATCTATCTGAACCTTAACTTTGACATCTGTAAAATGGGATAGAACTTATTAGACAGAGTAGCTCCTAGATCAGTGAGGGCATGATACACAGTAGGCACATACTAAGCGTTGAGCTAATCTGGATCAAGGTGGAGACCTTGAAACAGACAAGTCAGCTTGGAAATTTACAAAAAATAAGAAGACATTAGTCATATGATCCAGCAATTCCTCTCAGCTCTATATTCCACAGAATTGAAGACAAGCATTCAAATAAATATCTATACACATATATCCACAGTAACACAATTCTCAACAAACAACCCAAATTTGCATCAGCTGATGAATGGATACACAAACTGTGATATACCATACAATGGAATATTATTCAGCCCGGAAAAAGGAAGGAAATTCGGATCCATCCAATGTGGATGAACTTTGAAAACATTATTCACAGTGAAAAAAGCCAGACAGAAAAGGCCACTTATTTTATGATTCTATTTACGTGAAACATCTGGAATATGTAATCCATAGAGACAGAAAGAAGACCAGTGGTTGCCAGGGACCGGGAGGAAGTGGGAATGGGGAGTAACTGTTTAATGCATATGGGATTTCCTTTTGGGGTGATGAAAATGTTTTGGAACTTGATAGAGGTGATGGTTGCACAACGCAGTGATTGTACTAAATACTGCCCAATTGTACACTTTAAAATGGTTAATGGTTAACTTGATAAAGAAGAAGAGAAAAGAAATGAAAGTACCAGGGGGAAATTAATACATTAAAGCACACAAGCACTGCCTGCCCTCCCTCCCCTATGAAAGAGCAGAATATTCCAGCCTGGGATTCTCAGTGCACACAAGGCATGTCCTTGCCCGAACCTCCCAGAATATTATTGAGGCCCACTGGCCAAACCACTGCAGGGGCACTGACTTTCTCCCCCAGAACTGGCATGGGTCCGTCTTTCAAGCATGGCTCCCAAGCCCTTGGGGTGCCTCAGCTCTGGGGCTTCACTACTCTTCCAGGCTTCTTTAGTGACCCCAGAAAACTTTCTTCAACCACAGATCAAGCTCTGGCCAAAGAGGTATTCCCATTCCTGTGGGGGAAATCCTGCATGACCTCCCCTGCACTCTGTCTGGAGGATGTCTGAAGCCCCAAGATGAGCTGGATGCTCATGATGGCTCCATACTTAGAGAATGAGAGTCGGCTTGCCCTTAGCCCTGGCCCGGCTTTCCTGCTGGCCCTGTGGTCTGAGCGGGTAGACTTCACATGGCCAAGGCCCCTCCCTGTGGGATTGTACAACAGTAACTTCTCCTCCCTGGGCATCTGTTTTCTCTTTGGAAATGTCTCTCTCTCCTTTTCCAGGTGCTCCCACCTGGCCCGTGCACATGTGACCTCTCCCATCACAGCACTGAAACAGCCAGGAAGACACGTGAATGGTCAGAGCAGACCCTAGGCTGTGCCTGAGAGTGAGGTGTGGGGTGGTGGCCCCTGGGGATGGCTCTGCAAACATTCCAGCCTCTGGGTCTTTGCCCAAGGGCACCGCTTACCTGCCATCATCCCACCTCCTGGTCACGGAGGGCTCCCCTCTGTGTCCCAGTCCCCAGGCAGTGCTGCTGCATAAGTATCTGTTGAATGGGTGAGTGATGAATAAATAAAGGGGATGGCCTCTTTCAGGAAGTGCTCACCAACCTTCCCCTTCCCTGAAATCCACGTGTTTAGAGCCAGAAGCACAAGCTTCCCCAGTGACTCACTCACCCATCTTTCCAACACGCAAGCAGCAGTCACCCTTGCAAGCCAGTCACCGTGCTTGGCCTGGTCCCACTCTGCGCTGGCCAGGTGACTGATGCATGAGTCTGGACTCCCTGGGCGCACCAAGCTCCCTGCGAGGGAACAGTCTCCCCACCTCCAGGGCCCCTGCACAGGGCTCTATCCTATCACTCTCAACCCAAGGGCTTTGCACCCCCATGTTCTCCTCTTAGGACCCAGCTCAGCCTGAGCCTCCCTCAGGGCATGAGGCTCAGACCGCTCACACCACACCTGCTCTCTTCCAACTCGGCCTGGGACCCTCTTGGGCTCACACACCCCTTTGACACATTCATACCCCGTGCACTGCCTCTGATTACCCAGGTGTGGGTCTCCCCAAACTGTGAGCCCCCTCAGGGCAGGAGCACAGATCGCTTCATCCCCGCATTCACCGCAGCACTTAACACTCAGTAAATATCTCCAGCTGGTAGAAAAGGAGAGTGGGTCTGTGAGCTAAGTTGCTGGATTCCTCTTCTCCTCATGGCTCTCTGCCGTGTTTTTCCTTTCTTTCTTTTTTTAACCTGGAGGGAATACAACTTCAGCATCTCCACCCACTTTATAAATACTTTGACAAATGGTTTCCCTGCTGCCGTGCTTACCCCAAGCAGGGGCATCTGTCATTTTGGAAGCAACTGTGTATAGCCCTTGCTACCTTTAATGCAGAGTCAGCGGCTGGGGACGAGGTAGAGGAGAGGGCAGCCAGACCACTGGAGATTATCAGGCCCAGAATTTAAAAACTGAAAGAGAGAAAGAAAGAAAGAGAGAAAGAAAGAGAGAAAGAGAGAGAGAAAGAAAGAGAGAAAGAAAGAAAGGAAGAAAGAAAGAAAGAAAGAAAAAGGAAAGAAAGAAAAAGAAAAAGAAAGAAAGAAAGACCCTACCCAGCTCACAGAGTAATTACCATCTCCTTGGCAACGAAGCAGCAGTCTGGGACCCTGGGCTCCGTCATCCTTCCTGGGTCTGGGAAGGCGAGGGACAGCTGCGAGAGTGTTTCACACCCTCCTGCGGCATTTGGAAGAAGGATTTGTTTTCAAGTAACTCTTCAGCCACCTTTATTGTTTCCCGTTGGTCTCTCAGCTACAGTTCCTACTTTCCAGCCCAGTGTCCTAGGCTGGAAGAGACAGGAAACTATGTGGGAAGCATGGTGAGAGGTACCATCAATAGGACCCACACTCTCGGCCGGCTACCTTACCAGACATCTCCCCACCGTCGGAGCTTAGCTCAAGGAGGTTACTGATTCTCCACCCCCTCATCCTCTCTGATGTTGTCTCCTCAGGAAATGCCCTTCGCCCTGGGAGTCTTACAGAAGGACTTGGCCTTTGGGGGCCGTGGGGTGTGTCCTGTGGGAACAAGGAGCTTAGGTAATGGGAGTCCTAAGGCATGTGTCCCAGAGGCTGGGAGAGGTCTGGTGTGATCTCACTGGCACAGGGACCCAGGCACAAGTGACAGAAGTGCCTTCCCCAGAGGTTCATCTGGAGAGGACGAAACTTCCACCTTCCTCACCACCCACCCACCACTGGACTGGCTGCGTGTGGTCCTGCTGTGGAGACTGGAGATGGAACAAAGGCCTCCCTTCCCTGCCCCAGTATGGATCCCTTCAACCTCCAAGGGTAAGCGCCAGTCTCCCCTCCTCCAAGAAGCCTTCCCTGGTTGTGCCAATTCTAACGGCCCATCCTTCCCTTCTGCCTGCCCGGCCCTCTCATTCAGTGCCTGTCTGTCATCTGGGAGGCGGGGCAGCTCCACGCACAGGGTGGGAGCAGCCCAGGAACGGGGCCGAGACTTGGCCTTATGGGCTTCTCTGCAGTCACGTGGCTGTTCAGCAAAAGTGTGTCCACGGATAGGCCATGGTGTGGGCTTCCTCCAGTCTCACTCCAAAGAAAGGCTTCTAGAACCATTGGGCAGGGCGAGGGCCGTTCTTACTGAATAGCTTTTCTCTATTCTTACATTCACCCCAGGCCCTCCTTAACCAGGCCCAACCTTCTCTCTCCTGTTTCACCTACTAGGCTATCCTATGAAGCTCTTCTTACTGTTCCTGAGACATACCTGCTCATTCTCACCACCATGTCTGTGCTCACACTGATCCCAGCCCTTGGAATGGACCCTCCCTAGTCCTCATGCTTATTTTTATCCAAACTGCTTTCAGGCCAAGTTCAAATGCCCTCTCATCCATGGAGCCTCCCTTAGGTGTTCAGGAGCCTTTCCACCCCTTGTCTTGCTACAGTGGCAACAGTCCTAACTAGCTTTCCTGTGTGTCCTCCAACTGGTTCACGAGGCTCTGAGTCTGTCCCTCTCCCTTCCATGTGGGTGGGGTATGTGTGTGTGTAGGTGTATGCCTTCTGACAGGTGTGGAATGGGCACCTCTGAGCTCAGCAAACGGAAGAGATGCTGAGGGCAAGTTTCTGGAAAGATGGTGACATCAATGTGTCTAGTTTATAGCACCTCTTGGTACCTCTGTCTGCATTTTCTGCATCCCAACCCACTGCAAACGGCCAGAGCCCTTAGGCTCCCTGGCCCTAGTATTCAAGGTAATCTGCTTTTTGCTCATCTTCCCCTCAGTGGGAGGGGTCTTTGACTAAGAGCTAGAGACAAGGCCCCCTGCTCCCACTCTCACGCAGGAAGAGGATGTTATAACAGGAACCAAAGCTGCCTGTGAAGGTAGCAATGTTTTCTGGTCTCCAGTTCGTTGGGGGGTTAGGGCTTCTCCACAGTGTGGCGCATCGCATCATTGACAAACATTAACTGAGCACCTACTATATACATAGCTTGTACTAGGTGCTGAAGAGAGGGAAAGGGAGATTTCTCCCTCAGGCATGGTATTGACCTCAGGGAGCTCAGAGTTCACTTGAAGAGCAAGGCTGATGCACGAACAGACAAATCACATGAGGAATCAGGGAAGTGAAACTAGGTTGGCCACTCATCTGAAACTGACCCACTGGGCCCCAAGCCCAGGCCCGAGGAAGCCCTCTGGTAAATAAACAGATTAAGGAAAGCAAAGGGAATTAGAATTTTAAAAACCTTCCGGTGGTAATAAAATCCGGGGTATAAAATGGGTTAGGAAATTTATTTTTTCAATATATGATTTTTTTTTCCTCTCTCCTCTGAAAATCCACATATCTATTTCACTTCAGGTTGGGGTTCCTTTGAATGGTTTTATTAAAAAAATAATTTATTCTGGGCTTTTCAGTTCATCTTTAACTGGACCGGGTGGAAATTAAAAAAAGGATATTTTTAAAATAAATTGTATAAATTATGGCCCTAATTATAAAAGAACTTTAAAAAATGTATCTAAGTAGTACAAGAAAATCTTTTTTTTTTTTTTTTTTAAATGCCCCATTTCCCTGTTCCATTGCAGAAGCATAATTTAGATACTTTTAACAAATCCTCGTCCTTTGGAAGAAGCGGGCACTCCAGGCCCATTTGCCTGTGTCTCTTTCTGCGTGCTATTATTATTTGATAACTTTGGGCTTAAATCTGCATGAGAGCCAATTATCTCTCTTTGTCATCCAGCAGGCTTGCTGTTCGGCAGTGGTTTTTACAGTACAGTGAAAGCCTGACAGAGCCTGGAGGAGGCGGATTTGCGGTTTAGAGCACACTTGTCTTGCCTCCCCCGTGACTCCCCTTAGTCTTTTTATTCTTTCTGCTTTTCACCATTCTCTGACGCAACAAGTCTTCCTCCGCCCGCCACATGCTTCTCTCTGCCCCCCACGCCCCCCCAACTTCTCCCCAGCCTGACCTCCTTCCTGGAAGATCCCATCCCAGCAAGGGCTTTCTCCCTTCTCCCCATCTCTTGCAGACTGAGGCTTCCTGCGTGGAGCTGGGAGGAAGTGGCATTTCTAGGCCCACCCTCCAGTGGGGGCCGGAGCACGAGTCTCTTATCTCTTCAACTAGCGGAGGGACCATAGCATCGGAGGGAGGCTGCAGGGTCGCTCATCGTGGAGCTCACAGTCCGCCTGGGAGACAGAACAGACCCAGCTAAGGATGGAAGGAAGGCTGGTGTCGGATCAGAACCTCAGCAGTGAACTGAGCCCCTTACAGGCGGGAGGCTGGGCCTGGCTCAGGCCTGGGATGTTGCTGCTGTCGTTCCTTCAGCAAGAAGACAGGCAGAGGTAATGACCACTAAGGACAGACAGAACTTCCAGATTGGGGGGTGGACCTCAGCCGCGCCCTGAAAGACTGGACTGGGTGGAGGATAGGAAAGAATCCCAGGGCGGGGGTGGACAGCCGGAGCAGAGGTGGGCCCACACTGGATGAGGGTACTTCATCTCACAGGAAAGCAGGCACTCGGTCCCTGACACCTGGATTGGACTGTGTACCTGGAGGCACTAGATACACTTTGGTGGAGTGAATGAATGAATGATGATGCTATGAAGGAAAAAGGGTGGGGAGGCTGGAGATGGATTAGGGGAGTTAGCGTGTGTTACATCTTTCCTGTTCCAAATGGCAAACTGCCTCTTCCGCCAAACAACAACAAAAGAAATTCATTTCCTGACTTCCCATCATCCTAAGCACAGGGCCGCCGGGCTCTGCCTCCTGGTACCCCAGCCTTCTCTTCTCCTCCCTTCCAGGTCTGCGCACATGCTGTTCCCTCTGATGGGGGGCTCTGCCCCCATCCACCTGGATCTTTCTCCCACCACTTTTAGACATTACTTCCTCTTGGAATGCCTTCTTCTTTTTTTTTTTTTTTTTTTTGGCTGCACCAGGCGGCTTGGAAGGTCTTAGTTCCCCAACCAAGCATTGAACCCAAGCCCTTGGTGGTGAAAGCTTGGAGTCCTAACTACTGGACTGCCAGGGAATTCCCTGGAATTCCTTCTTGACCCCAAAGTCCAAGTCAAATGACCGATGACTCCAGTCCTCACTAACTCTTCTATCACCGTGCTGACCCTAACCTGGTTCCTGGCCAGCAAAGGAAGTCTGGGGGAGAAAAAGCCCTGACCATGGCCACAGACTAACCCTTATCTCCAACTGGGCATTTCACACAAAATATAAATGACCCTCAACAGTAGCTAGAATTAACTGCATGTGGACCAGCCATTGCGGTCAGCATTTTATAAAAGCTGAGACGTGGAGCTGGTGAATAACTTACCCAAGGCTAAACACCATAGACATGGCAGAAAGCTGATTTAGAACCCAGGCAGGTCTGGCGCCAAAGCCTTAGCTATTTCCGTTACACTACTGGCCATGAGGGCCTTGGGCTCAGAGAGGGTGGCTCACCCCACAGCTGGCATGGCGTGGGTGGCGGGCTCCTGCTGCCGCCCTCTTTGGCTGAGAGCTTGGTACACCACCTGTTGACCAACTTTCCCTCCCCCGGGGAGATGCATTAGGACAATAACATGGCCTATATTGTCTCCATTTGAGACTGCAGAGGGCTAGGAGGCTGTGGGGACTGTGACTTCTCCTTTTGGTATCACACACCCCTCACATGCACGTGCCAGCACGCACACACACCCCATCCCAGCGTGGGGACTGGTGGGGGCAGCTGGTTCTGGAGGCCTCTCTCTTCTACCCAGCCCTGAGCAAGCCATGAATGCTGTGAGAATGAGTCGCTCCCCGCTTGTCCTGATTGGAAGGCTGGCACTGGCCGGCTCAGTGCCCTGTTCCCTCTCCCCACTCAGAGAGTGTCCAGCAAGGGGCCAGCTGTTTGCGTTTGGGATCCGGGTGTACGTGTGTTCCTGCTGGAGGGCATACATTTTATTTTTCAAATGAGAGCTTCCTGGGAGGTGATGGGAAACTCCATGATTTTTGCAAGAGGTGTTTGGGGGAAAGTGATATTGTTCCCAGAGTGGCTGCCAGGCAGGGGCAGCCTGGGCCCTCCCAGGAGCTGCCCAGTGGAGGTGAGCTCCACCCACCTTCCCCGCCACTCAGCCCACTGCATGGACCATTCAGTCTTTTTGCTGCAGTTTGAGCACAAAAGGTCAAATGTCCAGGAGCCCTCTCAGTCTGGGGCAAACCCAGACGGGTGGTAACCCCCCTCATCCAACACACTCCTCTAACTGTCTCCAGGGTACAGATCCTCAGCTTGGCTGTGGGCACCCCCTCCCAACCTTCACTTGCCTCCCTCAATAGTGGAGTCTGGGAAATGGCTTGTCGTGGGTGCCTGAGGGAGCACAGCTCTAGTTCTGGTTGGGGTGTACACTGTGCGGTGACATCGTGCTCTGTGGACCCCCTCGGGCCAGGGAAGGCACCTTCGATCCCAGGTCTGGGATTCCCTGCAGCAGATGACCTGAGTCTGCTGGAGGCTTTGGGGAGGCAGGGTTTGGCGGGGTGGGGCAACGGCTCAGCATAGGTGGGGGGCTCTAACTGGGGGAGAGTTTGTAATGGTGCAAGACAATGCTAGGACTCTAGGAGTCCCCAGGCCTCTAAGGCACGGCCATCACAGCTGGCTGTGTGGGGACGGGGCCCCATCAAGCCCTCCACTCTCCTTTCCCTGGCCACACAGCTCTTGATTCAGTGCTGGCCACTCTCGGGACTCTGGCCCCTGGGGAAGGCCCTCTTGGTGGCTGCTCTCTGGCCTCCCACTGCTGGCTGGCAGGCAGGCGGGCGGGTGGGTGGGCAGGCAGAATATTACCCCTAAGATAAATGAAGAAGAATTTCAGGCCTTATTGGATTATAGTTTTTATTGAACTTTATAAATTCCAATTAGCAGACCCCTGGGCAATAAGCAACACGCAGCCCATGGCTCACTTTATGGTGTGATTATGACCCTGTTTATCCTCCCCTGAATGAGAAGTATTAATGGAGGAAAGCGGGCCCGAGAATACATAAAAACAGATATTGGTGACATGGAAATAAACAGACAGGGTCAGGGAGAGAAAATAACCTCCGGGCAGGCAACGGCGGACAGAGTACCAGAGATGCCGGGAACCCACGTGCTCAGAGCCACAGCCAGCTTGGACACCCTCCTGGCCTCCCTTCCAAGGCAGGGAGGCCCCCTGAGCCCTGATAGCTGCTGGGTCCTGGAGAGCCCCCCAAACCCTGCCACCCCCAGGCAATCTTGTTCGGGCTGGAGTTTGATTTACTAAGTGCAGGGCCTTGCTTTTTGCGCTTGTACTGCCTGGCAGCCCACTGCCTCATGAGGCCCTGACTCCACGGCTGAGTAGCTTGGGGGCAGCCCAGTGGTTTCTTAATGCTTCAGAGGCATCCCTTGCCCTTTGAGAATGTGATGGATGCTGAAGGCATTCTTCCTAGAAAAATGTCCTAGTGTATGCACATGCATGAATGCATCCACATGCATATGCACACAAACAAGCCATTTTGCCTACAGTTTCGGGGGGGCATGGGATCCCTGAAAACTGATCGTGGATCCTCCCTCCCCTGGGAGCATCAGGTGAAGAATCCTGGAGTTGGATGGAACCAAGACCCATCTCTTGTTAGTTCTAGGTGGGGGTGCTAAGAGCCCACAAAGAGTTGAGCAGCTTCTAAGGGCCTGCCCACGGGGAGGGAGGAGGGGGTACCCCTCTGATCCCACCTGATTTTCCTTTCTTCCTGGACACTCGGGTTTGTCCCCACCCATCCAGCTTTAAACCTTTAACAGCTGGGGCCCAGAACAGCAACTGGGGAGAAGCTGCCTCCCCGAAGAGTGTTGGGGTGAATTGGCGGGTTTCTGAGCTGGCAGGGTCAGGGGTGGCCACACCTTCCCAGATTGAAACCCTCGCCAGACTCGCTGCATTTCCCAGGAGAAAGAAGCAGGCTCAGGGCCGCCATGCCCTCCTCTGGCTTTGTTTGTTCCTTCCTCCCCCTTCCGTGGGGCATCTTTCTTGGAGGCTTCAGTGGAAGATTAAAAAAAAAAAAAAAAAAAATCCTCCTATCAGCATTTTGCCATTGTACTGAAGCACGAACACAGAAGTACCCAAGGAGCTTTTGTAGTCTGAACAGAATGAAAAATGCTTCAGGTGTTCGTCAGTCTGCAGTGGCATGTAAATAAGATGCTGAGATCTGTGGGCAGCCCGGCGCGTGTCTGGCTGGCTGGGTCCATTAGGAGTCACTGAGGATCTCCAGCCGCAAGTGTCCCCCCAGCTCGCCTGGGCCTTGCCCACCCTCTGCGCCTCTGTGATTTATGGAGCCCCGCCAGGCCTTGTCTTACTTCAGATAAGAAGGGTGGATGTATGTAAGCTCCAGTGGTCATGAACCACCGCAGCCAGGACTTTCCTGAATCCTGTCCTCGAGAGGGATAGCGACCCAGCAGGCCTGAGCAGGAACTGGGGACCGAAGTGAGGGGGTTGGCCGATTGGTGGGAGACCAGGTGTTCTGTCGAGGCCTTAGGAGAACCCCAGGGGGAAGTAGGTCCTGTGGATACTCAGGCACCAAGATGCTGCTGCGCCCACCTCCTTGGGTAAGGCTAGGGCTTCCAGAGATCTTACGAACCCCTGAGGAGGGGGGCCTGCAAATTAGGGAGCCGGTCCCTCCTCTTCCCAGGTCTATATTCTCTCCCCCCATTCCCTGGGCGCCCAAATCGGCCGAGCCTGGCCCCAGAAGAATAGGCTGCCCCGGCCCCTGGCCCAAGCTCCCGGGAACAGCCCCTCCTCTCTGCCCACATCCTGGGCCCTTGGCCAAGGCCAGCAGTGCAGAGGTCCAGGCCCGGAGCTGCAGAAAGCACCGCAGAGTGCTGTGGGCATTTGTACCTTTCAGAGGACATTTTATGGGTGTAGAAGAGGAGGCCCAGGGAGGACTGTTGGGTCAGCCAGAGTGTTAGAGCTGAGCATTTAAGAGAGCAAGCTTTGGATCTGGTTTCTCTGGTCCAGAAGGCCTCTGGGTTATCTGTGGACCCAGCTGGTGGAGGCCGACAGACTTTGGGTTTTTTTTCCCTGTACAGTTGAAGCAAGCTGGGCCTGGATGGGCAGGGGGATGACAGGACCTGAGAGCAGAGCGGGAGCCTAGCGGCCAGTGGTGCTCTCTGTTCAGCCCCATCTAGCTCGGCCGGCTCCCTGGAACCCAAAAGCTCTTTTCAAAAACCTCAGGGCCTGCCTGGTGCTGCTGGCGCCAACGCGGGCTAGGGCAAAGGCTTCGGCCCGGATCCTAAGATGGGTCTGGGATTATCCCTTCCCACTCAGAGGGAACAGTCTTACGGCATCTTACATTTCTTGGTGGTCACTTTGTCCCCATCAATCTGCCATGGCCCTAGTAGACGTTCAGTCCAGTATTTGAACAAGTAGAGGGTCAGTGCCAGGGCCTCAGGCGTTGGAATGCAAGTGGGCACACATCGGGGGCTTGGGGCCCTCTGCGATCACACTTCCGTGGACCTCCAGGCCCCTTGTCATGCAGAGGAGTCCTTCAAAGGACCAGGGGACCCCTGGGATCCTTTGAAACTGAGGAAGAAACCATTTGCCCAGGCAGCCTCCTGCAACTGGGGATGGAAGGTGGGGATGGGCGTGTACCAGGGAGCCCTGGGGCCTCTGCCAACGATCAACCCTCTGCAGCTTCTGGAGCCCTGGGGCGCATCGTGGAGAGTGGGCAGGGAGGCAGGGCTGGCCATCACAAAGCCTTGGCTCTAGTCCACCTTTGCCACCAACTAATCGGGTGACTGTGGTCCTGTCAGTCCCCTAGCTGGGCCTTTGTTCCCTCACAGCAAAGTGAAGGAGGTGGCATGGCTGATATCCGAGGCCCGTGCCAAGCCTAAAATATGCAGATCCCCCCCACTCTGATGTTTCAGGCACGAACACAAATTAGCACGTGTGGAAAACTGGGGGCGAGTCATAATGGCCCACCAGCCTCCACCCCAAGCACACACTTCCTTCTCTCCATTCATGCCCCCTGTAATAGATCATACAGGATGGATTACATTAATTTTCTATAAACTATATCAACTTGAGTGACATGTCCTTAAGGGTTGGCTGATTGATATCTACACTGCGGTCTTATAATCTAAAATCATATTAATATTAATATTAAAGATTTTCTGTCCTTTACGCGCACCATTAAATCTGGAGTATAAGGTGAAATTGACAACATACATTTTGACAGCTTATCTATAATAAATATGCAGTTCTTGATGCCCACATGTCATCACAGATGCACCGCAGCTCTCTGAGGATCAGAGCCTGCCTGTCTCCTGCGTGACATCTCCAGCGGAGGATCAGAGCACCCATCTAGGCAGCAGGAGCAGCACTGGGTGAGCCTTTGCCGGCGGTGACTCTGGCCTCTCCTGCCTGCCTGTGAAAGTCCGTCCTTCATGCTGCCAAGCAGGCAGGAGGGCTTGAGGAGTGACAGTCACAGAGAGCAGGGGACGCCATCTCATATACCTTCTGAAACACAGAAGAATCCAGCTTCCCTTTTTTTAAGTTACAGAGGGACTTTTTGATGTCTTCTCTACCCACCCCTCGCCTTGTTACAGCAGGTTGTCACCACTCAGCACCCAGTGAGTTTAAGAGCTGGGGCTCCTGAGTTGGCAGCCCTGGGTCAAAGCTCATTCTCTGCCACTAACCTCTGTTCTTAACCTCCCGTAGCCTGTTTCTGCATCTGTAAGCGGAGAAAGGAAGTGGTACCTCCTTCCTGGTGGAAATGTGAGGACTGAATGAGATCATAGAAGCCAGGCGCCCTGCACACACAGTGAGGCCTCGTAAAGGGCACCTCTTAGATTGTTTTCTAAATGAGTCCCACTTCCTCTGCCTCTGCAATCCTTCCTGTCGCTAAATCCCTGCCCTTGTCATACAGAACCTACCACTTAGCACACTGTCCATCTCAGATTCTTCTCTGCTTCTGGCCTGTGCCAGATGTGAGTTCCAAGATGGCAGGAACCATGCGCCCCCAGCCCTGGCCCAGGACCCAGGTGGAGCTGAGATGGGAGATGGACTGAGATTGGGACAAAGAAATCAATTGCAAGGAGAAAATCTGGTCACCTCTGCACTGAGACTGCCAGGTCCAACTAGATAGTCATGTGTGTATGTGTGTGTGTGTGTGTGTGTTTGTGTGTGTGTGTGGGGGGGGGTTGGAGGGGGTCAATGAAGTGAGCCTGGAAAATGCCTTATCCCTCTCACATTAACGGGCAGGTTGACAGAAGAGCTGAGGAAGAGGTGCAGAGGAATTTCAACAGGTGGAGGACTGTTTGTTTGAGAGAACTCCAGGCCATCTCAGTGGTCCCACCCTCACTGGACATCTGCTGACAGGGCAGCAGAGCCCACCAGAGGCCCTGGGGCCATATTTCTGATCACTGGCTTCCTTCCAGCCTCTGTGAGCACACCTAGCCGGGTGACATCCAGTCTCCCAGGTTTAATCCATCAGTTTGAGCCTCCTCAAATTTCCGGCATTGTATTCACCCCTTCCCTGTCCACCCTCCTCCACAAAACCATCCCACGTCAGGCCAGCTACTCAGAGCACTTCTGTCTCTGAACTGCAGGATTTCCAGTGTGAAGAACCAAAGGGCAATGTTCCTTGTCACCTCGTTGCATTGTTCTGTAATTGCTTGGCAGTGGACTGATCTGTTTTCCACAGCTAGACTGAGAATGGAGCGGGTGGGGACTGCTTCCTCTTTCTGATTCCCTGGACAGCTCACCATGTGGCCAGGTACACGTGCAGATGTGCAGGTTTGGACCCTTCAGTACTCTGGATGGCAGTAGGAACAGACATGAAAACCTCATGGATCCGGAGAAGTCTTAAGAAGTTCATTTGTCAGGCATCTCTTAAAAGGAAAGGTCAGAGTTGACCTGGATCCACTCTCATGTTCCTCTGTGTTTCTTTTGGGGCTAGGAGTAGGGCTCAGAGGGATCCCAGATGTTCTTCTGGGATATGAGAAAGTCCATTCACACCTCCTACCTCCCCTGCAGGGTGACATCCTGGAGGAAGCTCCATTGTTTACCACTTGTGCCTGTCAAATGTCCCCACCCCTGGGCTGCCCCCAGCTCTGGGATCCTGAGCTACACACCTGCAGTCCTGACCAAGGGTAAGAAGTTCGGTGACCCAGGCTGGGGAGACAGACTTGTGGGGGGAGAACAACTTCTGGGAGAGCCGGCTAGCAGGCGCCGGCCCAGCCTGGTTCTGGGAAATTCAGGCGCATCGTGGGCTGCTCATCAACTGACTCCTGCAGCTTAGGCTGCAAGCAAAATGAGTCCTGGGGAGATGGCGAGACCCCATGGCCTGCTGAGGGGGACCCCACCTACAGGGCTTTCTTGGTTCCCCTACCCTTTGTCTTGCAGACTTTCTTACCACCAATCCCTTCTGGTCCTTCATCCCAGGGTGAAACTTGAGCCTCTACAGTGTCCTTAATACGGAACCACTGATGAATCATCTACAATTAATCAGTCAAGGAGAGGTGAAGACCGCAGGAGGAGTGATGGAGAGGAGACTGTGTGGCTTTGGGCACCTCAGGCTCCCTGAGTGTCCACTACGGCCGCCCTGCAGTTACTATCATTCGTTTGTATCTTCATTCCATCTTTCAACAGATTCTTACTGGCTCTGAGTTACACGGGCTGCGCTGGGTGCTGCGGATGGGCTGAGGCTGGGGCAGGAGACAGACCGACCCTGCCCCGAACCCACGGAGCCTGTCTTCTGGGGCTGTTGAGGAGCTTAGACGAGCTAATATTCGATGATCACCGGCATAGGGCCTGATATATAGCGACAGCACCGTGATGTTGGTTCCCCTCTCTGCCTTGAATGAGTCTCTTCTGGTTGGAGAGAAAAGGCCACTTAAAGTAGGACCAGATAATATTATGGGGGAGGGAGAGGTAAGGAAATGGGTCAGGTTGAGGGGTGCCTGTGGTCGTGGTGTTGGTGGCTGGGGTGGGTGACAAGGTGGATGGGAAGAAGGAAAATGGCTTCGAATGCCAACCCCAGGAATAAGGATTCCACGCCTTTTAAAATCCCTTTCTTTCTCCCTCCTCATTCATCTCGTCCCTTCCCTGCCTCTCTCTGCTTCCTGCTCCCTCCTCCTTCCCACAATTAACCCCCGGCTGTCGCGATTGCCCCCCCGCGTTGACGAATGTCTCTCCCCTCTCCCCATCGCCCCCCCCCCCTTTAAAATTTGTGTTGACTTGACTCGACAAGCCCTAATCCCTGACTCAGCTCCCACTTCTCGTTAAACCAAAGGTAAATTCTCGGCGGCCGGCGGGGCGGCCTGGAGCAGCCGCGGGAAATATTGATATTAGCCGACCTCTGGCGCCGGCCGCCCGCGGTGAAAATAGGACTCGGGGCCAATCAATTACCGAGCCATTAAGGGCAGGGAGGCGGGAGGGAGCAGAGAAAAGACGGGGCTCCCCCGGCAGGGCATCGCCCCCTGGGGGGTGCGGAGCTACATCCCACGCTGCCCTCCCCCGCGAGAGCTCCGGCCACGCCCCCCCCAGGCGGTCAATGTCAGTGACCTCATCCGCTTGCCTGGGAGACCCGGGGGGCCGGGGAGGGGGGCGCTCCGAGCCTCCCACGCGGGCCCATCCCGCGGTCGGTGGCGCTCTCTTTGTCTGCACCTCCCGTCCTCTGCCGGGGACTCCTGCTCTCTAGGCCCCCCCTTTCTCTCTCTGCCGGCCCTCCTCCTTTTCCTCTTTGTTACAGCCTCTCCTCTCTCCTTGGTGCCTCTTGCTCCTCCTCGGACCACCCTTCTGTTGCTTTTGTTTGTCTCTCCCTTCCTCCCGACGGCCACAGGGTGGCTTCTGCTTCCCTTCCCCCAGTGTGTTCTGAGCGCCGCTGGGACTGGTCCCGCCAACCTGGCTGAGACGTTGGCCGTCCCTCCCTTCAGATCTCATGCCCGTTAGCTTCCGTGTACAGCAACAGGAACCAACATCAGGCCCTTCTGATTTGGGGTCAATGACTTCTGGGAGCCCTTTCCATTTTTCGTTTGCCCCTTCTAACTCAGACAACAGCCCCATGTTAGGAGAGGCCCCCCCCCACATCTAGGCAGAGAACCAGCTGTGCTCGTGGCAGAGTCCTTGGCCACTGGGTTTCTGGGGTGCGTGGAGCAGAGTGGGAGCAACCTTCCGTGTTTGGGTAGCCGTGGGTTCTGTGTATCTGTGACCAGGTTTGTGCAGGTGGAGCTGAGGGGGTGGGAACAGACAGGTTGTGCACTGGAGCAAGCATCTCACCTTTCTCTTCTTGAGCTGACCATTCTTACAGGTGGGGAGGGAATGAGCTGCTGGGCTCATTTGGTGATTGGTTGATGAGTCTAGAATATTTTCTGAAACTTCTATACGTTCTTAGATAAACAAATGGCGTGCACGAAAGCTTAAATTTATCAGATATGGTGTTGGAGGGAGTAAGTAGTACTTTCTCCACTTTAAAGAAAGATCCTGCATTTCAGAAAACTTAAAATAGCGGAAGCAATCCCTTTCACAAGTTCCCTTGTTCACGGTTCTCAGCGTGGCCCCAGTGGGACCTTCAGTATGGGCCCATGGGCCTCACCTGGGAATCTATTAGAAATGTATATTCTCAGGCCTTACTCACTGGTTGGGTCAGAAACTCTGGGGAGGGGCCTGGCCATCTGTGCATAACAAGCCCTCCAGAGGACTCTGAAGAGCACTAAAGTTTGAGCACCACTGACCTCAACTATCCCGCAGCTCTGGGAGGTAGGTGGGGTGGAAATGATTCTATCTTCCTTTTACCTCTGGAGGAACGGTGGCAGAGAACCATGGCATGGCCAGACGGTAGCAGGGTCAGTGCTAGGACCGTTCTTGGCCTCAGTGTGAGACAGGCTTTAAGAGTGTTAGAGGTGCGTTTTATTTCATCTCACAAGCACCATTTTATGGAGGTAAGTATTCCGTCTGGAGCGGTGACTGGCATTTGCCTGGCTGTGAATCTTCTTTTGACCTGTAGGAGTTGGAAAGGTTTCAGATTTTTGAGGCTCCTCTAACCTCAGCGCTTGGGGAGGGGAGTAACTTGGGGGTATAGCCACTTGCATTGAAAAGTAGGATGATTCTTTTTTTTTTTTTTTTTTTTTTTTTTTTTTTTTTTTGCGGTACGTGGGCCTCTCACTGTTGTGGCTTCTCCCGTTGCGGAGCACAGGCTACGGACGCGCAGGCTCAGCGGCCGTGGCTCACGGGCCCAGCCGCTCTGTGGCACGTGGGATCCTCCCGGACCGGGGCACGAACCCGTGTCCCCTGCATCGGCAGGCGGACTCTCAACCACTGCGCCACCAGGGAAGCCCAGGATGATTCTTTAAGACTGATTTTTTTTTTTAGTTGGACCATTGAAAGCAGCTTGTAATAGAGCTGTATCTTTCACATCTACAGCCTACCTCAGGGTTGTGTCAAGTGCCCTTTAAAATATAGGCTGCTAGCCCCCCTGCCTGACAAACAGTTTCCAAAGCCCAGGGAGAAGGAGGTTCCGGGGCCTTGGGGACCTCATGGGAGACGCTTTGGTGTCCAATGGATATAGTTTGAACCCCAGCTCTGCCCCCAGTGGGATGTGTGTAACCTAAAAGTCATGAAAGAACGTGAATTGTAGAGTGTGGTCACCACCCGAATGGGGAAACTAGCTTCTCTGGGCCTCAATTTCCTTATCTATAAGGTGACCAGTTGGACCAGGAGCCTCTCCAGCTGTAACAACCCATACCAATACTAGTAATGAATATAAGCCCCAAATAGCATAACATCCATATAGCAGAATCCTCAACCTGCTGCAATGGTCTTCCCCCTGTCCCCACCCTCTTCTCAGGAAGATGAGCCAAATTGCCTGCAAATGAGCACAATCAAGAAAAAAAAAAAAAGCCCTGTGCTTTGTAGAGCTGATCAAAAGCCAAAAAATGACACTCGAGTTCCCTGATATCAGCTTGTCACCATCAGTCCAACCTGTGACTCTCTGGCTACAGGAAGCCTGGCCGAGGGTGTGGATCCCGCAGGTTCGGATCTCACACAAGAGAAGGGTCACCCACCTGGGCTGACCCAAGCGGGAGAGGAGCTCAAGCCTCCAGAAAACTTTTTTTTACCCTCTATTACCCAGAAAACAGAATTAATTAGAATCCTCCATTTTCTGAGAACCCGGGTTAATCAAGGTTTATATGTAATAATATTTTTTCCCCCAGAACAGTACACTGAAGCAATGTCTCCACAAAGAACACAGTACTTAGTGAAACTGCTGGGGTGGGAACGGATCCTCCCCGAACTGGAACGTCAAACCAAGCTCTGAGACAAACCTGATGTTTCACTGGGTTTCAGCTCGTGGTGGGAAAAGAAGCAGACGGCTGGGTGCCTGGGGGAGAGAGGACCCGCGGGCTGGCTTTCCAGGCTCGGGTAGGGGTGGATAAAATGTTTCCCATTGTCCTGTCCAGCAGAGCATCTGGGCATTTTCCTGCTCATTCCATGCGAGTTCTGCCTTCTCCAGGATCTGCCCCAGCCGTGGCCCCTTTGGTCACTCTCCCACGACCTTCTACAAGCCCATAGCCTGAACCACACAAATTTGCACTTGATTTCAGAATGTCCCAAGTTGCTCCTTAAATCTTCTCTGGGTGTGTTCTGCTCACTCCCCAACCGGGTTTTAGGTTCCTTTGGGCTAGGAGAACTCATGGGTCTCAAACAGTTTCAACACACAGCAGGTACTTGGTAGATACTTAAAATGACAGACAGGCAGTGCGAGAAGGATCCTTACAGATCAGCTTGTCCAACCTTCAGTTCGCAGGTGAGGAACCTGAGGCCCAGAGTGCAGAGTGACTTGTTGAAGGCATCATAGCTAGTTAGCGTCAGGGCAGAAATTGAAACCCAAGTCTTGGCAAACAGTAAATATTTATGATTATACATTATGTTAGTAAGGAGTTTGGGAAAACAAGAATTCAAAAAAAAAAAAAAGATTTAGTGAGAGCTTAACTTGGTACAATCTCTTTGGAAGCAAATATCAATCAAAATGTGGGATGCTCAGAAATGATTTCACTTGTAAGAATTTATTTTATAGGTGGAATCATACATGTGTGCAGTGGGTGTGCGCGAAGATATCGACTGTTTGTGCTTTGTAATAAAATAAAACAAAACACAAAGCTAGAAACAGTCGAAATGTCTCTCAGTGAAGGTCTGGCCGTGTAAATTAGTGAATATCTGGATAACAGAATACTATGCAGCTACTAAATGGAATGGAGTGGATCCACATGAGTGTCGATCAGGAAAGAGTCAGGATATACTGCAGAGTCAGAAATCAAGGTGCACAGCAGTGCGGGGAGCATATCCCAATTTCCACAACAGAAAGTGTCTGTGGGCGTGTTTGCGTGTGCGTGTCTGTACTTGACATATTTTTGGAAGAATACACAGGAAACCGCTCCCCATCCTGGCGAGTGGGATGGGGTCTCGAGTGGGAGGGAGAATCACACTTCATTGTATACTCCCTTGCACTTTTTACCACATGTGTGTGTTATTTTTATAATAATTTTAAAACCTCAACACCTGGTCTCCTAGTTCAATGTCTCCCCTCACTGTACCAAGCCGCCTCTCTTGTCGTTATTCTGTAAATCGGTAACTTGGAGTCTAAGTGTCATAATTTCAAGTAGGTAATAAACAACAAACAAGCCGTCTGCCCTTAGCTCATCCCTTTACTTTTTTAAGTCCCAAATTGCTGCTTTTCCAGGGTACTGAGGCTCTAGGGTGGAACATCCCATGTGGAGGAGGTACAGTACGGGGTTAAGAACCAGGTTCTTAAGCCCAGATTTACTAGGCAAGTTCCTCAAATGCTCTATGCCTCAGCCTCCTCATCTGTAAAATGGGGATAGTAACAGTTCCAGCCTCCTAGGTGAGCAGGAACAGAGCTCCCATCTGTTCAGTGCCCTGTCCCAGACAACATGGGTGAAGGTGCCCATGAGCTTGAAGACACCGTCTCTGACCTTGGGGAGTTCAGACCGGGCTGGACACAGCACAGCCGGCCCACTGCATGAGGGAGAACCATGGGGGAAACAGATAAACAAGGGCACATCCAAGAAACCCAGCACCTGCTCCCACATGGCGGGAAGTGGGGAGAGGAATGGGGGCAGGGGAAAGGAAGAGGGAGGGAGGAAAGACCCCAGCAGGTGAGACAGCTGGTTGCCTCACCTTCCTCCAGGCATGGGAAGCCACGCGTCTTTGGATTTTCTTTGCAAGCAGCTGGCAGGTTTCTGGACAAGCCAGGGATGACCTTTTGAGGGAGACTGTGGTATGATACTGGTTGTGGAATAGGAAACTAGATTCTGTTCCCGGGGGTCCAGTACCCAGTTACTACCCAACAGCCCATGGAGCATTGGCAGGAATTTGACTCGGCCCTAGTGTCTCCACCTGAAAAATGCAGGTGCCTGGGCCTCACATCCAGGGATTCTGATTCTGTCAGTGCCGAATGGGGCCTGGAGGGGTCTGAGACACGCAGCTGGGTCCTCGGAGGCTGCTGGGGACAGTCCTGTGTGCTCTCGGTATAGGGTCCAATCACAGCATGGATGACAGTCAATGCACAGAGCCAAACGTTTTTGGTTACAGCAGAGTTGACTCATGGCTTAACCGTTGTATTGTCCCTGAAGACTGCATTCCTCTGTCCCAGCCGGAACCCTGTCCATCTGGCAAAGAGGACAGTGGGCCAGACTCTTTTCTGGAGTTTTGGATGAAGGTGTAATAATGACTGTTTATTAATAATAAGACTAACACTCAGGGTCTTCATACAGATAATCTCAAATAATTCTCACCATGACCCTCTAAGGTTTTGACAATTATTGTGTCTGTTTTATGGGGGGAGGGAACTGAGGCAGAGAGAGGTTAAGGAACTTGCCTAAGGTCTCTGGTGGCTCATCTGTCTCCTCAGCACCCCTGCCGAATGCCACTCCAGCAGTCCCCCGGTCCCAGACAGGCTTGCCCATATTGGATGGGCCTGGCTGTCACCCCAGTGCTGTCCCTGATTGTGGGCCTCCCCAGGCAAGGGCTCAGGTGTCTGTGGCCCCAGGGGAGATGAAAACTCATCCCTGCCTGCTCAGCAAGGTGCTTTGAGAATGGAGAAGGGCTGGCAGGGGGTGGGCATGGCCATCACCATTTTCCCCCGCCCCCTTCCTGGATTCCCATCCTGGATGGATGGATCACAGTTGCTTTCTGGGGCAGCCACTCTTTGTTTCCCTTCCTTTGTTCCCCTTCCTCCTGCTGGTGACGTGGTCACCTTCCCAGGACAAAATGCCCGCGTGGCTCTGTCCTGACAAGCCCTTTTGGCCCTATCTCTAATCTTTTCTGGGTTTAGGATTAATAGACTTTTTCTTCGTTTGGGATCAATACGTACAGAGAGAGAGAAAGAGAGAAAAAAAAGGAAGGAAAAAGTCAGCAGGATTATATATACAAAAAAGAGGTCTGATAAGAATCTGGTCCAGGTCGTAAACCCAGTGGTTGCCAGTGGTATCTCTCAGCTGCGGGGGGAGGGAGTTGTTGCAGGCAGGGGTAGGGTGGAAGGTAGGAGCTGAGGGGGCACCTGTGGGAGACAGGAATGGGGTGAAGTCACAGGCTTGTGACTGAAGCCCCAGGATCCTCAACCTCAGGCCAAGGCAGGTTTCAGCCTGAGTCTTGGCCCAGGAAGGCTCTCTGAGTCCTGGGCTGCCTGTCCTGACTCCTCCCATGTTTCAGAAGATCCTTCTCTCCCGGCAGCTAGTCCCCACTGTTCAGGAGCCAGGTCCCCAAAGTGCCATTTTCTAGGCTCCCAAGATCCCTCAAAGGTGTGGACTGTTTAGCGGAGGTTGGCAACCTTGAGTCTCAGAACCCAAGCTCTTTCTCAGTATTTCACAAAGCCTAATGGAGATTGCACATGTCCCCTTGATGAGTCTGCACAGGGAAAACAAAAATAGCACCTCGCTGCTTTTAGCAAGAATTATATCCACTCCGTGTGGCTGACACTGGTTGCCGCATGCCGATCTGCAGCTCTGATTAGCCTTTGATTAATAAAAAATGGGGATGGGAATCAATTATTTATTTAATAACAGCAGTTTGTTTTAAAGGCAAAACCTTTAAGAAAGCGGAGGACTCTGGGGTGGGGTTGGTGGGGTGGGAGGGAACCGATAGAGGGTCTTTGCCAGGAGAAGTTGGGGAATGGAGGATTTCCCTCATGGACTTGGTGGTCTCCTGTGCCCAGGCTGGAGGGCCGGTTCCATCAGGCTTTCAGGATGTGGGATGCAGCCCTGAGTGAGGGGAGCTGGGCCCCAGCACCCCGGGATCTGGTACGGCTGGAGTCACTGAGTGCAGGGAAGCAGGGGTTTGGGAGGGCAGGGAACTGGTCTGCTTTGGTTACTTACTGTGGGGTGATAAGTGCATGAGGCCAGCCCCCCTCAGGCTCTCCCAGTTGCCTCCGGCCTTCATCTCTGGCGTGCCAAGCCCGGAAAATCTCCTTGAGCAAGGCCAGAGCGTGTGGTCCCTGCCCGTCAACGACGGCCCGCCTCCCTTGGCCAAGCATCTAGGCCTGGACCGTTTACGCCAGCTGCCCTCTGCCCCGTCCACGCAGGGGCCTGTTGCCCGGCCTGGCCAGGCTCTGTTCCTCTCCGCCGTTACTCAACCCGCTTTCTCCTTGTGGAGGGCACTCCTGCTGATCTCTGCATTTCACAATCATATCCATTCATCAAGTCCAAGATTGAAGGACACCCTGTGCGTCAGCTCTCCAAGTCATCCCTCAGGAGACGGCCTTTCTTCTTCTGAACGTTCCCGGCACTTTGAATGTGTGTTCCTGTGGCAGTTTGGGAAAATGAGGTTTTGTACTTGATTTCTTTGTCGGTATTTTGAGGGCAGGGACCGAATCTCAGTCACCTTTGTAACCCCTGCCCAGAGTGTGTGGAATAATGGATGGAGGGGTGGAGGCTATCTTTTGGGGAGACTGTACCCCATTTACATCTGAAGCAGCTTGCAGATTAAGAAACAGACCTTTAAGGGAAATGATAACAGCCTCTTTGGGGGATGCAGAGGAAATATACGCTTTTGCACTTGAGATAAGCAGAATAGGTACCTGGTCACGATTCTAAATTTTTTTATTTCTGGAAAATAAGACAGAAAAAAAAAAAAGTTGAGTGACAGAGTGTGAATTTTCTGACAAAAACGAAACTAGCTTTTCCTTCTCCCTTGACACTGGTATTCAGACTCAGTCTTCTCATCTGTCAATTGGGATGGTAATCCCTGTTCTACTCACTACTCATGGGGCAGTTACAAACCATGTATGAGAGAAAAGTGAAGAGAGAACTTTGCAAAGGAGAAAGTGCTCTATCCACGTGCATGTATTGTCTGTTTAGGTGATTATTGATTACCTAAAGTTTTTGTCTTTTGTGATCCTTTGGAAAGAGGGATGCTGCACAATTGTTCAGGCGCCAAAGTCCTTCTTCCGGTCTCCATTATCTGTATCTCTCTCATGGAAGTTAAATTTCCCAGAATGGTCTGTGTTGTCGCCATCACTTTCTTCCGAGCTTACTGGTGTGGGTGGCCATTTCCAGCGTGCAGCTTTCCAGCAAGATGGCTTGGCCACTCCAGATACCACGCCCTTAGCTTCAGCCAGGGCTGGTGGCGCAGTTTTGAGGCAGAACCGCACGTTTGCTTATGCACAAGTGTCTCCTTCTCATTGGTGGAGTGCTTTGAGTTTTCCAACATGCCTGCTTTCACAGACGTTATTCCGTGGGCTCATCCCTGGATGGGAGTCGGGGAACCCCAGAGATAGGGCCGGATTTGCCATATTTCACACAGAGCCTGTGAGATGTTCTTTTGCCTCCAGAGTCAAGGGTTTCTATCATGGAGTTGACGTTCCTGCCTCCCAAACTCCCCAGCCGTTGCCCCCTACAGTAGGGAGGATGACCTGAGTGAGGCGTTTCTGATCCAGAGAATCAATCACCTGATAATTCAGTGGGTGGCTTTAAGAAACATGGCCGTGTGGGAACCCTAAGCTCACAAACCAGATGAATTAAAGGACGACTATACACATGGGAGAGGAGTCTTTCATTTCTAAAAGGATTCCTTATAAGGCTCTTCTGATGAGCAAACACAGCACATCTCAAATGGGATTCATTGTTAAAAAAAAAAAAAAGAAGAAAAGGAAGATGACAAAAAGAAGATAATAACAATTTGCATTCACTATCTCAGGAGCGGCTTATGAGAAGTAAGGCCCACCTGTTTCTCATCAAAGCGCCTGCAAGTCCCTCTCCTGGAGAAAGTGGGGAGCTGCAGAGACAGGGAGAAACTTGGGGGACAGGGAGAGAGGTGTGGCCATGATCGAATCTGTCGTTCTCTGACTTAGAAGGAAACCTGTCATCTCCCGGCCAGGGGGCAGTCTTGGGTTGGGGGGCTTGGACTGGCCAGTTCCTCACTGTGAGCTGCCCATCGGGATCTGGCTCCATGGTGGAGCGTATGGTGGAGTTTTCCCACAGACAGATCTGCTGACCCTGCCAGGGCCATGGACCTAGCCACTGGGTCCTGATGGATTCCTCTTCTCTCTTTCATTACGGACGGGCTCCCGGCTTTGGCGATATTTGCATTATGGCATCAGTGCAGTGTTTCCCGTATTCACGTAGTTAAATTAGTTAGCTGGATGGAAACCTCAGAGATGATGTATCTAGTTGTCAGTCGTGACTTGGTGCTAATGCCACTACAATTTGGTTACAGCCCTCGCCATCATTAATCATCTGCCCCCAGTCGGCTGCATACAGGGTGCTGGGGATGGGAGGGCGGGGCTGGCTTGGGCAGAGAGGTGCCAGCACCCAGCCTGGGCCTCTCGCTCTTCCTCTGGGCAGCGCTCAGGCCCAGTCACTGGGTAGGCCACCGTCCCTCGGTTCCCACCGCCACCGCCGCCACCAGCGCTGCGCACCTCTATTTATTAGCATCATGCTACTTATGCTAATAGCAGACCGTACACTATTTCTGAGCATTAACATCTGCTCCAAGCAGCCGACTTTCACTTACGGAAACTGATTTCAGCTCAGTCAAGCAGATAAACAGAGAAATCAAAGCAGGTGGCTGAAAGTGAAGGAGGAATTCTCAATTCCTGAATTCAACCGATGAACTTCTCTAAAGCCATAATTAATATTCAGATAACTATATTCCGACACATAGAATAAACAAGATCATTTAAAGGATGCAAAATACATCCCCAGGGCCAGAGGGGAAGGAGAGGGAGGGGAAGAGAGGGAAGGGAAGGCAGAGGAATGAATATGAATGCAGACACTTCCTCACTGGCCTATTGTCTGCATGGTTTCAGCCTCACAGAGCCGACAAGCTGGATGTTTGCAGAGCCCCTTCCACTGCCGCAGGGGCCCGGGCTGCTCACAGCACTCTATGGAATAAGGGGACAGAGGTGCAGTGTCCCTGAGCAGGGCTGGTGGAAACTGCCCTCTGCAGTAAGGACAGCCAGCCCCAGGGCCGGCTGCTGTGGCTGCCTTCCTGCACCCAGGCTTTCTCCTGTATGGAATCCCCTGCTGGCAATTCTTCCTCCCCATGATCTGCAATCTTGGAATTCGAAATAACATCTCTGTATGATATGGATGAGGCTGAATCCAATTCTTTATACTCAAAGCTACAAGAGAGTATATACCTTATTAAGTCTTTTCATTGTTTTTCCTAGTTGGTCATTGCAGAAATGAGACTAATGCCACCATCCAGAACAAATTCGGAAGGCAGCTGTTCCCGTTCTCTGAAGACCGGTGGCCCCAAGGCTCTGAGAAGCAGACTTGCCAACCAGAAGACAGTCCCCACGTGACTCACGGACGCACGTGGCAAGATCCCGGACCCGATTCACTTTATCATGTTAGCACAGAATGATACTGGGAATAACAGGAAAAGTTAACGGAACCCGTCACCTGATACGGTGCACTCCTCTGTGTGTGTGTGTGCTCGTGCATGTGCATGCGCGTGCATGCGTGGGCCATAGGTAGATAATTTATAGGAGTGAATTATTTGAGTGTATATATGTACTGTGAGCTCCGAAGGGACAGTTAGTGACCAGGGTCCTGCGTGTGCGATCCAAACCGACCCTGAGCCCCACTGACCCAGAGGAGCCAGCACAGGCGAGCCCTGCTCATGGCGCTCCGTTCAGGCTAAGCTGGGCCCAGTCTGAACCCCTTCACGTTGGCCCAAGCAAGCACCAGATTTCATCCCTGGTGAAAAGGCCCCTGCTAACTTTTGCTCAGCTCTTTTTCAGTTCCGGTAGCTGCAAGGGCCCTGTGGCTAAACAACAATGACAACGAAATGTTATTGATAACTTTAATTTCCGCTTGGGGGAAACATTCATCTCCCTCCCCGTGCCCTGCACATATGTCCTGCTTATGTCTCTTCCTCTAAGAATGGTGTTGACAATGACGGGAGCCCCAAGCTGCGTCCTGGGTGCCGTCAATGCTCCTCTGGAACTACTTGCTTTGTGGTTGAAATTTCCCCTGACGCCTGGATTTTTTTTTTCGTTTCCTTGGAAATGACTGTCTTTCTGAATCACAGCTGTTTGCGGCAATGGGGGGAGGTGGGAGGATATTCCCTGGAGGGGTGTTGGGAGGGGTGGGGGGCAAACAGGCTTCCCCAGGGAAAGCTGAGCACTGCGCAGGCCAGCATGGCTGTGGGCTGAGGCTGCTGGTCTTCAGGGAGCCCTGGGGACAGGCTGCAGGGCCAAAGGTGGGTTGGAGCCTGGCAACCAGGGACTCTTTCTTGCCTGGAGCCTGACTCGCTTCTGTGTGCTTTCCTGGCTGTTCACCCCTCCCTGAGCGGCAGCCATCTTCCCAGCCGGGGCTGGTATCGCAGCCACAGGTCCATCGCGGGCCCCTGTATGGGCCTTGTGGCTTCCTATCCATCTCTGCCTAATTTGAGCATCACAACATGTGTATGAGGTTAGCCAGGCAGGGGTTACTGATTGCATTCACAGAGGCCAAGGCGGAGCCATAGCGAGGTGGTGACACATCTGAGACAGGGGGTGAATTAGTGAGACAGGACGGCAACCCTGGGCCCTGACCTCCAGCCTGCAAGTCTGATGCCTTTGCACTGGCTCCTTCCCACCCCTGCACAACCTGCAGACACGCGCTCTCTGCCTCACAAAGCCCAGGCCCACTCCCCGGGGCCTGCGTCTCTCACACGCACTGGTGCACACACAGCTCCAAGGCAGGTGGAGAAGGATGCCTCCCGGCCGCAAGGAGCCGTGGGTTGCCGGGGACGGAGGTGGAGCCCCGCCTTGCCAGGTGACTGACTTCACGAGACTCATACACTCAGCCGAGGCAGACGGGCCCCACATGGCCTGACGTGGCCTGATGTGGCTCTGTGCGGCTCAGCCGTTGTGGGCCTGGTACCGTCCCCCGGCAGGCCTGGCTGATGCAGGTCCTCAGCCTGGCGCTCCCGATGCACTTCCGGCCACTCGGCGCCCCCCTTCCTCCCCGCTCTTTCTCCTCTGCCTCCACCTCATCCTCCATCTCTTCCTCTTCTCCCCTCACATCTCCTGCTCTGTGCTCAGTTAGGCACCTCGATCATCACTGTCATCTGAGTCTCCAAGCTGTCATCTTCTGAACCAGACATATGCTGGTTCTCAGAGCCAGAAGAAGAAAAGCTGAATTCAGACCCACACCCTTGGGAGTTTTGAATTTTACCCAGGCTGGACTGAGGCGGGCCTGTGCACGCTCTGAAGACCTGGGCTGCTCAGCTGGGAATGGGGCCTCTATTCATGAGAGGGGGTCCCTGGGAGGTCTGTGGGGGTGTCTTCTGCAGAAGAGCAGCCCAAGTGCTAACTGCCTGTGGCCTTTATCATTGGGCAGAAAGGCTGGTTCCCGGTCAGGTTTATAGAAGAGGACATGGTTCCTCTCTCTGAAAAGGGACATGAAAATGGCAGGTCTCTGGGGTCTGTTTCGGACCACTCTATCCACCCTGACTCCACACACACAAACTGCCAGGACCTCTTTCTGTCCTCTTGGCTGGCTGTGGGGAGGCTGGGGAATGAACCCCAGAGGTGGTGACACCTGGAGAGTCCCCTCCCTTTGCCTTCTCCAAATGGAAACTACTTAAAGCACATCCAATTTTATGCCACAGCCAGGCTCAGGTTCGTCTTGGGAGAAACCTCTTTTATTCAACTGCAGGCGCCACCTTTACGGATGTGCCTGGATCTGGGAGGGCCGTGAGATTTCTCTTGCCCACCCAAGCATGTCCCTGTGAGCTGCTTGTGTAGCTCGCCTATCTGGTGTTCCAGAACGGCTGCACCCTGTGTGGGTGTGTGAGTGTGCGATATCTGTGCCCTGTGCCCGGAGGGCCCCAGGCTCTGAATCCAGAGCCCGGGGTGGCCACTCTCTGGTCGAGGCTGTGCAGTAGTCCTGGTGCCCTCTGCTGGCCACGTCTGAAAACACATGCAGCCTCCAGTCCGCTTCTGGGTGGGACCTTCCGGGAGGGAGGCTTCCAGGACAGACAGCACTGGCAGAGCGGGATGGCTCTGGTCTCTCCCTTTGTGCATCTCTGAGGGCCCCACTGTCTGAACCACACGCGTAGGGGTAGGTCCCTTTCCCTCATCTCTCCATGGGGGAAGGACCTCGTGCCTGGTTCTGGTCTTTACTAGCCGTGTGGTGTTGGACAAGTTGTCCCACCTCTCTGTACCTCATTTTGTGCTCTGTCAGATCTTGGCCACCCTTCAGAGCCTTCAAATGCCAGTTCCTGACTGCAATCTTTCCCACACAGGACCTCGTCCACCTTGGAATGTCCATCTCACCTTCGGTTGCTGAGGCCTTGGGCCTCTTTCTCAGGCCCTCAACTCCTTGAGGGCAGAGATCCTTTCGTATCTTTTATCTTTTTCAATCTCCTGCAGCACCCACAAGCTGGCTTTACACAGAACAGGCACTCCACAGATACCTGTTGAAACTATTTGTGTTCAAATGTCTGCCTTGGACCAGAAATTCCCTGAGGTGCCACCCCGGCTCTGATTCTTTCTCGTTCCAGTTGTCGCTTGTGGGTTGGCCTTATCTCCCAGGTAAGACTTTAGATCCTAGAGGGCAAGGTATGAGGGAATAACTGTCCTGCTGCCTCACTGAAGAGAGAAAGCAATTTGACATTGTAAAACAGTTATGTGCATGACTCTCTCTCCCTTCCAAGCAGTACATCTTCAGAGCAAAATAGAAAGGTCTAGGCTGTAAAGAACATGCTAAGGCCTAACTGGTTTTCCATTTTTATCCTCCTCCTCCTCTGTGTGCACCTCTTCTCATCTGCACCACCCGTCCCCGCACCCACAGGGCCGTCCCCCTGCAGCTTCTCACCAGCTTATTTCCCAGTCCCTGAACTGCACGAGTATGAGGGGATCCTCGTGCCTCATCAGAGTTCTCAGCGCACTCCCTTACGTGACTCTTCTCCAAGGCTGCCCCAGCACAGCAAACACACTGCCTCCTGGAAACGGCAGTAACAGCTAACATTTATTAATAGCTCACAATGTGCCGGGAGTCATGCTGAGAGCTGTGTGCGTATTATCTCACGGAATGCTCTTAACAACCCTCTGCCACGGCTCTATTATTATCTTTGTTTTATAAAGAGAAGGCTGAGGTACAGAGAAGTTAAGCCACTTGCCGAAGGTCACACAGCTTGAGAGGGGGAGAGCGAGCATTTGAATCTAGGCAGTTTGATTCTAGAGCCCGTGTTCATAACACTGCTTCTGGTGGCAGGTCTGGGGTGGTAGACAAGGGCTAGGCACCTCTTGGACACACACACACACACACACACACACACACACACAGTATAGTGAAGCCCACACCCACCTACATCGTTTCCACACACGCTCAGGTTGGCACGTGCACGTGTGACACTCTCACTGCTTTACCCGCCTGCAGTATTTTAGAACAGCATTGTCTGATAGGATTTTCTGCCCTGCAAGGCAGGTTCTAGGTCTGCATTGTCTAGCATAATAAATTACCACTAGTTGTGGCTACTGAACACTTGCAACATGGCTAGTGCGACTGAGGAACTGAATTTTTAATTACATTTCAATAAATGGGCATGGAAATAGCCACACATGGCTGTCAGCTGCCCACTTGGTGTGTCATGGGGTGGTTAAGAGGATGAAGAGCTCTCCTGCGGCCATGTGGGTAGCGTGGCCTGGCGTGTTAGAGCGCTTCGCAATGGGTACATGTTTACCATTGTCGCCAGATCAGTGATGCACGGGGTCGTCTCCTCGTCCACCTGTCCTCCCATCCAGCTACCCACCACTCTTTGATAGGGGGCTTTTGAAGACCACCCTCCTGACAGCTCTGACCCAGATGTATGTATGAAGGTGACAAGGAAGGAGGGTTTGGCTCTGAGGTGCCTGGGGGAGCAGCTGCAGGCCAACGGAGGGCGGTCTGTGGCCCTGGAGGACCTTCTACACGCAAGCTCCTTCACCCCAGTCCAGCCTCTCAGAGACTCCCAGGTGCCTAGGGAATGATTTCAGCTCTAATTTGTAAGTAAAACACCAGCAGCTTATTCCATTGTGTGTTGCTTTTATTAGCTTTTAACTTTAAAAGAGAGAAAATAGGGCCAGCAGTCTGTCTCAGGTGTTTGGTGGTGGCTCTGGGGGCCACACAGAAGTCCCTGCAGGATGCTTCTCTTCCAGGGGTTCAGAGCAGCCACTAGTGAGATCAGGCTGGTGGGGGTGGAGGGGCAAGGGTGTACAGGCCACAAGGACACGGTTGGTGGGACAGGCGGGGCGGGGAGGCCTCAGCCACTGCAGAGCAGGGAGGAGGGAGCTGGGCGACCTACATCTTCGCTGTGAATCCGGCTGACTCACCCTAGAGAGTTCCTGCTCTCCCTCCTGGGTGGAATGCAACTTGGGCATCCTGGGAAAGAGACACTCCAAGAAAGGGCAGTGGCAGTGGCCATGGCAAAAGCTGGAGGGAATGAAACTACAGCGGGAGGGATTTAGGTGGGAGCCTGGGAAGGACACACTCAAGATAAGCTCTGTGAGATGGTCTGAGGGGGAACTGAGGCAGGAGCAACAGTCTCCTTTGCTGCCTTCATTAAAGTGAGGGCCAGGGGTGTCTGGCGTTGGTGAGCCCCCGCTGAGACATTGGGGAGGGGTGGGGGCTCCCAAGACCCCATCTCGGGCTCCATGCATGCCTGACTAGGTGTGTATCACACAGTCCATGACCTCACGGATGCTCAGACCACGCTGGGGAGGAACAAGAATCACATGTATGAAGTCTTGTTTAATCTGTCCTATTATAAATCACTTTAAGTCTCACGATACACGAATGCCTCTCACATTTATACCTCCAGCCCAGATCTTCACTCAGCTCCAGCATCCTAATCCACCTGCCTTCTTAATGTCTCCACTTGGATATCTAATTGGCATCCTACCCCCAGCATGGCCGAAATGGAAGTTTGATCATTCTTTGTGAATGAATGAATGATTTAATCCTAATGGTGTTTGAGAAGGCTTTTTGCCCGGGGTAGAAGTGTGAGCTCATGAATGTGTTTCCTGGACCGGCTCTTGTGTACGAATTGCAAGACTAATTAAACTCATACATATTTGTGGAAATGCAAATATAATTTTATTTACCAATGACTGTAATAAAGGTAAATGCTTCTTACTTAAACAATTCACTTTGGGAACAGAGCTGTAAACAGAAGCAATAAATAAACACTCATTATTGAGTGCTTATTGTGTATCCACTGAACTTCAGGAGCTGGCTTTTCTGATCTTCCACCATGGTGTTTACACGTGAAGACTTTCTCATTCCCGGATGTGGGACTTGACCACAACCAGGACAAGCACTCTTAACCAAGCCCGTGACTCTTGGGGGCCCTGCTTGGCATTCTGACTCTGCCTTTTCCTCACTGTGTGACCTGGGAAGTTACTTAAACTCTCTGTGCCTCTGTTTCCTTGTCTGCAAAATAAAGTTGGAAACTTAACCTTCCTTCTAGGAGAAGTGGGAGTATGAAATGACATAGCACAAAGGAATGCTTGGTTTTGTGCTGAGCACTTGGTAAATGACAAAGGCATGTTAACTATTTCTCTTATTATTCTCTTATTATTATGCTTATTAATTATCCAAGCCTGTTCTAGATGTTTCTATATATTCTCATTTAATTGCCATGATAACCGCTGAATCTGTGTTGCTATTCTCAATTTACAGGATGGGAGCTCAGAGCTCAGGGAATAAAATGCCTGTGGTCATCATCCACCTCTCAAACATTAAAACTCAAGTCTTTGGACTCCAGATGTAGTGCTCTCTCCACGGCACCACCACCGCCTCCCCTTGTTCTTTGGGAGAACCTGGTGCTAGTGAGGGCCAACCATCACACCCCATTTCCATTTCAACTCATGACCAAGTCTCAGCCACAAGCTCTTCAATCCCTCCGTGGACTCTTCATTTCCTGTTACCTCTGACCCCTGATTGTGGTCTCTGAGCGACTCCTCAAATCTTTGCACACTTGTCCCCAGCCTCCAAGAGTCCCTCATTCTTGTGCAACCCTGGGCTCTAAATCCAGCATGCACTTCACCTGGTAGGTGATAGACTGTGAAACAGGAAACATGCTTAGAGGTGACCGATTTTATCTCCATGCCCAAGTGAGAAAGTGGAAATCTAGAAAAGCCCAATGACTTACTCCAGGGGCCCCTGGACAAGAACCCAGGGCTTCTACCCACTTTCAAACCCTGGCCACAGGAGCTGCACATCCCTCTATGACCTGGGCACACAGTGGTATCTGCTGGTGATGGGTGGGGGTAGGTTGTGTTTCATTTGTGCTTTGGGCATCATTTTCCCCAGTGTTATTTCCTCTCGAGCCTGTGAGCCTCCTACGGGGTCGGGGGTGAGTGTGAGTGGTTGTGGCTCTTCCTTGTGCTTCTTACACAAGGTGTAGCCCAACACGGGGTGCACTGTAGGCAAGCGAGCTCAGTCTGTGTTGCTTCTGAGTGGACCTGCCAGCCAGACCTAAGTAAAATCACCATGACATTCACAGGAGCATCTTTGAGAGGTGGGACTACGGGTACCTTCTCTTCTCTTTTCCCATCTCGATTATTTTTTCTATGGTACTGCTCACAATGGAAAACAATTATAATAAAATTAATATTAAAAAAGCAACTGGCCTGTGCCAGGGCCAGAGTGATTGTCCCTCTAGGTGAGTGAAGGTGGCCACCATGGATCTGTGCCTGAGGTGTGTCCAGCCGAGGCCCGCAGGGGTGTCTGTGGGGAGCTCACTGGGGAAGGAGAGGCTGGATGGACCCAGATGGACACGCAGTGGCAGGAGGTCGGCGCAGTGGGTCTGAGGCCCTGGGTGGGAGGTTCGAGCTGCTGCTCTAGGAGGCTTTCTGGAAGATGCTCAGCACAGTCTCTGCAAAGGGACAGGCTTTGGTCTGGGGGAGGCAGAGGGAAGAGGTGCACTGTGTGGGCACAGCTGAGCAGAGGTGCAGTTGGAACTGATCTCCCAGGAAGGGCAACAGCAGCAAGGCCAGAGGTGAGTCGCTGGGATGGGAATTCTATCAGTTCTTTTTCTTTTTCACTTATTATACAGCTACAGTTCATCTCAGGCTTACCGTGTTCCAGGCACTGTGCCAACTGCTTTGCCTAGATTACTGCATTTCATACTCGAAATAAACCCATTTAGACAGTTTGTATGTTCCCATTTGCAAGACGAGGAAACTGAGGCTGGCCCATGAAGTAAAGTGACTTGCCCAAGGTCACACATCTTGTCTGTGGAACAGCTGGGGTTTGACCTCAGGACTGTCTGTCTCACAGCCCCTGGCCACCTCTGGAGACACCACCTCCCTCTGAATGGGGCCTGGAAAGCCATGGGAGGTGCTGAGCACAGCCATGACTCCATGGAGCTGGGAACAGAATAGCGTGACCCATGTGTGTATCTGTGTGTATGTGTGTCTATGTGTGTGTCAGTGTTTCTGTGTTTGTCAGTGCACCTGTGCGTATCTGTATGTCTGGATGAGTGTATCTGTGTGTGAATGTGTGCGCGCCCACATGTGTGTGAGTGTGTGAGAGGAAAATGTGAGAGTGTGAGGTCAGGACCCCTTCCTACTGGTGGGAAAGACGTGTGTTTCTGGCAGTGACGATGGCAGCCTGAGGAGGGGGATTTATGTGTGATCCTGCGGTCCCGGCTGTGCAGGAGGTCATTCCCCTGGGGAAGAAGGCTGCACCCCTGGGGGCCATGAGGCAGGGTGCAGGAAGTTAGGAGATGCTGGGAGGGTGTCCAGCTTTGAATCAGGAGGGAGCAACAATCTGGACTGGGTACTGACCATGGGGCTGGGGGTTGCCACCGGGCGGCTCTGGGGACCAGGCATTGGGAGATTGCTGAGCTGTTCTCCAGCTGCAGAGTCCCAGACCTTGGGAATTCCAAGGTCTGAGGCAGAGGCCAGGATCTTCATTTCTCATCAGGTTTCCAGGGTATTTGGACACAGGAACCTAGGAAAGGCAGGGGAGGGTCAGGGGCTGTCCTCGGCTGCGGGAAAACAAGGCAGATTTCACCTAAGGGCTCTGTGTGCCTGGGGGCTACCTGCTGAGGATGTTTCAGGCAAAGCACAGATGACGACCCTGGATTTGAGTCCAGCACGGTGATTCCCTCCTGATGAGCCCAAGACCTCAGAACCCATGCAGGCAGGTAGCACGGCTTTTCTCCTGCCAGGGCTTGGAGCAAAGTCAGTTCACGCCGGGGTCAGACTTAGGAAGAGCCTGCGCTTCATGTCTGCACCCCAGGAGCTGGATCAGCCTCAAGTGGCCCAGAGGTGAAGCAAAGGAACAGGGTCCCTGCAGCTAGACGCGAGGCAGGGCTCAGGGACCCTGGGTGTCTGGACAGAGGACGGATCCCGGAGGGCAGAGATGCACTCAGCCCGGGAGCATTTCCCGGGAGCCCCACCCTGGCCTCCTTTGCGCTGTCCCTCCCTCAGGACACACTGCTTCCAAGCCCTGCCTCTGGGCTGGTTGAGTTTGAGTACCATCTGCTCCCGCCCAGATGGAGGCAGTGGGGAGGGGGCCCTCTCTCTTCCCATAGCCGCTGCCCCTCCCCGCAAGCTCCCTCTCTGTCTCTGTCTCTGTCTGTCACGCGTGCACACACACACACGCACACACACACACGCAGCCCCACACTTTCGGTTGTCTCCGAGAGGAGCTGGGTGCGCAGGGCTACCCGGAAGTTGAGGAGTCCCGACCTCCTCTTCCTCATCTCCCAGGGGAAGCTGTGGGCAGAAAGTGAGAAAAATGCTACAGATGGTCCAGCCGTGCATCCACGAAAGCAGCGAGGTCTCTGGAGGACAGTCTCCCTTAGCGTCCCACCCACTCAGGCTGCCCATACAACACGTGTGTGGGACCCTGCCTCCCCCAGACCTTCTCCCACCCCTCTCCTACACCCTGGCCAGAGGCTCCTCGAGACACCCCCCGTCACACACATTTGCGGGGAACTGCAGGAGCGCCCGCCCAGGGAGCTGGACCCATCTTTTCTGCCGTTTTTCACGTGCACTCGGTAGAAACTCTAGTCATAGACTTACAATCTGTAACTTAGAAACTGGCCCACCTGGGCCCCTGACGTCCCCCATACGCCGGCATCCCCTCAGCACTTCTGAGCATACACGTCCACGCGGCTCCTTGCCTGGGCCTCCCCAGCTGAGATTGCAGGGTGCTTATATGGAGGCGGTGTGCGTGCATACACACACACACACACTGTTCTCACAGAGGCTACAGGCAAGGGCTCCAGATCCCAGAGCTCTGCTCAGACCCAGAGCTTCAGGATGGGGGCAGAGGCGTTTCTGGCATGAGATCCCCCTGGGCTGAGAGAAAGGGGGGACCCTCCTGGGTAGCAGGTCCCAGGATGAGGGAGCTTTGCAGCTGTGCAGGAACAAGCAAGAGCCCCCTCTGCACCCTTACACCCCTTTCCAGAACCAGGGCAGAAATCACTGCTCTCCTGTACCTGACACGCACCCATGACCCATACAACATGAGCATACGTGTACACGCATGCAGGAGACTCACAGGACACAGTAAGGCCAAACACAAGGAGACGACACGCATCCGCACAGCATGCCTCGAACAGACACACCCTGTGCCAGCAGCTAGCCACGCCGTGGCCGGTCATAGCTGTCTCCATGGTCCCCAGGGCTGCCCACGGAGCCTCACCCCTCACGGCCCATCAGCACAGTATGGTCACGTGGGACGGGGCAACACATACACACCACCTTCCAGGGCAGCCCAGAGCATCTCATATCCAACACACCCGGCCCAGGTCCGTGCATGGCAGAGCAGGCCCACCCCATCGTCCCAGGAAAGTCTCAGTTTCCAAATGGTTTGTTCGTCCTTCAGGAGGTGAACATTTAGTGAACTCATTCCCAAACCCTCAGGATTTTATCCTAAAGAAAACCATATGTTTCCCATTCTCTGATGAGCTCCTTGTCATTGCATCATTGCTAACCCTCTGCTCCATGTAGTGTGTGTGTGCGTGTGTGTGTGTGTGTGTGTGTGTGTGTGTATTTTCTTAATACAGATGGACAGGGCCACTTTGTCTGCCAAGCCTGGGAAAAGTGTGGTCCCATAGACCGACAGGAGCCCTGCAGGCCAGGAGCAGGCCTGGGTGGACAGCAGAGGTTCGATGTGGGAAGACATCCCCCCTCATCGCCAGCAGCCACAGAGGAGGCAGCCCGAGTGCTGGCCTCCAGGACGGATGAGCTGCAAACCTACACCTGTCGTCTCATCCCCTCCAGTCACTCTTTCCTGGAGGTGCCTCTTCTGGTCACAGACCTGGCTTTACCTGTACTAGACCTGCCCAGGGCAGATGTACAGGGCTGGGGGGGTCCTTGGAAGGCCTGCCCCAAATTTCTCTAGGACCATCCTTTGGTCTTGGTCAGTTGAGCAGAAACTTGGCCAGGATCCTGGGGGTGGATGCGGAAGGAAAATTGCAGAGGGAGCATTCTCAGCAAATGCCTTCCGTAGATTTGTTGATTTCTAATGAGGATTTGGCCTTGACCTTTACGGGGCTCCCGCGCCACACAGGCGCTGGCGAGATGACTTTTGGCCCCTGGCCTAAGGCTGAAAGGTGAGCTGAGGGGGCCACTGGGCTCCCTCCCTGCCTCCAAGCTGGGCCCTTGTCAGCCCTTTCTCTAAACCAGCTGGTTTTGCTTCTCCTGCTAAAGAGTTATGGGGCTAAATTGTGCTTGTGGCCTTAGGTTTCTTAAGCCTTGTTGAGGTCTGGTGTGTGAGTGTGTGCTTCTGTGTGAGTATATGCATCTCTGTCTGTGTGTGTACCTCTATGTGTGCATGTCTGTGTGTGTCTATGTGTGACTCGGTATGTTTCTATACATGTGTGTCTGTGAAATGTGTTTATGTGTGTGTGCTATATCTATATTTTTGGGTGTGTGTGCTTGTGTACGTGGGTATCTGAGTGTCCTTATGTGTGTGTTCCTATGTGTGTCTGTGAGTATATATTTCTTCGTGTGTCTATACATGTGTGTGTGTCTGTGTATGTGTGTATCTGTAAGAGGGTGTGTTTATGTGAGTTATCTCTGTGTGTCTGTAATGTGTATATGTACTTGTGTGTGTGTGTGTGTATGTGTGTGTTTTCAGAACCTCTGTAAAATGTGGTGTGGGATGATTTAAGAAAACGTTAGCTTTTAATGTCACAGGGCTTCAGTGTCCCCATCTGTAAAATGACGGCGATGGAAGAGGTGATCTTTTTATTTACTTCCATAAAGGGAGCTGCAGTCATGGAAATGTGGGGGGGTTGAGAATATGACAAATATGGCTGCAAATTCTGGCTCTGCGTCTCCATAGCGCGTAAGCTCCGTCGAGTTCCTGCTCTTCAAGCTTCTGTTCCTGTGGCATTCAAAGGGGCACGCTGACATCTCTGTCGCAGTTTTGTCACGAGGATTTGATGAGATAAAATAAGCAAGAGCCCTACGTGTACGCCATGTAGTAGGTGCTTTGTCAATATTCCCTCCCGTCCATCCTGATGTCAGCCCCGGCATCCTATTTCTGAGTGAGCAGGTGATGGGGGTGCTGGCACTTAATACATGACAATGCCCCTGGAGATTTTTAACTTTTACACCTCGTTTTCCCTCCTTTTAGCTCATTCCATCCTCACAATGACCCTAAGAGGTGGGGTGAGCAGGGGTCACTGCAGTGATTCGAGAGAGGAGAAAGCTGAGACTCTGAGTCAGAGGGCAGGGCAGGGTGAGGACCAGGCGTCCAGCTCCATCCCTGGTGCCCCAGCCACCTCTGCAAGCAGGCAGTGTCCAGAGCGCCAAACAGTGCCTGCTCCCAGGGGCCCCTCTGAGGATCCAGGCCTCCCTTGCACTGTCAGGCCCAAAGAGAAGGAGCTTTCCCGAGACCCTCTGATGCATGCAGCTCATCTGCTGGACAGATGTGAACAAGCAGACTTTTGCACAGGAATCAGAGGGGAGACTTCGTGAAGGGTGGCCGGTGCCTCCCAGAGCTGGCTCTGATCTGCCTGCAAGGAGCTGATTCCCCCTCCCCTCAAACAGTCGGGGGTGTGGACACCCAAGGTCAGATTCCATAGCCTTGTCACCCACCTTATTTATAGGATTTGACTCTAAGTGATGATTGCTGGTTTCCCCAAATCCAAACCACTGCAGAGCACAGTGGTGTGGCCCCAGAGGGCAGGGGAACAGACACCCTGATTTAATGAACGGGCTCAGCCTCCCAAGAAGATACACTCAGTTTCCCCTTTAACTTTGGGCAGGTTGGTGGGGAAACAAACAAACCAATCATACATTCCTTAAATCATCACTGCCCTTTGGCCAGGGGCTGCCCAGGCCAGGCCCCAGGAATCTGCCTACTTGGCCATCGGCCAGGCCTCTGCCCCTCTGGTTCGCCCAGGCCCCTTCCCTGGCTTGCCGGCATCTGTTCTGAGCCTGAGCCGTTCTGCTGTGTCCTGGCAGGATTTGACCAGGTTGTAATTTTCCTTCATGATCCCTTTTCCATTTTTCTTTATAAAAAAGGTATCAACTGCACCTGGTTGCAATAGGGATGAAAGAGGTAATAGACAAGAAAGCACTTTACAGATTAAAATGCTATGTAAATGGAAGGCATACTATAATATAAATGAAATATATAATTTAACATGTATGATACAGTCTATAAGATACAAGATCTGACTTTAAATGACCAAAACACCTTTGGTATATAGGTTATTCAGGTATGGTAAAATATATGACTTAATTTGGTATATAATGTGATTTAGAGTATATACTGTGATCTATCGGATTATGTAATATCTTATGACATATCATATTCCGAGCACAGAGGAAAGTAGAATCAAAATCAGTCGACATTAGGCTATTTTGGCATTCAAAACACGAGCCCCAGATTTGTGATTTTAACAGCTGAAGCTGGGAGGGAGAAAACTAAAAATACGAATGGGGAAGATATCTCCATCGACCGGCAATGTGGCCCACTGGGTGGGGGGGATCCGTGGGAAGGCAGAAACCCCAAGAATAGGTCTGGAAAAGGGGAGCAGTGGGGAGAAAGCCTCTTGTGAGGAGGTGGAGGAGTCACGCTTGGCGGTGATTTTTCCTACTATTTATGAAGCCAGATGAGGAGCTATAGGGCTTGCGGTGGCCCCCGAGTCTGCTGATTAGCTGGAGATTATATTGATGATGTAATAAAAATTCACTTTGTCTATTAAGTTTCACCAGGACAATCAGGAGAGATTAGATAAAAATCAGAGGAAATGAATAACAGAATGGAGGAGAAAAACCATGAGCCTCCGTCCCTGCCATGGTCCCTGTGTGTCTCCCCTTTTACTGCCCACCATGGGGCATGGGCCCAGAAGCCCCCAGGCCTGCACCCAGGCAAAGCTGAGCTGACAACGTCCCTGAGCTGGAGCTGGGCTGCTCTCAGGAAGGGACCCGGCACTTCAGATACGGCACTGGTTTAAGTTTACTGACTGTGTTTAATATTTGATTAGACCTCTGACTTGGCAGCCTCCTGGGTGCGCCGGCCCTGCTGGGAGACAGGCAGGGTGTGAGCCCCTCCGCTGCCTGCTTCATCTGGTCCTGTGGCGTGGGAGGGGGTGGTCCATGTCCTGGCCACACAGCTTTAGGCCAGGCAGGCCCATGCCCAGGGAGCAGCCAGAGGCCTCTCAGCCTCACGGCCTCTCCCTCTGGCTTGGCTTGTGCCAGAAATCCCACCATGGGAGATGTTTCTTTGGGTTATGGCCTGGGCTCTAAAAGGTCCCTGTACGAGGCACATGTCACCAGTGACGGTAACTCATTAGTGTCCATTAGCGGCTAGGGATGCATCTGCCCAGTTTGATTTGTCAGATCACCAAGGGGCAAGACTTGGAAGGGATAGGAAAGGGAGGTCATTTGGGTTGGGGACCATTGTGCACTGAGAGCCCTGGGGCTTGGGGTTTGGGGCCTGGGGGCATCGGGGGAGTGTAGAGTAGGCGGGGGGGGGGTGGGCACTGGAGGACTCCAGCTCCGTGACGGGGCCCAGTTCTGCTCCCCCCCGAGAAATCCCGGGGGTCAGGAAGATGCCGCGAGGTCAAGCTCTGTGGAAGGCCTGAACGAGGGGAGTTTTCCTTCCCCTAAAGAGTCGGCCACAAACACTCCTGTGTTCGGGGCCCTAAGGGTCACCTCATCTCTTCCTGCTTCTCTGGGCTGGGTTTCTCTCCCAGAGATGGAGGAAGCACCCCAATTGCTCCCATGCAGTAAACAGGCTGCCCAGGGAGCCTGGCACCCTTGCCGGGTGTGCTGTCCACACTGGGAGTGGTTCTTCCTGGGATCTGCCAAGATTCTTCCAGCCACAAGACCAGTGTCACCCCAGGAAATGCTGTCCCGGGCTTTACCCACTGCCCGGCTTCCTGCAGCCGCTCCTGAACTGGGGGCCAGCACAGAGGAAGAGCAGAGGGCCAGGGGCAGGTTCCCACCTCTAGAAACACCCAGTTTACTGCTCGGGATGTTCAGCGGAGTAAGCTTTGGGGACAGTCTGGATGCCTGACTAGGTGACAGGGAACATGGGCACGGGTTGAAATATTCCACGAGTAATTTCTCAGCCCAAGTGGGCTGCCGTTCGGACAGCTGAAGGACACTGCAGCCCCAAAGAAGGTGGGGCCTGTTCTTGCAGGTCCTATGTGTGTCACCTCCTTCCTCAGACATATCTGCAACCCACCCACCTACGCCTGCCCCCAACTCTTCTCTCTCAGCCGGGCCGGTGGTAGGTCGAGATTTATTCAAAGTGAGAAATTCCTTTATCCACCAGCCTGAGAACGAGACTTTACTGCAGTGGGACAAAAACGAAACATAATGGAACAAAACGAAACAAAACAAGCAGGCCGGCAGCAAGCTGGCCTCTCCGCTCTGCTCTGCCTTGTTCCCATGTCCCAGCCGGGCTTCGGCCACCCTCTCTACCTGGGAGCCTGGGGCCAAGCCCCTTGGGCCGGAAGCTGGTACCCCTATCTGATTACTCCTCTTTGGGGGGGTCCTTCATTCCCCACACAGGACATTCGCATTGGGTAGTCTTATATTTGTAGGTTTGCTGCTTCCTAGCACACCCAGTTATTCTCGGTGGTGAGGGTGGGTTCCTGCCTTCCGAGGAGAGAACTTGACCCTCAGGGCACCTGAGTCGCACATGCATCTGCCTCCTTGAGGGAGGCGTGTTTCCGCCCCACCCCACCCTGGTCTTCCCTGAGTTTCTCCCCCATCAGATTGGAATGCTGCACTTGCTCTCTGCTTTGCAGAAGGCTGCCCTGCCCCATGGGGGTAGGCACGGCACCCTGCTCTCCGCATGGGGCTGGTATGCCCTAGATGCAGACTGCAGCTGGGTCGGTGACTTCCCTGCTCTTGCCCCAGCTGGATTCTCCTGCCTCTGCCAGCCTTAGGGAACCCTCTCCTCCCGGCTCTGTGGCCTCTGCTGTGGACCAGCCTGGCTCAGCTGACATAAGTCAGAACATTCAGAGTTAATGTTTTGCTGAGAAACTTGAGAAACTCAGGAGAAACAAAACAAGGCTTTGGAGAGGGTGTGAGTCGCAGACGGGGGGCCTCGCACAGAAGGGAGCAGGAACCTGGCGCCCCCAGCTGCAGCTCTGCGGCCACCGCCTGGGCCTGTGCTCCTGTCCTCCCGTCCAGCTGCCTGCCACTGTGACCTGGCCTGTGGAGTGGCTGCTCACTGCCGCCTTCGGGTGCGCTTTCCCCGCCGAGACACCGCCCGGTTATCTGCATTCCTCTCCTCTGTCTGGGGACCTGCTCGGCTGCCTCGTCCCTTCCAGCCCCAGGCCTCACCCTTTACTTCTCATTCCAGTGGATTTTCAAACCTGCCCAACACAATAACAGCAGAATTGACTCTAAAATAAATCTAATAATTTACTTATTGAAATTATCAAGATGAGAGCAAAGCGGAGGTCTCAGTTTTCAAGAAAAAGAGTTTTAAAAATTGCAAGAGAAAATGAAGCCTGGAAATAAGCCAGTGGTGGCTCTCCCACTCTGTGCCTCTCACTCCGATGGCCCACCGAACTTTGGTGCCCTGGAGCTGGTGCCCTGGGGTCTCAGCTGGACCTGGGTGGCAGGTGTGCCAAGTGATCACTAACTAATCAGTCCTGTGCCCAGGCCCGGGTGGTCAGGCACAGGGTTGAGTGTGCGTGTGTGTCTTCTGGGGGCATTTGGAGAGTCCTTTGCAAAAGCTGAGGGATATAACAGTTTGGAGTTGGACCCATGTCAGACCCCTAAGTATGGAAAAGATTCTGGTGCCGCAACATAGGGAATGAAGAATAAAATCCGTACTAAACCGTACACGAATTATTCAGTTTTGAAATGAAACCAAACGCACATGCATACTGAACTACAATACTTTCTGGATTTTCTGATCCTCCTCTCTTGTTTCACGTTGGCACTGTTTTGCTGGTGCCCCAGCTTTGGGCTCGGGGTCCCACGCAGCCTACTCCTGCACGGGGCTCCCATGCGTAAGAGGAGTGCCCCACCTTGTCCTGTAGGGGTAAGGAGTGGTGTGTGGGAGAGGTTTGGACACCGAGCCGGGACTGCGGCAGGAGCAGCGCCTCGGCTTCAGGGGCCCTGCTTGAGAGTAGGAAGTTCTCCCTCTCACGGTCAGAGGGCAGGCGACCGCTGGAGGAGAGGGGAGCCCCTCCACATGCACAGTTTGGGGATCCCTCCCTAAGGTAGGGAAAGGGTCTACAGGAGGGTCCTAGCCTCTGGGCTGTGGGCTGTTCTCCTAGAGTTCCTTAGACCCAGGCCTTTGGGGTCGAGGCGGCGGTGTGGCTCTGTGGACAAGGAGGGTACGCCCTCCCCACACACCTCTGTGGCCACGCCTCATCTGGGCCCGGGGGGGGTGGGCAAGTCCAGAGATCTGGGAACTGTCCAAGGTAGCCTCAGCTAACAAGGCTGGGCCATTAGCATGGGGGAGGGAACAGAGACTGGCCAAAGCCCTTGGCCCCAAGGGTTGGGGGTAAGTGTCTGGCGGGACTCTGAGTGTGCCTGAGGCCAGGATGGGGAGGCAGGTGACCTGTCTGCTGGGTTCCAAGTGCTCCTACCCCAGCCACAGGGACCATTTCCTCTCCTTCCTTTACATCAAAGGCACCTCCCCTGCACCTTAGCAGTTCCTTTCCTATCGTCCATCATCACCCCACCGGGGGACCTGACCTCTAAGGCGGTCTCCCTTCCAGCTGCCTGCACAGGCTCTGGGAACAGAGAAAAGAAATGATCCAAATTGTCGGCTCTGTTCTGTCTCTCTCTGCCAAGCCCTCGGCCACTGGAGTCTCTGCTGTCCACTTCTCCCTCAGAACCCCTGATCAGGTGCTGCCCAGCGTGGCCAAGGAGGACCAGGGACAGCCTGAGCTGGGCTCCAGTGTGCAAGGCCATGAGAGGCCAGGGGCAGGGCCAGACAACAATTCCAAGGCCAAGGACACATGGCCTTCCCTTTCCTTCCTGCTCACTGTGCCTGGAGGTGAGCCTGAGTGAGCAATGACCTTCTACAGTCCAGACCATACCAAGCTGACCAGCAAGGCTGACAAGACAAGAGCCTGGCTCTGCTGGTCTCAAGAACCCAGTCACATGATTGATGAGATTGGGTGCCTTTCTTCCCGGCACCTTTAAGCTGCAAAGGGTGCACACTGACATCCCCCCCGAGGCCAATATCCAGCCATGTAACTGGGGATGCTGCTTTAGGCTCACACCACCCCTGAGAGATAGACCTCTTCACATGGCGGGTGCAAGGATGCTCTCTGTGCCCCATCCGGTGAGACCAAGCCAAGCCAAGTATTGATTTGACAGAAAGATGTGGATATGTCGGGTGGATAATGGTTAGGGGATCCTATTTCTTTCTTTTCCTGTTCAGAGAACACCTCTCCTCTACCTCACCCCGCTGGAAAGCGGAGGCCGGATGAGGGAAAACGTTCTTTTTGGTGTACCTGCCAGGCAAGAGGTAGCACTCTCTGGGAGCAGTATGGCCAGAAGCAGCTATGGGGAGGTCCGCCGAGGGCCACGCTGCAGACTGGACTTTGCTGCTCCCAGCCTCAGTCTCTTTATCTGTGCAGTGGCAGCCATGCATTCGGCTTTCTTCAGGCCAGAGAGGGGAGTTTGACTCAGCTCGGTCTCACAGCCTTCTGCATGGAAGCTCCCAATCATAGGAATGCTTGACACTCCATAAGGCCTTGTTGTTTTGTACACGCTGGGGGTGTGGCCTCTTGCCTATTTGAAGGTTGCCCTGGTAGACACCTCCTTCCTGGGCGCTTTCCAAGGGTTCAAGACCAGGGAGCCTCTGGGAACAAGGTCTCCCTTTCCCACCACGGCAAGAGCTCTCAACATCTTCACCTCTCCGTATATTCTTAGAACCAGTCAATATGATTAATTTTACATGGGCATAATTTCCTGCTATTGCAGAGGAGTCCTCCTAGCCTTGCCCATCAGCAGCGACATGATACAGTTTCTGGTTACATTGGTCAACCAAGATATTGATATTATTAATAATGGATATCTATATGCTGACCTTTGTCCATACCACTGAATCACTCTGGGCTGGCTGTCACATTTCTTTAAGAGCTATTGATAAGCCCATTACTGGAAGGGCATGTATGATCTTAGGTGTGTGATTTCACTCACCTTCAAGCATCTCCTGTGCAAATCTACCTTTGCTGGATGAACTGGTGTGGGTACAGTGCCATGTGCAAGAGAGAGACTGCATGCGTGTGCTCGTGTGGTGAGTGTATGTGTGTGAGTGTGTGAATGTGTGTGAGTCTGTCTTGAACACCGGGCCTTTTAGAGCTGATCAAATAGTCAATTAGAGCATTATAGGGAGGTAGCCGTATCAGAGAGTGCTTACAAATACACTGTGATGTAGTGATCTTGATCTTTGGATGCCTCTTGTCTCCTAGGACTAGCACAGGAGGCTTGGCTTCATAAGGATATTATTAGGTTGATCCTTGTTCTCTCAATGTACCTACCAGGCAAGAGGTGGCACTCTCTGGGAGCAGTATGGCCAGAAGCAGCTATGGGGAGGTCCGCCGAGGGCCACGCTGCAGACTGGACTTTGCTGCTCCCAGCCTCAGTCTCCTCTTTATCTGTGCAGTGGCAGCCATGCATTCGGCTTTCTCCAGAGAGGGGAGTTTGACTCAGCTCAGTCTCACAACCTTCTGCACGGAAACTCCCACTCATAGGAATGCTTGACACTCCATAAGGCCTTGTTGTTTCGTACACGCTGGGGGTGTGGCCCGTTGCGTATTTGAAGGTTGCCCTGGTAGAATGCACGCATTGTGTGCTCACGTGTGTGCACACAGGCACACAGATCTCATCGCTAGTCTCTGATTGCTGTCATCTCTGGAATTGCTGTCATTCCTATGTGGGTGGACAGTGCCTTCATCAAATCTGTCTACGGTGATCCGTTCCTGTTTGGACCCGGACACGCTCACTTGCGGGGGGAGCCCCCTCACTCGCCCCTGTAAAGGGAAGCCAGCTAGCTAGAGAGATCTTTTGGATCCTCAGACTTAGTGTCTGAATAAACCAGACATGGATTAATTAGGTGTGACTGCATCATTAAATTAGAATAATGAACAAACAGCCACGTATGGCATTCAAATCTGCCTAGAATGACTCCAAGGGTTGCTTTCAAGTAAGTCACCTGTCAGTTTGGAGGTTTGGGGGACTCTGGAGAGTGAGGTTCCTGTCATATCTTGAGAAGTAGATTCTTTAGGCACCACCTACGCCAGGCGAGGACCATCCTTCAATGCGCACCCGGACTCCGTAACCGAATCCAAACAATGGCTTGGTTCAATATAGCATCATCTATGCACGCTTCAGCTCCGAGCATTTCTCAGAGTGAAATACGACAGTAGCACAGGTGCTCAAGAGACAGGAGGGAGAAGTTAAGAGGTGTGGGCAGCGGATGTGAAATGTATCGATCCCATAATATTTATGTGGATGTGCACATACTCGCTTGTGCACGTGCCTACACACACACTCACACACACACACATACACACGTCTCTTGCATTTCCATGGGCTCTGTTTTTATTCTATTGACACTCCCCATTTCAGCCAGATAGATCTGAAGGTGAACCAAGTCTTAGTCGTGTAATTTTAGAAACAGCTGCTGAGAGGAAGCCCCATGCCCTCAGCGGGCAACACCCCTCACCATCCCCATCCTAGGACAGAGCGGCTGTGCGGTAAGATCCATTCATCTTTAACAAAGAGGAAGAAGGCACAGCTAAGAGGAAAGAAAATGGGAAGGAAGGTTGCTTGCCTCACCGTGAGCAGTAGGATAGCCTAATGCATGGGGGCTTTGTCAGTAAGATCTGCTAAGTATCCAGAAACCTTTGATCTGGAGCAGCTCTTAACAAAGGTGATTAATTAATTAAAGCAGAGTGTATTGCAATAAAATAACATTGTGGTCAGTTTATGCGCTGTCCAGAGCTGGCCTTCAGAAGTCTCCGTCAATTAAACTCTTGTTGGAGGCCAGCTCATTATCAATTTTTTTTTTCCTGAGCTTTGATCAATATTTTTGGCTGTTCCACCCTCACGGAACCGGAACTATGTCTGTCTCCACGAGGGCACCCATTTATTTACATCTTGCAGAGGGCCACGTAGGATTTGTTCCTGAGCTGAGCTGCTGGGAATTGCTTGGTTTGAGTGTCAGTCAGCTTATGCTGGAGCAGAGATATACAAGGGAGGATAAGGGAAACCAAAGGTGGAGTGAGTGGAAGGGAAGCAGCCCTGTGACTCCCTGGTCCTGAGCACGTCCCCTTCTGCTCCCGGAGGGACACAGAAAGGAGGGCAATCACCCTGGGGCTGCCCACCTGGCTGCTTTGTTGGTTTCTGTGGGCAGAGCTGTGGCTTCGGCTTTACACCCATCCAGGGACCACTGGAAACTGGATGAGTGGAGATGGAGGAAGCCCTTAGGGCAAGCACATCAACTCTGGGAATTCCTCTGCCACCGTTTCTACCCCATCATTGTCCTCTTGCCCTGGCATCTTTAACCGTACCCTCACGTTGCCAAGCGGAACATGTATCTTTCCCTTCAGACCCACTGTGGGTTTTCGAGGGCATCTTAAATAGCAAGGAGAAAAAAGGAAAAGAGGGAGGTGGAAGCACATGATAAAAGGGCTCCAACTAAGCTGGGGGCTCTGTGCCCCTTCCCTAGGCTATTTGGGCAGAATTAGATGCCTTCTGTGATTCTTGGAGAATATGTGTATTTGAGGGGCTGCAGAAAAGGTGAAAGTAAAGGAAGTGATTTCCTTGTAGAGAGCCCAAAGGGCGGGCCACCAGGTCCCTGCCACCCCTGTGTGCATTCAGGCTAATGCAGCCCTTTGCTTGCCAGGGCCTAGCTGGACTGACTTGGTCAACTCCCCTGTGTGTGTATGTCTGTCTGTCTGTGTGTGTGTGTGTGTGTGTGTGAAAGCACTACAAAAGAAAAGTTGGACAGGAGTGCCAAGTGGCAGCAGGTAGGGTAGGGAATGCAGAGAGTGGAGGGAATGATCTCTGCAGAGAGCTGGGCTCTGTGGCTGGCCACTCAGATCTCGGATGGAAGGTCATTTCTAAAATGAGTCAGTAGGTGAGCAGAAGTGGGCAAGCCTTTGAAGAGTGATGCGTGGGGGGCGATGAACCCTCTCCCCAGCCTGGACTCCTGAGTGGGGCTATTAGGCAGATGAACAAGAGCACGCCTCCACACTGGAACTTAGATCATTGACAAATCCAAGCCACGAGTTCCGAGGTGGAGCATGTACATAATCACAAGGACAGCGTCATTCTCCTCTTTTCTCTATCAACCACCTCCCTGATCACACATATAGCCTTGCAAGATGAAACTACCCCTAACATCATCTCCACGACACTTGAATTTGTCATGTCTTCCCTGCACACACACACACACACACACACACACACACACGCATGCACTCACACCAACACCCACGCAGGCTGCAGCATCTTCCCTCCCCCAACCCTCCAGTACCCAGAGACACACACAGATTTCACACCCCCGAGCTCTTCTCTCAGCATGTCACATGGGATTTCCCTTCCAAGTTCAGAAGCTGCTGCAGTTTCAGCCACTGTCAACCAGTGATCCCAGCTTCCGGCTGGCATTTTGGCCTTCCAACTTTCGGTTTTCCTTTTTTCTGCCTACGATGTTGGGGCTCATTCTCCATTGCATCTTCCTCTCCTCTACAGAGTACTCATTCCAAATCTTCTATACGGAGATCCCTCCTGGGTCAGTTTGGAAACTGACCACCCTCTGGTGACTTGGAAGGTGTGAGCTGTGCAGTGTTTTTCCTAAATCCATCAGAGGCAAGTGAGACCAGCTCTTTTCTCAACCAAAGAGTGGGTGTTTTGGATATCTCCTCAGGCATCACTCAGAAGCTCCTCTCCCATCCTCGTCTATAAATTATAATAATGAGGATGATGATGATAATAATAATAATGACAGCGATAATGGCCTTTGCTCCAGTCACCGGAGAGTGGTGAGATCACTGGGTATCAGGAAAGCCCCCCAGCAATCAGCTCTTTGAAAGCACTCTGAAAACTTTACAATACACATGAACTGAGGGGACGTTTGCATATCTATGGCATACATGTTTGTAATTGTTTTCCTTTGGGTTGTTTTTAAGCTATGACTTCATTCAAGAAAAGCTTTTCTTTTTGTTTTATTTTGTTTTTTGTTTGAGAAGTCACAAACATCAGCCAACTGGAGCAGGTGGAGAGAGTGAAAGTATGCCAAGGGGGTTCTTTCAACCCAATCTAGAATTCCCCATTAAAGCTGAGTGGGGCAGGGTGGGGGAGAAAGAGTGTTAACATCTCCCCGTTGAATTGCAGTAAAATCTAGGCCAGCCCTGGTTCCCATATGTGTGGGATGCGCTTAGTCATGCTTTCACATGGATGCATATACGTGCACATGTGCATATTAATTTATCTCTGTGTGGTGTGTGTGTGTGTGTGTGTGTGTGTCGATTCTCGGGAAGTCTGTTTAAAAGATAAATGAAATCATGCACAACCAGCAAATAACCACGAGCGTCTTAAATAAACGAATCAATTCCCAATAGTTTTTTTTCTTTGCTACTAAATAGAATACTTATCAACATCTGGAATTTGGAGGTGTTTTTTTTTTAAAATGGGGGCAGTTGTTTAGATTTATTTTAACTTTGCAACAATTACTATTGCTAATTTTCTTTAGTGAAACTTATTTTTAAATGTTTTTCTTCTTATTACAGCTATCTTATTTTCCACATCTCTGTCTCACAAGGCAAATCTTTCTTTTAAAAGCTATAGGTGTGTGTCCAGCCATTCTGCTAGTGTTTTTCCCTGGACAGAACTGAATTTTTATTTTTCCAAGTAGTTTTTAAAAGTTCATCTTACTTGAGCTGATGCCCATGCTGATATTTCGGCTTCCCTGTCTCTTAGACTCATTTGAAAACAGAAATCAGATAGAACCTCACTAGCTTTAATTCACCTATCTCAGGAAAAAAAAAAAAAAGACAAAACAACAACAAAAAAACCCCCAATGAGCTTTTTCAGCTAAAGTCAAGTGGCAGAAACTCGATGTTTTGAGAATTGTTACCTCTTACACAAAAATACCGGACATAATTTTATGAAGATGGTCACAAATCACCCAGACATAATCATAACCCTTGTCCTTTCCCCTTCTCCCAGCTGTACCCCAAATCAAGGGGCTTGAGGAATTTATTACTCAGATACCGTTGAAATGAGAGGTTGTGCAGCTGACGATGAGTATATTTCTAAAAGATATACTCTCCAGAGCTCAATGCACACAAGGTTCCATTACTCTGTCCTCATCCTCCCTCTGGATGTAGTATGACAGTATGAGGGCCCGACGTCCCTGAAGCTGTGGCTCCTGGGTTGGGAGCCCCCGGGCTGCCACTAGAGTAGATTTTCCTCCGTGCAGCAGGGGAAAATCTCAATGCAGAGTGGTTATCCAGGCCACAGATCTGTTCTGACTGGTTAACAAGAGGGACTGTGATGAGGACTTGGCTGTTTAGATTAAAATGCATCGCAGGCTCCGGGAACAAGCACATATCAGTAGTAAAGGCTGTTTAAACCTTTGGGGACAGCCCTATGCTTAGATCGCATGAATTCATAAATATTATACTAAATACCACTTAAATTGGACTTAAATGACTTCAAAGATAATGCATTATAATATGGCTATCCAGAGAGCACTAGTCTTTATGTCTCCCAGTAACTCAGTCTTTGCTGCCTCCTATCCTGCTAGATAAGACCAAAGTTATGAATGGATTGTGGCTTGTTCATGTGTGATCCACTAACTGCGTATGTGTGTGTGTGTTAGCAGTTGTGACTCTGTGTGTGTGTGTACGTATTTTCAGTCACCGCCTTTGTTTTCCAGGAAATACAAGGAATAAAATACAAATAAATAAAAAGTGATAGAAGGGAAGAATTAGACGAGTGGATGACCTGTTTCCTTCTCCAAGGGAGAAAAATTCTATAAGAAGGGGCAAAATTCATCCTCAGTTCACTTCTGCTGATACCCTGGGAGTTTGCCTCTCTCTTCTTTAATCAATAGCACAATGTCTTTCTCTTTGGAGCCTGGAAAAACAATCTTTCTCGAAGTGCTTCTAATGGGGGAGAAAAGGAGACTCTGAGTTCGCCGGGAGAGTTTGCATTAAACTGGGTTTTCTTCCTTAGGTGTCGTTTCTTCAAATTGTTCTGGGCTTTTTCCTTTCTTTCTCTCTCTGCCTAGCACCCAGATCTCCCCCTGTCCATTTGTCTTCTGTTCTCCAGGGGGTGAATTTACCTTTACGGTAATCACCCCAGTCCACAACTGCTATTTGCTGCCTCCCCAGCCCAACAGCCTTTCTCGGATACGGCTGGGTTTTCTCCACAACACACACCTACTCCCTCCTCCAGACTCCCAATTTGACTGGAGTAATTGCCTTTTAAGGTTCACTCTACGCATGGCAGGTATTCCATTAACCCTTAGAACTGTTTCCTTCTTTAGTTACCAGAAATGGCAGGTGGCCAACAAATGGATACCCACCTGAAATCTCATGTACTTAATTTAATTTTTACTTATTTTTTTTCTTCTTCTTCTTTTAACCAATAGCATACATATTCCATCCACACTGAAGGCCAGTATCCTGTCATGTCTCTCAATTTTATTCCAGTATGATTCATTAGAAGTTAGAAATTCAAGAAGGGGAAAGAAAAAGCCACAAATATACCCTGAAACCAGGCTTAACAAAGGCACGTTTCTATCCCTAGCCTCATGTTATAGTTTAGACTTGGGGGAAATCTAGAAGCCAAATGCAACCCTCATTCTTCAAGCCTCATCATGCTTTTGACTTAACAGTAATTAATCACCAATGGCAAGCAAGTAATTTTTTAAGGTGGCCGGAAGCTTATTTTATCAGGATTAGCTAATAAATCAGGCTGTATCACTGAAGGAGGAGTTCAAACTCTTCTAGGAATGAATAAACCAGGCCTCGGACACTGTCTCATTTATTCAGCTCTCTCAGAGCTTCCAAGCACTGTTAGGGACATTGTGGGCCAAGCTTGCCTATAAAAATCTGAGGGATGGAGAGGCAGGAAGTTTCATAGGAAAAAAATATATGCTCAGGCTCTGAAGGGTGAGCTTCGACAATGAAGCACCCAGCCTTCCAGAGCCAACGGGCCTGCCTGCCCCTGACTGAGCCAGTTTAGAGGAGGAATTATTTAGAAAATGAAGTTTTGCTTGTCATAGGAATCCTGGCCAGATATGTGTATGTATATATATGATATGACACATATGATGCAACTTATATCTTAACCTTCTCTACCTCGCTGATGCAAATGATGATAATTCTACATCTTTGCTATAGTAAAAGGGAGCCCCAAAAACATCAGAAACAGAGCGATGATCCTAGCAAGGGATCGTGAGAAGAAACCAAGGAATATTGTTTAAGATTATCTTCATTGGAATAAAGAAGCAAACAACGTGCTCCAACCCAGATCTCATAGGAAGCTCAGTTCTTCACAACTGTCTTTTTGCCTCTAGTGGATACTGATTTTTTTAAACTTTAAAATCTCAAATCCCCACAAGAACCTACCATTAAGATGGGCAAAGTATTTCCCTACCTCTGCTTCTTAATTTTCATCATTGCTATCTTAAAATCTGGGGACATATTAAAATGACAAACGTTTAATACAAACCTTGATTAGCTTCTAGGGAGCTTGATTGGAAAGGGAAAAACTACAGAGATATGGTTGACTTGAGAAAGAGGGTGAAAAAGGGGGAAACTGATGTTATTTCGAAGGCTGCCTCCCCATTCCACCTTTCCAGTTTCTCTTCTGAACAGACGTTTTCTCCATGTTGAATAAAGGTTGGTTTCTCTCTCCATTACAGCTCCCACCCTCACCCCACCCCAGCAAACCCAGTATATTTCCATTCTGCTATGTTTTTGTGCTACTCAACATGCCATTAACTTTAAGATTTACTCCTCAGCAGGCAAGCTGGAAGATGCTAAAGCCAATAAAAACTGCTCTCTGGGACTCCAACTATGAAGAGTTCGGAGCTCTGCTTGGTATTCGGATGAAGGGAGGGCTGAAGGAGGGAGGCTGTGATAGTGAAAACCACTGCTGCTTAGAGAACCAGACAGCTCCGCGCTCTGCACCTAATGTGCCGGAGGATCAGCTCTGTTCATAGCCCATTTGTGGCCAAGGATGAGGCTGCCCTCTGTGTGTGGGTAGGTGTGCATGTGTGTGTGTGTGTGTTTTCATCTTTAAAACCACCAGCTCTAACACAGCATCTTCAGCAGCTTTCCACACTACTGTTTATTAAAAAAGGAACGTCCATACACATCCCTTACAACTTCCTTAGCCCAGTGCTCCTTCTCTGCCTGACGATCAATCTCTCTCAGAAAGCATTTAACTTGCCTACACAGCTCCAGCCCCGATTAATTCCCGCTGCACATCCTATACATTACTGTTAGGGAGCAAGCACTGGGCTAATTTCGTCACCCACCAGCCACCCACACACGTTCTACAACTGAACACGTTTGGGGCTCTGCCTTAAAGATAATAAAACAAGGAGAAAACAGGCAGGCTGCAGACAATTCCCATGACCACTTTCCTAAAAAGTTGCTGGGTTTTAATTCTTTGATCATTCTGTTTCCCCCTCCTCCAAGCACTCACTAGTAATGATTGCTTCAAGGGAAAGAAACGATGTACTATAAACCTCTCTGCATGGTGAGTTTGGGATAATTTAGGATACACCCTCCAAAATGCATTATCTTTCACACACAGATTTTTTTTCTCGAAGCCCTGCTTTCTGGAGGAGGGGATCATCCAGGCTTCCCTGACCCCCCCACTCCACCCAGGGGATGGCTGGTTCTTTGCTAATTCTTACCTTAGGTTTTGTCCCCCTTTCCTTCAAACAACTAACCCCCCCAACCCCTCCTCCGCCACTCGCACCACAACCGGATTATTCAGGCACACAGCTCGACACGGAGAGTTTACTGTTAAATTGATAGCGAAATAAAAATATATCTTTGAATCTGTCACCTCTCTTCTTTTTAGACGGCTGCGCTCCTGCTACTCTGGCCCGGAGCGGAGGAGAAAACCATCTCCGCTTAGTATTTCAGCACCACGGCGATGGACAGCACCCTTGGTCCCCGGCCGGCTGAGAGCCCGCCAGTCTGCTCAGCGTCCCGGGCTCGGCCGGTGCAGACGTCCCCATCCCAATCTTTCAAGTCGCTGTACCCAAAAATCCAAGCCCCGTTTTCCCTCGATCCTCTCTCTCTCTTTCTCTTCTTCTTCTGCTCCCGCTTCTCTCCCCACGAAACCGCGTCTTTCAGCTTTTTGCCCAAAACCCAGCCTTGCCCCGGCGAACAGCTCCCCACGCACCCCAGTCCCGGTCTCTGCTGCCGGAGCGCCTCCCTCCTCGGCGTCCGCCCGAGGCTCCCTCTCGCGCCGTCTCCCGCTCGCTCGTTCGTCGCTGGCCGATCGGCCCGCCCGCCCGCTCTTTCTCCCCGGCAAAGTTGGGAGCGAAAGGTGCACTCACCTTTGTGCATGCCTGTGAACCTGTCCTTCAGAACCGTAAGCTCGTAGATCTTGCCGAACTCCTCGAAGAGGGGCTTGAGGTCCTTCTCATCCAGGTTGCGGGGGATCTGCCCAATGAACAGCTTGATGGCATCGTGGTCCTTCATGGGAATGGTCGACGGGTTCCCCGGGCTGTGGCTTAATCCGTTCATATGCCCGGCGCTGCCCGGGCTGCTGCCGAGCCCGTTGGTACTGAGGCTCGCGTTGTCAGCCTGTCCGTTTGCTAACGTGGCCATCTTTATATACATAGAGAAAATCTTCTTTCCTTTTATTCTTTCTTGCTCGCACTCTCTCGCTCCTCTCCCTCGCAAGCTCGCTCGCGCTCACACACGCACACGCATACACACACTCGGGTTCTCTCCCCCTCGGTTTCTCTACACCTCGCTCTCCTCTCGCTCTCTGCTCTCTCTCTTTCTCTTCTCTCGCTCGCTCGCGCTCGCGCTCTCTCTCCTCTCCCCCCTCTCTCTCCCTCCCTCTCTTCTCTCTCTCTCCCTCTCTCTCTCTCTCTCTTTCGGTCTGATCAGATTTTTTTTTTTTTTTTTTTTTTTTTTACATTGAACAGACAGGATCTCTGTCCTTTGCGTTTAAACAGGCTGGACCGGTTCAAGTTCCCAGTCAGACCAGGGGTGGGGGCGGCGAGTGTGCGCGCGCGGAAGAGGGGGGCGCGGGGCCGGGAGGGCGAGATTTAGGCGGGGGGGCTCAGCGCGGCGGCGGGCGGCGGCCGGGAGCAGGGTGGCGTGGGGCGGCGCCGGCCCCGCCGCGCCTCCCCTGTCGGCGGCCCCGGCGAGCAGCGGTGGTACAGTCCGAGACGGCCCCCGGCTATAAATAGCGCCAGGCGCATGGCTCTTCGGGAGGCGCTGAGATTCCGGGCCCGGCGGCCGCGGGGAGCGGGTGCCAGTTAGGAACGGGGCTGCTGGCTTCCTCTTTGCCTTTCGGGGGTTCTTTTTGTAATAGCAGCAGGTGCAACTTCTGTTTTTGTTTTTGTTTTTAAAAACATTGATTTTCATTTTTCGTGTGGGTATGTAGGGGGGCGTTATCCCCCGAGCTGCGCTCTATTAGAGCGCCAGGCGGGCGAAGCAAAGGCAGGGATGGCGGGCGGGGCGGCGGCGAAGGTGGAATGGGCGCTTTTTTTCTCCCATCTGGTTCCCTTTATTTAGACTTGAAAAAGCGAGCCGGCTTGGAGGAAGTCCGCCCAGCAATCCGAGTGCGCATTGATCAGTGTCGAGAGAAAAAATGCTACATAAATATATGTTATGTGGATAAATCGGTAGACAAGAGCTCTCTCTCGCGCGCGCTCTCTCTTTCTCTGCTTTTTCCCTCCTCGCATCCCCAACCTGCCAGAGCAGCCCCAAATCTTCGCCCTCCCGCACGGCATCTACCGCCACCCGAGCTACCTGGGGAGGACGGGTCTCGGGAGCGGTTGGGCAGCGCTGGGGGGACGGGGCGTAGAGATTCGGGGCCCGACCCTCGTCCCAGCCCGCCCGCGAAGGCTGGAGGTGGGTATTCCGTCCCGGACGGCCTCCCCGCCCCAAAGCGCGGCGGCTGGACCGGCAGGCGGCTGGCGGGAGGAAGGTAGGAGCCGGGCGCCTCGGCCCGCTCGCCCGGCTGGGAAGGAGGCAGGCTCTGGGCGCGGTGGCCGGTGAGCCAGCACGAGGGACTGGCTTGCTTTTGCCCTTGTCTGCTTTACTGGTTCAAATTGAAAAAAAAAAATTTTTTTTTTTTTTCTAAATCCACCATCAAAGAAATAAACCCCCCAAATCGCTCTCCGGGCTGCGGCCGGACCCAGACTCCTACGGCGTGCTTTGCCCCCTCGGGCTTCGTTTGCAGCACCTCCCGCTCCAGAAGTGCGAGGCTGGGAGTCACGTCTGCGGGCGAGAGCAAAGGGTCCCGCCGCCCAGCCCAGACTCCGTAAGGTTCCCCATCAGGCCCGCCGGGGCCAGGACGTCGGCTGCGCGGGAGAGGGAGTGGCTGGCGCGGGAGCCGGGTTCAAGCAGCCCCGCCTTCTGGGGGCGAACGCTGGTGGTGAACTTGGCTTGGGAGAGTAGATAGATTCCCCTTTTAATGATATTTACCTGCACCCCTGCTCTCCCACATTTGCGTTTCTAGGGCAGCCTCTTCTCGGCTTCCGGGCAAATTAAAATAACGCGCCTGCTCCCTCGCGGGTTGCAGGGCAGAGCTGCTGGCTTGACCCTGTCCTGGTGGCCACCGGCCCCTTTCCGGTGTTGTGGGTTTCTCTTTTCTTGCCCTCGGATTACGTGATGTTACTAGACAACATCATGTTTAAAATTTTATTTAAAGAAATGATACCCTAGCTGCCTGAAAACTGAGACCAAGCTCCTTTGGTACAGCCACAACGCCGAGCTCTCCAGCGCCGGGAGGAGGCCCCGAGGTTCCGCCGCCCCAGGCCCCGAGCCCACCCGGGTCACCTCTCCCTGAGGATCCAGGGTCCAAACCAAACAGCAAGTACAGTTCTGAGATCTGTGGAACTTCATCCTTTCGTTTTAAGATACTCCTGCCTTTGCTTGATGGAATCCTGTGTAAGTATAGTTGATTCATAACTCGGTTCAGGGCTTACGTTATCCAGTGTTATCTGATGGTCTAAGAAAAGCCCAAGTTGAAGGAATGGAACAGAAACTCACACACAGAGCTTCTTTGCCATGTGGCTGTAGGCTTTGTGTGCCTGTGAAGTGCTGTAATAAGGCAGCACGTCCCTGGTAGGCACACAGACGGTTTGAGCTGGTGGCTTGGAGGTGTGTGCATATGTCTTGTCAGGATTGTGGGTGCTTGTGTGGATGCACTGTGGATGTGTACCTAGACCCTGTTTATATCCACACTCTGCCTGTGTGTGTGTGTGTGTGTGTCTGTGTGTATGTACACCCACTCGGCTGAGACCTCCTCTTCCCACAGGACACGTCAGCAGAGGCCAATAACTGTTCAAAACATCTCTTCCAACATCATCTTGTGGCACTGACACTTAACTCCCAGAATCTCACAAAGGAGTGGAATGTACTTTCTGCCTTAACAGGGGAGTTTAGGAGAGTAATTCCTCCTTGAGGTCTCTTTTTCTCCCTGCCTCGTCCTCCCCACAAAGTGAAGTGAGGACAAGGGGAAGTAAAGAAAGTGAGCTGAGGGGGGCTGGGAAAAGAGGGACCTGCACAGGGGAGGGGGCTGAGGTTCACATCCACTTCTTTCTGACCTCACCTCAACTCCTTCCCCCCAGGTTCAGGTAACTTATTCACAGGTGCTTCATTAATAATAGTAATTGCCAATACATAAATAAAAGCAACCCCTGGGCAGGAGTGAGTGGGAGAGTCGAGTTGTTACTGAAAGGGGGCATCTGGTTATTTCAGATACGCGCAGAGACTCCTCCATGCGGTAGAGCTGCAACACCCTCCAGGGCTGCACCTCCTCCCCCCTGCACCGAGGCCCCCTCCCTTTCTCCCTCCACGTCTGGACCCTGGACCGGAAGTTATGGAGAGCCCCTTCTTCCGTAGGGAAGATTCATCACTCTCCCGTCTCTCCCACCTGCGAGTGGCCGATTTTGGATCTGGGCTGTCTCCCCTCAGGGGGTAGCACTGTTCCTCAACTTTCAGCTCTCTGGAAGGTGTGTGGTGAGATACCCCACCTCCCCCCAGCTTCCTGGGACAGAAGCAACTTCTGCCAAGGCATGATCTCTTAAAGGCGCAGAGCAGGATCTGTTCGGCTCCCACCTCTCTGCCACAGCATAGTGTTAGGGATAAAATAACACAGACAGGTGTCTCAAAAGAACGCCATAAAGGACTAGGACCCCTGAGAAAAGAGTAAGGAGCGTGGTTAGGTTGGTGCTTTGGTCTCCTTGCCCTTGATAGTCTAGAAAGACTTGAGTTAAATTATTTTTTAACCTTAAATCATCAAAGAGAAATGTAATTAGGGGAAGATGGGGGCAAAGTATTACTCACTGTGACATTTAAACAGATTTAAAACTTTTTCTCCAAGTGCCACTTCATGGCCACAATTGTTCCATCCACTGAGAGGGAGAAGGCTGGCAAATGGAAGGGGGAGCTGGGAACAGTTGCTTCTCATTTGCTCTCTTCATTCGGGGTTTACACTTTGTTGCTGATTCATCTCTGGGGATGTAAGGAGCGCCGTGTGGTGGCGATCTTGGTTCAGGTGGTGTCCGTGTGCAGGCCTCTCCGTTGCCCCCTGCTCTTCACTTCCTTTGCTCCTCCTCTTCCTCAAGGAGGGAGGAGGCCCTCTTTGTGCTCAGCTTCCCTCCAGTTTGGCCACCATTATTCCCCTCCTTCTGGCACCCACTGAACCACATTCCACAGCCTTGGCCATGGCCACATACCCTCAGACGGGCACTGGCTCTCCTGACTGTGAATCTTCTCTCCATCTAGATTGAGAACTGGTGGAGGGCAGGGACCAAGTCATCTGGCCCCGCCTCTCCTCAGCAGCCCCCCTTGACAGGCAAGGGCACACAGTAGGTGCTCAGGTTGGAGTTTCTAGACACCAGTGGCTAATCTGACTTTGGGGGGCAATGCTGTATTCATTCAAATAGACTCTAAGAATGGTGAGCTGCAGGGCCCCAGGCAGACTCTGTCCCAGAAGTTCCGAGCCCAGGATGAGAACAAGTAGTTTAGAACACACACAGCAGCTTGACTTAGAAGCACCACCACGCAGTCATGCTTGTGTTGATCTAGCCCTTCCACTCTCCCACTGGAAGCAGCAGAGAAAGGACAGACCTGGGAAGAATCTGGCTGTCTTGTTAGAGAGACCAAAGTCATACCAAGTGAAAAGCCCCAGAACAGCGAATGGCAACAGATGGATAAGTATCTTCTAGGCCCAAGGAGTTCCACATTCACATGCGAGAAAACAGAAAACAATCCAAACTGTGTGTGGTGATCTGTGATGGGGGTAGCAGCCTTGAGGAAAAAGGGGTCCTTGTGAAGGCAGGGTGCTGAAGGGGGTAGGTGGCCAGAGAGCTGGGTGATGGCCTGGCCTTAGCGCTAGGAGCACAAGAGGTATCTCGTTCTCTAAGGTTTTGTTGAGAACCAGCTGAAAACAGCTTCCATCTGCATGGGGCTCCCCTAACAGAGACCAGACCTCCAATTAAAATCTTTCTGGAGTGACTGCTCGGCCCAGCCCTGCAGAGGGCAGTGAGGGGAGGCTGGAGAGAGGGAGATTGACTTGCTTGCTGTTTGGGCCAAGAGACTGACTCAGAGAGCTGAGTAATCACACAGAGGCATGACCCAATCCAGGGCTAGAGTGAAAGGTGCCAGAGAGTTGTGCCATGGGACCCTGAAGAAGGCGGTGCTTGTGTGGGCAGTGGCACCCGGGAGAGGCTCGCTGGTGGAGAGAGCTCTGATCTGGTTCTGCAGGAAGGGGTGGATCAGCTTGGGAAGAGAGGAGAGAGGTTGAGGCAGTGGGTGGAGCTGCTGGGCCTGGAGAGGGCAAGGGGCTCTGGGCTCTTGCGTGGTGGTAAGGAGGTAGAGGCTCCTGTGCGGAGCTGGGTGGGGAGGGCAAGATGAGGCTTTGAAGGCAGCCTCGGAAGTCTGTTTTTTTTTTTTTTTTGCGGTACGCAGGCCTCTCACTGTTGTGGCCTCTCCTGTTGCGGAGCACAGGCTCCGGACGCGCAGGCTCAGCGGCCACGGCTCACGGGCCCAGCCGCTCTGCGGCATGTGGGATCCTCCCGGACCGGGGCACGAACCCGTGTCCCCTGCATCGGCAGGCGGACTCTCAACCACTGCGCCACCAGGGAAGCCCGGAAGTCTGTTTTTTATCTTCTTCATAAGCCCAGGGGTTCTGTCCTTGAATAATTTGGGAAGGAACAATAACTGAGGTGGGAAAGAAGAGGAAAACAGCGCCTGCCTTCTCTCAGTTAACATTAGCAGCCTCCTGCCGCCCAGAATGCACGGTCGAAGGGCTCCCCTGTCCTATCCTGAGCCCACAGCAGGCCTGGCCGCGGCAGCAAACCCCTGGAGGGAGGAAGAAAATTGGGGGTGGGACGCTGTGTGTTTTGGGAAACCCAGGGGCTCCTCAGAAGAGACTGGCTGTCTCTCGGAGCTCAGACAAGTGCCAGGGCTGGTGAGGGCGGGGCCTCTGGACTTCTTTCCTGGCTGGCTGAGCCCCCAGGGACACACGGCCTTGGTCTTGTGGGGGCTCCTGGGCTTGGGCAGCAGTGGGAAATGCTTTGGGGAGTCTCTGACATTTGGGTCAGCGTGGATGTGCCCTCGAGGCTCCTGTTCCAGGCTTTCGTGCCAATCTGGGCTTTGCCTCACTTTGGCTGAGGGCAGGCGGGAAATGGAGAGGCAGGATAGAGGGACCTGGATTTGCAGCCCAGGCATCCTGCATCCCGTGAATTGGGCTGGGCGAGCCTGAGCTCAGTGGGAGGGATCTGAGTCATGGCTTTCCTGGGTCTCAGCTTCCTCCTCTGTAAAATGGAGGCCGTGATCCTTTCTTCCACCCTCCTTTTCTTCCTCACATCACATCTTAGAAGGGGAGACCGTGGCATATCTGGGAGGCTGACTCATGGTTCTTATGTGAAAATTGTTAAGGTGAGAATAGAAACTGAGGGTCACAATGGGCTACAAAAAGGTGTAGAGAAAGTTAACTTATTTGAACTGAAGGGTTAGGAATTTACTCTTTATCTTTCACAGAGAATTTACATTTTTTCAAAAGGAGACAGTCTGGACCAGGCAGCACTCAGTCCAACAGAAGCAGGTACTTACAACTGCACTTAGGTAAAGCTGGCTTCAAGTCATGCCTCTCCCACTTACTAATTCTGGGGCCTTGGACAGGTTTTTTTTTTTTTTTTAATCTCTTTGTGGCTCAGTTTCCTCATCTGTAAACTAGGAAGAGGAATAGCAGCTACTTCATCCAGTTGTTGTGAGGAGTAACTGAGTAGGTGCAGGTGAAGCGCTTAGATCAGCATCTGACCAGCCAGTGTTGTCAGAGCATCACCCGTGGCCTGTGCGGTGGTGGCTGTGGGGCTGTCCCAGCCCCCTCCCACATCCTACAGAGGAGGCAGTGCACCCCCTCCAGCTGGGGCCTAAGCGGGCCCTACAGTGCGTGCCCTCACTTGCTGCACGACTGTTTGTCCAGGTGCTCCTGGCAGCGGGCAGCCTTCCGGGAGTGCAAGGTGTCATCAGCACCCCTACCTGGGGCCTGCCCTGGGTACCGGCTGCTGGCACTCAGCAGCCCCTTCTTACCTGAGAGGTGTTGCCGCAGCAATTCCTTTTAATTGCGATGGTTTACCAATTCGTTTTTAACCATGTTAATTTACTGTACATGAGCCCTTAGGTTTTCAGACACTGGACTCACTTTGGAAACTGGAATAGTGCATTGTATTTATTACACACCCAATGCTGTGCATAAATATCACTTTCTTGTGGCCACAATTTCTCTGATAATGTTGCTAGATGGACAGCTTCTATCTACCTGGGCTCTCTCATCTGAATTCTCACCAGAGCCGCCAGGCTCCCAGGCTGGCACACCGTCCTTCAGATAGTGCTGGGGTTAAGAAACCCAGTGTCCACCGGCTATGCAGGTGACATGGAGTGAGGTGGCTGGGAGGGGACAGGGACACACCAACTGGATGGGGGCTTGGGAAGGTGAGACTGCAGGACATGTACACTGGGCTGGATCTTCAAAGGGTTGTTATCTGGGGGCTTCAGACTCACCCACCAATGTGGATCCTTCCTGCTCCCTCACCCAGCAGCTGGGTGCTGACAAGAGCTTGACAAGAGGGCTGCGGCTGCGTGGCCTGGGGAGAGAGAAGGAGAGGCGTATGATGGGGATGGAGAGGCCATGTGGGCAGTCAGGTCCGGCAGTGAAGGCCATGGCAGGTTGTAGGCTGGTGTTCGGGGTGGCAGGTGGCCATGGGGCAGGTGTTTGCAGCAGGCTGAGCCCATAGGAAAGACTCAGGGTAGGGACTCACTGACCATCTGCTAACCTGCTGCTGCTTCTAACACAGAAGAGTGTAATCAATGACACAAGAGCAAGACAATGAAGGTAAAGACTGGGTATTTATGAAGAAGGAAGAAATCACCCTCCACCCCCAGGCCAACACACGTGCTGAGGGGGAGGGTCACTTTATTGGACCCATTTTCCATAGGTCATTTCTGCATTCAAAGGATGAAGGTTTGCTACCCCTAGGAATATTTAAAGCAGGTGCCGTAGGTTTTCAAGAACCATCCTCCTCCCGCCAAATGATTTCCAGATGGCAACCTTCTTTTAATAAGTTTAAAGTCTTCCAAAGTGTATAAGCAAAGTTGTGTATATAAATTCTGGTCTCTTACTAAACAGGCACATTAATGTAAATTTTGTGCAGAGTAAAATTAAAGAAATACAGTCTATAAACACAACTGGGTATTTATTGCTTTAAAATAAGTATATAAAACTTAAGTTACGGTAGATACATATAGGCATAGTACATGCATCATGTATAGAAAGAGTCTGAACTTTGGAACCAGACAGATCTATAAGTTACCAGCCATATAAGTTGTGCTCTCAGCCTCAGTTTCCTCATCTGAAACATGGGCATGATAACACTGCGTATGATTGTCGTAAAGAGATAATAAATTACTAAAAGAGGTATTAAATATATAGTATCTGCCACATAGTAGATGCCCATAAATTTGTGAGCTGTGATTGTTATGAGTGTATTCATTAGAAAGTAAACTAAGTCTCTCCTTTCCAGGGATAAATATAAGCTGTAGCAGAAAATAGCATTTAGACTATGTGTAATAGGACATGGAGATTTTCTAAGGAAGAGGACAACTGGGGCTTCTCCTCAGTGGTCCTTCCAGTGTGTTGGGGAGAGAAGAGACCTGGCTGTGGGTGCGGTGTTGTTGTGAGGGAGTTTGGGGGAGCAGAGCCCATGTCAGGGAGGGGCCCCAGGAGTTTCTTCCAGCCCAGCAGTTCAGGGATGCCCACCTCATTCAAGCTTTAGGAAGGGCCCGCGCTGTAGCGCCCCCCACTGCCTGGGAACCTGCATCCACACATCTGCGTGCCCAGACCCCGGGAGGCTCCCAAAACAGGCCTGCATGACCGACACCCCTCCCTGGGAAGGGGAGGGTGGGCAAGCTCTGTGACTCACTCCCTGGCTCCGTGCCCTCTCGCTGAGTCACAATGTAATTGATCCCTCTCTGCGTGAGGTTCCTGCTCTCCTGTGACCCAAAGCAGGGTCATTTCCAGACTGGGGCTGGGGAGGCCTGGCGGGGGGTGGGAGGGAGGGCCTGTCTGGGGAGAGGCAATCCCCGGAGGGAGGGGCAGGTCGTCAGATCCTGAGGGTGGCCCTGAGCCTTGTGCAGACTTTCCTGGATGTCTGCTGAGGTGCTGTGTTTGGAGGAGTCGGGGGCTGGTCCATTGCCCACCACCACACTTTGGTGTCCCCATCAGGGCAGGGCTGTCTCTGTAAAACTTGCTGTAGGAAATAATGAAGGCAGTGTTTGGCCTGTGGGAATCTCCTTGAAGATGTCCATGGTGTTTGTGGGTCAGGGATGTGGGTGCCTCCTTCTTGTATCCAAACTGAGTTGTGGGCTTTGAGGAGCTGAGGGGTGGGAGGTGGGAGGTTGGGAATGTGTGATCCACACATCATACCAGGGCAACCTCATGTCATCCTTGGACCAGAAAGAAAGACCCTCCTCTGATATTGATGAAATAAGAAACTCTGGCCAGAAGGGATAAAATCCCAAATCCTTCTGGCCTGGTGTCAGAGGACGGGGTAAGGTTACCTGTGCCAAAGTCTTCCCCAATAGACAAATCTTGAATGTGGTCTGCAAGCTCCCAGACCAGCAATTGTCACACTGGCCCTGCCTTTGACAGCATCACTGCCCCACCTGCGACAAGTCACGGAATCGCTTTTGGTTTCTGTATCCTCATCTAGAAAATGGGCTTCTGGGTCTCCTTCTATCCCAGAGAAGGAGCTAATGAATATATAAAGCTCTAAGAAATAACCAATCTTATTGTTATAAACCTGCCCCCTCTGCATTTCCCAGTTCCTTGCTCATGTCCTGACTGAGATCCACACGGAAAGATCGGTGCCCCAGTGGGTCTTTTTAAAATTTTTTTGCGGTACGCAGGCCTCTCACTGTTGTGGCCTCTCCCGTTGCGGAGCACAGGCTCTGGACACGCAGGCTCAGCGGCTGTGGCTCACGGGCCCAGCCGCTCCATGGCACGTGGGATCTTCCCGGACCGGGACACGAACCCGTGTCCCCTGCATCGGCAGGCGGACTCTCAACCACTGCGCCACCAGGGAAGCCCCTCATTGGGTCTTAACAACCGTTCCCAGTCCCAGTTCTGAGATGATCCCTGCTCAACCTCATGACCACCCCACTGAGAGCAGAGCTGGGTCTTGATGGACTTCATGCCAGGAGTCACTTCTGTGGCCGTCAAATAACAGAGAGGCTCAGTCCAGGCTCTGATGGGACTCGGGAAAGACTCGCTGTATGATTGGGTCGGCTGCTTCCCCTTTCTGGACCTTATTCTCTGAATTATGGGATGGGGACAGTAATCCTTGCTCTGCATACATCGTGGGAAGCAGGGAGGATCCGAGGCAAGGAACGATGGAATTGCTTCCCAGGGTGTAGGGTGCTTATACTAATAGATGGGCTCCTGCCCCCACCCACCTCCATCCTGCCTCTGCACAGCCCTGGCCTCAGAGCAGCCCTGAGAACAGAAAGAGCAGCTCGGTTCTCACATCCATCCTCCTTCTCCTGATTATTTCTCCCAATCACACTTAATAGCTGCCTGGCTTTTGGCTGTAGCCCGGTATATAATAACCTGCAATTATTGTCCACTTAAGCTGTCTCCAGGGCCTTGTCTGTTGCGCTGCCCAGGCCCACACCGCCGGCCTGCTGATTTCCATCAGAGTCAGGACCAGTGGGAAGAAAGCCCCGAAGGGCTGGTCTGACAACTTGTTTGGCAGGGTTGCCAACTCCACGGCTGTAGCTTCCTCAGAGATGGGGCCTCAGAGGTGTCCCCTCCAGCCACACCCTCGTCCAGCCTGGGTGCCCCACCTTTCTGGGGCGTGACCGTCTGGGCAGTCCCCAGCCATCATTGTCCTCTGGCCTCTGCAGTTATGCACACACTGTCCTCATTTAAGTCTCCTTGCCTTTGTTTACCCTTATCTGGTGCTACCAGCTGCTTATGACTGCCCAGCCCCCACAGCGGCTTAGTTCCTCCTCTCTGCATCCTTATAAGGGAGGCACCGGCATTTTACATACCAGGTTACTGAAGGTCAGAGAGGTTAGGTGTCTTTTCTAGGGTCACACAGCCAGGAAGTGACAGAGTGAAAATTCAAAATCAGGTTGGCTGATTCCACGCACTTAGGCTCACTTATTTAACTCATGCAGTGCTGTCAGCTCTCTTCATAACAAGTCCTACCCTGCCGTCCCCACCACTGTGGTAGCACTGGTCTCTGCTACTCTGAATCCTTATGGCCCTTGAGTTGGAACCAGGTCCCCTGGGTCCTATGCGGGCACAGCACACCTGTCTTCCACCATTTTGATTCACAAATCATCTCTTTGTGCAGATCGGATAAAGTTGAGCTTTCATCATTGTTCACATCTCCCCTTCCCAACTTTGACTTGTATTCTCCTGAGCATCTCTCCTAGGGCCTGATCCTTGCAGCTCCTGATGAGGGCACTCACCCGCCTATTTGGATTATCTCTCTGAGGCCACTTGGCTCTGATGGTGGTGATGGTGATGACGATGATGATAAAAGTCAGTTTCTAGACTGTGAAAGAACAGGTGGGTTCCATGCCACCTCTGAGAGACGGCAGAGCCTGAGGCTATTGATATTTTCACACCCCTCAGAATCTGATAATAATAAGATGACCAAGGCCACAAGAGGGAGGCCTGACTCTAAGTGAGGCCCTTTATCCAGAGTGCTGGTCATGTTGACATGTGTCTGTGTGTCTGTCTGTGAGCATGTCTGTGTGTGTGTGTCCACATGGTCTAGAGCACAGTGGTGGCGATGGGCTGTGGGGCCTGTCAGGGGCTGTGATGAGTAGATTCAGGGGTCTCCTGGGCTGTCAGGCCACAGGGACCCAGGGGCTGAGAGCTCTGAAGACCACTGTGTCCAGAGGGTCCCCTGGCTGTGATCTTATTGGCAGTCACACTGGGCTCTGGGGTCCATGGAGGAGGTCCAGGGGCCGGGGCCCACCTGTCCAGGTCCCAGGGGATACTCCCTGCCTCCTTCCAGGTTCACCCTTTGCCTGAATATTCTCACAGGCTACTGTGTTCTTCAGTCCTTTGCCTTGGAAACAGATTCTCAGCAAGAGGGCTTTGCTGGGAAACAGTTCTGGGGTAGCCTGAGGCCTTCTCTGGCCCCTCAAATCTTACAAGCTAAGTCTGAGGCTGGCCTGAAGTGGTCTGGTGCCTCCGGAAGGAGCCATCCCTCCATCCTCTGCGCCCCATAACTCATAGGTTCTGAGCGGGGCAGAGGCCTCCAGCCAGCGCCCAGTGCCCACACCCTCCCTCCTCCTACACTGACTGGTGCAACTCCCTGGCCTCTCTGAGCACTGCCCTGCCTCTCAGGCTGGAAATGCCCCTGCCCTCGGCTCCCTGGCCCTGAGCCCTGGGGTGAGACCTCGCAGGAAGGGCTGGGAAGATCCTTAGGGGCTGTAGGGGCAGCAGGTGAGGAGAGGGCCAGAGCCAGCTATCACTTGCAGCAGCATTCAGGGACTTAACACTGACAGGGGCAAACACGCAGTGGCCTTTATTTTCTTTAACTGCCATTCTACTCTCCTGGCCCAGGGCCCAGGCTCTTTTATGCCAGGGGAAGAGGAAGGCTTCAAACGTGTTAGTTAGTGGTCAGTCCTTTTCTTTCAGGGTCATCGGTCTTATATGGGCAGATCCTCCGTCCTTGGAGGTTTTTTCCCTCTCTCTTCTAGCCAAGATGGCATCTGAGGTAGGGGGAAACTTACACAACCTGTGCTGGGGAGGGGGCCTCAGGCTGTCCTTGTGCTGTTGTCTGGGCCTTGATGGGCTCCTGGAGGATCCCCAACCTAGGGGTCCTAGAGTGGGAGCTGACAAGTTCCCCTGCCCACCAGGCCCCAGCTGGATGTCATGGTCACAGGCAGCCTCCGCGTCCCCTCATCTCCTACACCCAGCTACAGCCTCTCACCCTCCCTCACCCAGGGGGCGGGGGAAGACCCTGGCTTCTAGGTCTCTTCCTGTGTTTCCCACCCCAGACAGCAACCAGATAGCTTCTGGAATTCTCCCACACCTCAGGCAAGTGGGATGGACAGGGAGAAAGAATTGATGAAATCTGTTTAACCCCGTCTTTCTGCCTAAACCCACTCTCCTTTTGTACCCACCCACCCCAGTGGTGGCCCCAGGTTGCCCAGAGCCACCCAGACAGGAGGTGTTGCCCAGCGCCCAGCTTTCGGCTTCCTTTGAAAATGTTCTTCCCCCCCCCCCCCACCCCTTTCCTGTTTAAGGTCCAGCTCTGGGATGGAAGGGATGTGCTGTGTAGTATCACCTTCCTTGTCTCCACTCCCAGCTCTTCTCCCCAAATCAGGAAGGCTTCTGTGGTCTGTTCCCTCCTGCTGCTGTGCCTGGGGACACCAGCCCAGCCTGGCACAGCTCTCGGCAATAGGATAACCAGCGCTATTGGGAATCTACAGTGAACCCAGGTTCGGCAGTCTGGTTATAATCCAAAAAACCAAATATGTCCCTCTGGGGTGGCTTTTAAAACTAGTTTTGATCATTTGAAGAGTAAATCCTTAGCTACTTAGAAAGCTTGACAATCTAAAATGATTCATTTTTCAAATATTTAGGTTAGTTGAGATTTAGCATTTCCTAGTATGTAGAAGAGGCGTGACTGTAAATTGATCAGACGAGTTTAATGTGTAAGCTCTAACGTGCTCTAACCGCATCCTTCGCTGAGAGACAGACCCTGAAACAGAGCGCCCACCCTCCTGTGTGTGCCGTGTGTGTGCGTGTGTGTGTCTGTGAGAGAGAGAGAGAGAGTGGGCGTGCGCACGTGTGCATGTGTTTACGTGTTTGCCAGACACACACATGGGTGAGCGCCTCGTCCTTATTGGGGTTTATTATATTTTCTTTGCGCTGCTAATGCTTCTGGCCTCTGGGGGTGCTATATATATACAGATACAGAATTTGAGAAACACAGGATTTTCCACCTGAAAGGAACCTTAGGCATCTTCTAATCCACTTTTCTCATTTTACACATCCGGCAATTAACATCCAAAGAGGTAAAGTGACTTGCTCAAGGGTCAGATATACAACCCAGGGCTCTCTCTCATTTTCTCTCTCTCTCATGCACACACGCTTACCCTTTAGTTATAAATGGCTGTTTCTTCATTGTTCAGCACATCTTTGTTTCTTTCTGTCTCTCCCTTGTACTTCCTTTTCACCCTGTCTGTTTGTCTTTCCTCCTCTCTCTCGATCCTCTGTATTCCTGTGCCAGGAGCTGAGGCCGCATGGGTGGCGGAGATGCTGCCTCCCAGGAAGGCTGTCTCAGCAGCTGGCCAGGCCAGGGCCCATGGGTGCTGGCGGAGGTCGAGGCACAGAACACTGTCTGCTTCCCAGTTCACAGGGAGCCTAGGGGGGCAGTGCCTCCGCCCTGGGGAAAGAGGCACAGAGGTGGGAGGGCGGGTCAGCTCTGCTGCTGTGCAATCTGTTTTCAGCCTGATCCTATTTCCCTGGCTCCCTCCCAGGGGGAGCTGATGTTCTCTTAGAGGGAGGGAATGGGTTCCCTCCTGAGTCCCTTTCTCTAGCCTGAGCCATGTGACCTCCAGGTTTTTGTTTGTTTTTTTTTTTTTTTAGGGAAGATATACATGTTCCTTGACTCATAGCCAAGATGCACAGGAAAGTGCTCCCTTCTAATCCTGATGTCCTGATGCTGATGCTGAAGTATGGCTCCCTATCCTCAACAGACCCTGTGAAAATGACTGTTTTGATGTGGCTCATTTTCCAGAGAGGCGTGGAATCTCAGATTTGGCATGGAGTTTCGAGGTCGTCTTATTCGCTGCCACACGCCTTGGAGGAATCGATCCTCTAGCATCCTGAGGTCCCTTGGGTCTGCCTAACAATGGGCCAATTCCTTTAAAAAGTCCTGCCATGACTCCTGTCTCTCAAGATGTCCCCATCTCTCTCCTGTGCTAGAGGTCTTGAAATAGGTGGCTACCCTTGCTTTCTCTACTTCTTTGTTTCTCATTTGTTCTGTAATATGCTCAGACTGGCTTTTGTCTCTCCCACTTTACTGAAATTATTCTTACTAATGTCATCAGTGGCTTCCTTGGCCAAATCCAGTGGCTACGTTTTTAGTTTTCGTGTTAATGCTACTAATCACTTCTTCGAACCATCTTCTTTCTCTTTTAAGAAATACACTGTTCTCTCTTTGTTCACCTACTACTTCTCATTAGTCCCCCAACTGAGCCCTTTCCCTGTCCAGTCCTTAAATGCTGGGTTACCCCAGTCCCAGCCTTGAATTTTCTTTTTTAAGGCTTCACAGTCTCCTAGGGAACTACATTCTCACACAGGATGGTAATTCCTTGTCCCAGGCCGAAGGTCCCAATCGAACATGCATAGTCAGTCTCCTCTGCCTTCCTGAGCTTCAGCCTCTTACTTACAACTTCTGGAGGTTTCCATCAAAAGACTCTCAGACTCAGGGGTTCTCTCTTCCCATGAGAAAAAATATCCCCCCCACTTGAGTTTCTTATTTTGGCCCCATGATCTATCCAGTCATCTCAGCCAAAATGTGAATCACTCCTGACTGTATCCTGTATCCTGACTGTATCACTGTATCACTCCTGACTGTATCCTCATCCTGCAGATGCCCTTGGCCACCAAGTCCTGCCAGCTCTCCACATCTTCACCTCCTCCCTGTCAGGCCTCCATTCTTGCTCACTTATGCTATCGCTGTAGTCTTCTAACTGGTCTTTTGCCATTGGCTTTGCCTTCTCTGACCCACGTGCACTTCATTCTGCAGACAGAATGGGCTTTCTAAATCCTAGATCTGGTCTTGCCAACTCCCTCCTCAAAAGCCTTCAATGGCTCCCCATTACGTCTGGGATGGAGCCCAACTCCTAAGCTTGTTATTCCAGGACCCTCATAACTCACCCTGTCCCCTCTGCTTTTCCTTCTAAGCCTGTCTCCTGTCACTTCCCCCTTCCCCCTGTGCTGGGTCCCTCAGCCTCAGATGGTACAATTCTCATCCTCACTCTGCTTTTTATAGCCATCTGCACAATTGTTATTAATCGATTAATTTACTGGTTGATTCCTCCCTGCTCCCCCCAGCCCTGGTAGACTGTAAGCTCCTCAAGGGCACAAGTGTGCCTTTCTTGTTCAATTTTGCACCCCAGAGCCTGGCATCCTGTGTGCACAATGAATCCTTATATGACTGGAGAGCTTCCAACATGTCAGTCTGAGTAGGATCTCGATCTTGTAGTTGAGGAATAGGGTGCAGAAGGTTGTCCCCGTTACAGTGGTGACTTGATGAGGTTTTGAGTTTCAGGACGATTGGCTGGGGAGCTTCAGGTACGATGGGGTGGAGGCAGGAGGCATCAGGGACTGGAGACTGGTGAACAGGCGTGAGGGGCTGGTCTGAAATGAGTGACTTTTCCTCTCCCATCCCATATGCTTCCAATGGAGAGTCCAGGAGATGGAGTCAGTTTGTGCATAACTGAACAGAATCCAGGACTGGGCTTATAATAAGCTCAGCACATACCTGTGAAATGACCTTACCTGATTGTGGGAAGGCTTTCTCTCACTTTCTGCTCTTTCTAAATCTATTCTTGTTTCATTCCATGGTCCCCGTCTCCACCTCTTCCAAGGGTAGAATCCAGAAGAGATGCCTTCTGTTTGGAATAATGTTTCTACCTGATTGGCTGCTAATTTATTCATACTGTTATTAGTCTCTATAATACGTGTGCACCTTTCAGATATCACATCTGGAGACTTCTACCCCAGAGAAGAATAAAATTGCAGTTGGAAGATTCCAAAAAGTGGCTTGGGTTCTGAGGTTCAGACTGGCTAAATTGGTAGTTTTTCCCGGCTCTGATTTCTGTGATGGGAACAAGAAGCAGCCGCTCATGCCTCTCTCTCTTCTGGCCCATGTTCTCCAGCCCAGTGACAAGTTAGGAGGCTGCTTTTCTGCTCTTTGTTATACTGGGTTCTGCCCCATCTCGCTAAAGCAATCTTATAAATCATTGATGAGAATATTTCTATTTTTGTCTTAAATATCCTAGCCAAGAAAGCCTTATGAATACTTTCCAAATCAAGTGCTGGCATTGCACGATGCTTCCTCATTGATGGCAGCCCCATTTGATTGTTTTTGCACTTCTTGGCTCTGCCATCCGTGCCAGCAATGCCAAGTCTCAGCTTGGGGGTGGGGGCTGACCCTGGCGCAGAACCCTCTGTGGCCTCTATTTCTTGGGCAGAGGCTTCTTCCCTTACTTCTTCCCCATGGCTGCCCCCAAACCTCTAACCCTTGAAATGCTATAAATTATGATGGATTTGGTCTCAGTAAGATTTCCTCCTACCATCCAACCTGCCTCTGAACCACCACCCTTCCATCCCAATCATCATCCATTCTGTGCCTAGGAATTCAACTCACTTGAATATCAGCTTACATTTGAAGGCATAAAGTTCCAAAATTAAAAAGACCCTCTCCTGTAGTATATTCCAAACACCACTAATTCATAAAGACCATGGAGTTCACCACCATATTCTGGGCATTAGCACAGGGTCTGGCATGTGGTAAGTACTCAACAAATATTTATTGAGTAATGAATTGGGAAATATGTGAATAAGTGAAAGGCCTAAAGGATTAGATGCCCTACACAGAGTATCTCCTTCTCCACCAGAACCATCTGGACCTGACACCTTAAGATGGTTAATACAGGGATTTTTGAGGCTCATTACTTGTCTCTATTGAGAAAGTAAGATGATTCCAATGCATCTTTCCTGATTACTCTCAACTTTTTGGACTTTTCTCTTACTTTGATTTTTCCTCAGCATTCATGTGATTAATTTACACCTTGCTTGTGTGTTGTTTAGCTTGGTTTTTTCATGAGTAAATCTTGTATTCCTGACCAGAGCAGAAACACCTAGAGGGAGGAACTGTGTCCATTTACTTCGTAGCCCAGCTTCAGGATGGTGCAGCAGGTGTTTAATAAATGATTTCCAACTGGCTGATGGAACAAATGGGTCTCAACCCTGACATCCACTTTTATTTTTACCGTTAGAGGTTGGAATCTAAGCCCAAGAGGGAATGCACAGTATAATTTTGATCCTCTTCATTGTGGCTTGCATATTGACTCTGTCTGATAGCACTAAGTGTTACAGATTCACATAGTCTGTTTAATTGTGTAGGTACATGATAGGAAGAATGTTAGATAAATCAGAAATATCCAGGACACTGAATGACTTCTATTATGTCTTTGTAATAATTAGGTGCTTCAAATAATTCATACCTTGATACTTTGGTGATTGTTTCAATAATATTCTTTGTTGTGCTTTAAATGCCAGTGGGGAGTGATGACCCAGGAACTCTGGAATTGTCCATTGGTGCATACAGATTGGACTGAAGCTCACCACGATCAATGATGGGGCTCGTGGCCATCAATGCCATACTCTCTGCCCCTATGTAGCTTACAGGGCTGGGGAAGGCAGATGTATGCCTGTGGTTCAAGGCCAGGTGTTATAAATATTTGAGCACATAGAGAAGGATGAAGTTACTTCTCATCAGGAGACTGATGAACACCTCATGCAGAAGTCAGCCTTTGCACTAAGTGTTGAAGGAGAAACCTGATGTTACAAGCCAACGCTGTACCTGATTCCTAGTAGGTGCTCCACAAATGTTTGTTGGCAGCCTAAGAGAAGACAGTGGTGTTTTAGGAGAAGGGAAAGAAGAGTGGGAAGAGCAAGGCTCATTTGGGATGCAGTGAGTCATGTTCTGGGCCTGAAGCTGAAGCCTGGGGTGTCTGAAACAGTAAAGGGGGGGGGTGGCAAATCTGGTTGGTTGGTTGGTTGGAGGCTGAGTATCAAAGTCCTTGAGCTGAGCTGCTGATTTGAGACTTCAATCAGAAGGTAGTGGGAGTCTCTGAATGTGTTGGAGCACATCCGGGCTGTGCTTCAGTGAGGTCAGGCTGTGTTGAGGAGAGAATTGTGTTGGGTTGGATGGGGCTAGGAGCAGGGGAATCCTTGTGAGGCAACTGCAGACAGTTGGGTGGGGTAAGCAGGGTCCTGAATCCCAACAGTAGCTGCGGGTGGCAGAGGGGCTTTGTCAAGACAGAATCTGCAGGACTGGGAGCTGCCTTCTCCAGCAGCTTCCACTCACAGCCTTCTATCCTCTCCCCCTCCCACCACCTGCCTGTTCCCTAACGTCATCTCCTTCAGGAGTCTGGCACCTGCACCTCCCGCTCCACAGGGAGGCTCTCGCTCAGGGGAAGAATTGGCTTTAGGCAAGTGTGTGTGGATGTGAATTTACTAAAATCCCTATTTATAATTACTTATTTAATGCCTTGTTATGGTCTGAAAGGATTTGAGGAAGACAGTGTAAATGTGCATAAACATGTTTTCCCACCAAATGAAAGCTGCAGTTTTAGCCTGATTTCTTGTTCGACAGCACAGTGGAAAGTAAGAGCTTTGGGGTAGATGAGTGGGTTTGAATCACGACTCTTCCAGTGGCCAGCTGCATGACCATCATCAAGTTATGTGTCTTCTCTGAGGCTCAGCATCCTTACCTATGGAGTTGGGATGAGTATAACTTACCTCCTAGTTTTGTTGTATGGATTGAATGAGATCAGACATGTCAGATGCTTAGTGTAGCACCTGGGCCACAGGAAACATGCAAATGGATAGTCAGTATCACCAGACTCTTTACCTTATTGTGACTATTATTACTCTTTTGGGCGTCAGTGGTCAGGTTGGGAGGGTCTCTCCATGTGGGTATCCTACCCTTCCTAAGGCCTTGCCAGTTTATACTGTATGTGGTCACCTACCTCACTGATGAGATAAAGAAGCATGTCTGTTCCCCCAAGGCACGCTGTCCTGTCTGGTTCCTGATACTCTCTTGCATCAAATCCTGCCCATTTTCACACACTGGCCCAGGAGAAATACCAGCAGGAGATAAAGGTATTAGCATTTACATTTAGGACTCAATCATTAGGAATACAAAATAAAACATGACCTCTGTTCTCGGAAACTTCCTGTGGGGGAAAGGAGGCACAGGCATCTACACAGATCATCACAGAACAATGAGCCAGGTGCTAAAGAGGGATGGATGCAGCACTGTGGGAGCAGCCAGGCTAGGTTTCATCTGAGTCAGGAAGGAGCAGATGTCTACGTGGCAGACAAGGGAAGGAGGCATTGTGGCCAGTGGAAGGATTGGTGACCGGGAGCATGATGTGTTGGGGAATGTTGGGGAAACCCCAAGTAGCTCAGTAAAACCAGACTGCAGTTTCTCATCAAGAAGACAAGAGAAATAAAGTGCTGGTGAGGGTGTAGAGAAAGGGAGCCCTTGTACACTGTTGGTGGGAATGTAAATTGATGCAGCCACTATGGAAAACAACATGGAGTTTCTTCAAAAATATAAAAATAGATCTACCATATGATCTAGGAATTCCACTTCTGGGTATATGCCCAAAGGAAAGGAAAACAGGATATCAAAGAGCTATCTGTACCCTCATGCTCCAGTAATGTTGCAGCATTATGCATAATAGCCAAGGTATGGAAACAACGTAGTGCCCATCAGCAGATGAGTGAATGTGGTGATATATATGAAATATTATTCAGTCACGAGAAAGAAGGAAATCCTGCCATTTGTGACAAGATGGGTGCACCTTGAGGACACTGTATAATATAATATAATATCACTCATATGTGGAATCTAAAAAAACCAAATTCCTGAAAACAGAGAGTAAAATGATGGTTACTAGGGGCTACAGGCTGGGGGAGTAAAAAGAAGTGTAGTTTAAGGGTACAAACTTGGAACTAGTAGATAAATACATCCTAGAGGTCTAATGCACAGTATAGTGAATATAAACAACAGTATTGTGTTATAATCATCAAACTTCTAAGATACTAGATCTTAATTATTCCCACCACAAAAAAGAAATGATAATTAAGGACTTTCCTGGTGGCACAGTGGTTAAGAATCCACCTGCCAGCGCAGGGGACAGGGGTTCGAGCCCTGGTACGGGAAGATCCCACATGCCGTGGAGCAACGAAGCCTGTGCACAACTACTGAAGCCCGTGCGTCTAGAGCCCATGCTCCACAGCAAGAGAAGCCACCACAGTGACAAGCCCACGCACCTCAACAAAGAGCAGCCCCCACTCGCCACAACTAGAAAATGTCTGCGTGCAACAATGAAGACCCAACGCAGCCAAAAATTTAAAAAAAAAAAAAGAATTGATAATTATGTGACATGATAGTGGTGTTAACTACTGCTACAATGGCCATCATATTATGGTATACAAATGTATCGAATCAACATGTACACCATATATTTACACAATGACATATGTCAAATATAGTTCAATAAAAATTGAAATACAGCATATTAATCCAAAAAATACCTGTGGAGTTTTTAATGGGGCGTTCGTGTATCAGTAAGGGTCTAATGGAAAAATGGAGTGAAGGCATGGGGGCAGGTGGACTGGGGAGACTCTTCATGGGCCATCCAGGTGATCCTCAGATCACTCCCAGATCATTACTGCTTTCTCCTACAACTGGTCTTTACAGTCAAGCTACATACCATATTTCCTGGTATGCAACGAAAATGAAAAATGAATAACTTATTTTACCAGATTTATTTTCATTGTCTTAATTTTAATTTTCTGTTATCCCTCTTATACTCTGCAGAGAGGTATTCAGTATCAAAGAGTTTCTGGCTCCATCAGCTTAGGGCATCACCTCCATCCAGCCCCATCTCCTACCCTTGGCAGAGGGAGACGGGGCAGCCGTTAAACAACTGTCCCCAAGTGAACCCAAGCAGCCTGTCCCCACACCTACCTGAGGTTCTGTGACCGGCCAGGTGCTCCTCGTTGGTGCTGCCACCACTCGTGTTCCTGCATGGTTAAGGTTGGAGCTGCCTAAGCACGGCCATCTGAGAAGAGCTTGCAGCGTGTTGGGGGAGGCGCAGTGCAGCATCAGTACACTACCGGCTTCCAGAACTGCCCTAGTGACTACAGGACAGACTGGATCTGCCCTGGGACCATTTGCAAGGGCCTTGGGTCCAATACTAGGCCTTGGTACCATCCCGGTCTTCGATTTCCCGTCTTGCTTGTGCTCCTTTCCATTTCCGCTAAATGCCGAAGGACCAAGGGGGAGCCGTTGATGTTGTTTTCCCTGCCAAGTGGATGAACAGGTCAGCTTCTTCCTCATGGCATTCAAGGGCCATGTGATCGGAACCTGCTGACCCTCCAGTATCTTTTCTGTCTCTCAATTCAAACCTTTTACCCTGGCCAGGCAGCGTCTGATGTCTCATTTCCAACTGGACTCCTTTGAACTGTAGCTCTTGGCTCTGCCTGTGACGGACCCCTGTACCTCATCACACACCCCATCCCAACCTGCTCATTCTTTGAGGCTCAGGCCCAGGTTCAAACCTCCCATGAAAGCCCCTCTGGCTTTTGTGCCCTCACATCTTTTCAGAGATCTGAACTGGGAGCCCCGAGAGCATTTAAGGGATGAGAACTCCGATGGGAACCTCACTGTTCATTCATGTCCGTGAACGTGTTGACTTCCCAAACTGCTCCGTCAGCTTCCAAATGGTGGGCGCTTTGTACTCCTGTCTTCTCTGGGATGGTTGGCCCAAGACAGGCTGCAGGAATGTAGTCAGCTCACGTGGCTTAGCAATGGGCTGATGTTTTTTGTTCTGTTGACTTTTTTCTTCCCTTCAAAGTAAGCATTTTCACGTGCAGAGCATGAAGTATGAAATCCCGGCCTTGGAGCTTTAGGGGCGCTGGGCAGGCATATGCTTCATTCTAAACTCCAAGCAGGGGTGTGTCCAACCCTCTGAGCAGATCCTTGCGCACCCCTTCCTGGCAACTTCTGCGGGCTGCCCCCGCCTTGGAGCTGTATTTGGCAGAATTTGAGGGACTCTTCCATATGCTTGACCACAACCTCCACCCCAGAGGGCCCAGTGTATAGCCCCCTCCATGCTAGGTTCTGAGGGTAGATGGGAAGCATCTAAGCATCTAAGACTCAAACCCTGCCTTTGGAAACTTGGGATATGGCTTTCATCCTGAGGGCAGTGCTGGGGGAGATGGAGGTTTGGACAGGCAGGGAGACCCAGGAGTGCCCTTCCAGATGTGGGAGAGGAGCCACGACCTGTCTCCTTTTGCCTCTAGCACAACTCCTTTGTGACCTCTTCCTCTGGACCTCTGTTTTCTAACCAGCTGCTCCCTGGCCTACAGGATTGCCAGATAATGATTTGAGGTGATGTGAGGGGAAATGCACTTTTGAGGATGAAGGCAGGCTCTGAGTGAGGGGTCAGACCTTCCTCGCCTTTTGTGTGAAGTTAGTGCCGCCTCACTCATATTTAGACTCTATTTATCACCAGCTTTACCTTTCTCATTTTCATAGATTGTTGAGCTAGTGCATTGTACTCTTTTTAAAAGCTTCTTTAAAAAATATTGCGGGATAGATTTATGGTTAATGCATTGTTAAAACATGCAACTGTATCAGTTCGTCATAGCAGGACCCATTCTCTGAGTGTGTGTGTGTGTGTGTGTGTGTGTGTGTGTGACAGTCACACCATGGGGGCTTCTCCTGGCTGTAAAGGAACCTGGAAATGTTGAGGTACATCATTCAGGAGATCTGTGATTCCCTAGTCTATCATTTTTTTTAAAAAAATTTATTTTATTTACTTATTTTTGGCTGCATTGGGTCCTTGTTGCTGTGTGTGGGCTTTCTCTATTTGTGGCGAGTTGGGGGCTACTCTTCATTGTGGTGCACTGGCTTCTCACTGCGGTGGCTTCTTTTGTTGCGCAACATGGGCTCTAGGTGCGCAGGCTTCAGTAGTTGTGGCGCGCAGGCTTCAGTAGTTGTGGCACACAGGCTCAGTAGTTGTGGCTCGCAGGCTCTAGAGCGCAGGCTCCCTTGCCCCTCCTGCAATGCAAGGACGCAGGGAGAAGACAACCGTCTGTGAAGCAGAGAGTTGGCCCTCACCAGACACTGAATCTGCTGGCACTTTGATCTTGGACTCTCAGCCTCCAGAACTGTAAGAAATAAATGTTTGTTGTTTAAGCCACCTGGTTTAGGGTACTTTGTTATAGCAGCCCAAACAGACTGAGACACTGGGTGTGATCCATCAGCCAAGTGGGCTTGGGCAAGGGAGAGGGAAGGGCTGAACTTGGCTGGATCCAGAACGCATTAAGTAGGGGGATCAGTTTTAAAGGTGGTTCACGTGGGGAGTTGCAGAGTGGAGTTACAGATCTGTCCTGGGCTGGAAGTCTATAGGGAGGCTTGGTGAGCTTATAAGAGTGTTCCATATTTGAAACCCCTTTTGGGTCTTCAGATACACAGTCTCTAGAAATTTTGCCTCTGTAGAAAAAAAGATTTTCCCCCCATAGTCATAAAAAATGTGAGAGAAATGAAAGTACATGTAATCGTACTTTAAATATATTTTCCCATAATACTGTCACTTTAAAAAATTATGAATGTAAACACTTATTAATTATAAATTGTTGATAATATATGCATAGAGATATGAAAACATAGGCCAAAGTCATATGCTTTCAGTAGAGAATGAAGAGATCTTTATTTAAAAAGCCATATCGGGGCTTCCCTGGTGGCGCAGTGGTTTAGAGTCTGCCTGCCGATGCAGGGGACACGGGTTCGTGCCCCGGTCCGGGAAGATCCCACATGCCACGGAGCGGCTGTGCTTGTGAGCCATGGCCGCTGAGCCTGCGCGTCCGGAGCCTGTGCTCCGCAACGGGAGAGGCCACAACAGTGAGAGGCCCGCGTACCGCAAAAAATAAATAAATAAAAATAAAAAGCCATATCTTTTCTAGAACAGAGCACATCCATTTTAGATACTCAGAGTTCTAGACCAGGGGACCTCTTAAGGTCCTGAAGCTCTGAAGCTCTATGAAAATGCATCTCCTTATTTTCCATTCGGTGAAATGGTTAAACAATTCTGTAAAACTGTCTGTTCATCGGTTATGTTGTCTCTGGCTGTGCTCTAACACTGCACTAAGAATTGCATTTTTCTCTCTTCTGACTTAGATTTAAATCTTGCAATCACCACTGGGAAGTGAGCTGTATCATCTTGAGAAATCAGACCACAGAGACGGGCCTGCAGCTGGCAGGCTGGGTCATCTTTAATCGCTTAACCCTTCATATCAAAGGATGGGTTGTAGCAGCAGATTCCTCCTCGAGAATTTGCTGTGGCAGATTTTCTCAAGGAAAAGCTGAAAGCTAAAATGAAACGGAGTGTGTACAGCAAAAACCTTGCCTTATAAATGGTCTTTTGTGCCTATACACACGACCAGCTTTATGTGTATCTCCATGTAACTCTCTCCTGTGGGCATGTGTCCGTGTCTGGGGCCACGTGTAACTATGATGTGTACATACATGTGCTTTAACATGAGAATATGCAATGAATCTTTGTGTGCATGTGTGTACGTAAGTATGTGAGTGTGTATGGATGTGTGGTGTGTCCAAGGAAAATTCTTTCCTATCTCATAAAATAAGATCCAGGCTACTTAAGGCTGGTATAGAAGATTGTTTAAAAAAGTGGCTGTGATAATTCCCTTCTTGTATTTATACCCTCCTAAACTGACTCTGGACTTGGCCATGTGCTTGCCTTTAGTCAACGGGACATTACTAAATGTGACACAGAGACCTGAGAAGCAATTGCACAGTGAAGTTGTCTTCTCTCGCTGCTCTTGGAACCCTCAACCAACACACTGTCAATGAACAGGGCAAGCCTGCTGGAGACATGTGGCCCAGTGGCCCTGCCCACCCCAGCTGACAGCCACCACCGGCTGCCTGACATGTGAATGAGGCCATCCTAGACCAAGAAGCCCTCATCTCACCTGTGAGCTTTATGCAGCCACAGAAGTGATCCCAGGGAGACCAGCAGAAGAACCACCCTGCTGAGCCTGGCCCAGATTGCCCACCCACATAATCGTGAGATAATACGAAATAAGTGGTGTTTCAGATCACTAAGTTTTGGAGTGGTTTGTTACACAGAAAGAGCTAACTCACTGATCTAGTTGGTAGTAGTGGGAAAAGTCTCTGCATTGGAGGAAGGGGTGTTTGGTAAGAACTTCTGGGCATGAGTCATAGGGAGACGTTATTCCATGTTCAAACATTCTTTATAATCCTGTTTTCACTTTATGAATTTAAAAACATAAAAATTAGCTCTTATTGGAGGACCCACCACTAATTCTCACATAGGAATGCATGTTAGCAAGACAAGCATGGGAACAGGAGGATGGTACTGGTGTGCTCCAACAATTCTTTACTGAGTCCTTGGGAAGGAAGCCAAAGAGAAACAAGCCCAGGGAGGATGCTGCACTACAGAATCTATGTGTAGCCTACAGCTTGCTCTTTGGTTATGAAAGGATTCATCTCATTCTGGCTCCCAGCCTGTCTCCATGGGCGGGGTTGGGGGGGGCATCACTTCAGCATCTATTACCCAGGAGCTCACCCCAGGCGTCTTGACTCCTTGAAGAACAGAGCCTATAAAATGAGGTTCGGAGAGAAACAAGATTCTCTTCCCTGCCTGAGGCTTGCCTTTCGGGAACCTGCCATCTCTTTGGATAACTGACTCTGGGATGATTGTCCCTCTCAAGGGAGACCATGTGTACTTCCAGGGACAAGACCTTTACTCTGCAGACCACAACAGGATATCAGGATACAATGTTCAGTCTGTTCTAGATGGCTCTACTTACATGTAGAAGCAGAGGTTGGGTGAGCAAATTCTGTGTGTGTGTGTGTGTGTGTGTGTGTGCGCGTGCGTGTATAAATGCAGGAATATTGGCTCAGAAGTCAGGGCACATGACTTTTGCATTCCCAGCTCCAGTCCTGTTTTACAAGAAATTTCTACTTGGTGTGATTTGAGGGGGTTTAGGGCAGAATCTAATCTGCTTTTTATATCAGGACTTTGGATCTGAAGGATATTTTATTTCTAAGAATCCTCTCTCAAAACACAGGAATACTCACAAACCTCTGTTATCTGTTAACTCCTAAATAGGAAATAGCAGAGATAAGGCAGCAGGTAGAGGCTTTGGAGCTCTTAGGGAATGCCCATGGATGTGTGGGCACCAATACTTATTACCTTTCATACTTTAGGTTTCATCCAAGCCTGGACCTGCCCAGCCTTCTTGTAAGTAAATACATCTCACACACTGCCCCAAAGCATGTGCTACATCAATTCGGTCAAAAGGCTCGATGTGACCGATCTGTTTTTTTTTTTTTTTTTTTGGTAGATGTAAGGACATTACATATAGGAGAAGGAAAAGAATTGGATTAATTATATTATTATTAACAGAAAAAAACTTGGTTTTTAAAGTAATAACTATTGCCAAGCCCTGTACGATGTCCTTTACCCATTGGTGTGTATTATTACTGCTCCAGTTTTCCACATAAGGAAACTGAGATCTTTAACTGGAAAGTTCAAGTGTCTCATCTACGGGTGCTGGTAAGAGAACGAAAACTCGAATACAGCAGGCCTGTCTGATGTTAAAGTACTGCTTTTAAAATAATTTATTATGAAATATTTCAACCATACAGAAAACTTCAGAGAACAACACAGCAACCACCCATGTGCCCAATTTTATTAGACCCTAATAGTCTGCTGGACTCACATGGATCTTGTGCTCATCATCCCCTTTAAAAGATAGTTTTATTACATATTAAAGTTTTCAGAAAAAGAAATCATGTTGTCTGTAGTCTCCTGGAACTAACATTTTTCAACAATATGGTATTGCCAAGAGTCAACCGCATAGTTGTGTGTAGCTGCCGTTCATTAGTTTTGAGTGCTTTACAATGTTTCATTGTGATGTACTCTAGAATTTCCTTATCCATTTGGAGTGGTTCCAGATTTTTTCTTCTGAGAATAGTATTGCTATGAATGCTTTTGTACATCCTTCCGGGTACACATATGTACCAGTTTCTCTTGAGTATATACCTAGAAACAGAATTTGGGCATTGTAGGATATATGACTATTTAACTTTATAAGATAATGCCAAATTCTTTTCCAGTGTGGTTTTACCAATTTTCTCTCCCCCTGGCAATCCTCTGGATCCATATTGTCTCTAACATTTAATGTCATCTTTTTTTTTTTTTTTTTTTTTTTTTCGGTACGCGGGCCTCTCACTGCCATGGCCCCTCCTGTTGCGGAGGGCAGGCTCCGGACGCGCAGGCTCAGCGGCCATGGCTCACGGGCCCAGCTGCTCCGCGGCATGTGGGATCTTCCTGGACTGGGGCACGAACCCACGTCGCTTGCATCGGCAGGCGGACTCTCAACCACTGCGCCACTAGGGAAGCCCAGTGTCATCTTTCTTAATTTTGCCAGTTAAATGGAAATCAGGTGCAACTCGTTATGCATTTCCTTGATATTTCCTCAAATGTTTATTGGCCAAATGTGTTTTGCCTTCTGTGAGACGGTTCTTTACGTCGTCTGTCCTCTTCTTTCTATCATCTTGTTTGCTCCTTTCTTACAGACCTATAGTAGTTCTTTGTATATCCTCAATACTAATCCTTTGTTGGTGGTATGTGTCCCAAATATAGTTTTTCGATTTGTAATTTATCTTTTCCTCTATTTTGTGTGTAAGATCCCATTTTGTTACCTTCTTTCCCTCTTTGACACCTCCCCCCAGTTAACACTATTAACTGTCCCCAGAACAAAACCATCTTGACACAGTCTTGCGTTATATTTCTTGATGTAGTGGCATTTTGCTTCCCATGATTTCAAGGAACCGTCTGTTAAACACATGTTAGTGTCCCAGTGGTAGACAAATATCCCCAAGGAACTTAATTGAATTTTAATAGGGGGCTTCTGAGCCCTAGGTAGTGACTTGGAAGAAATATTTCTGAGCTGAGTGGCCACCATCCCTCAACCCTTATCTGTCTACACCCACCGCTCCATGGGCAGCTGAAATATGTTTAGGGTTCACATATTATAGAACTCTTCTGAAATACAATTCCCCAGGAAGCTTTCATTTTTCTCCAAGTAGTAAAACTCCCACTTCCTGATAGTTACGAAGATAGGTTTTGTTGTCATAATGCTTTCTCTGTGTGCTGCTTTGCAATCAGAGTTTTCACCACTCAATGGATCCATCACCGAGCAGCACATTACAGCAAACGCGTATCCGTTTGCCTCTATTATTGTCATAATCAAAAGGCGGGGCTACACTGAAATATTTGCTTCGTGCATGCATATCTGTTATCCGAAGGGCCTTTTAACCTAAATGGTGTGCTTTCTGTAATGTCTTCGGTTAATGAATGGGTCTGTGAGGGCCTCAGAGCAGTGCAATGTGGGAAGAATGCTATAATTTCTTTTTAACATGCAGGAATTCTGAATACGAGAAAATGCATGCCAAATTTTATTGCTTCTAAATCTGAATAATTGTATTTCTGGGCTGTGCATCTGGGTAGATAATAAAGCCACAAAACAATTTAATGAAAATATAAAAAATAAAACGACATTACTAAATATTATAATATGAAGAAACTGTTTTTTGCATATTGTCACCTAATCTTTCAACCATATAGCAACAAATAATGCAACCATAATTGAAAGTTTTATTATCCATCTGAGTAAATTGAGCTCAAATTTACCTTGTTCTTGTTAGTTGGTGGGCAAGCCTATTGGGGTTACTGACAGGATTTCATTTTCATGGTGGATTATTTTTTTTCCTTTTCTATGTAATCTAAAGTGGTCAGTAAATAGCCCTGTTGCTTAATTGATTCTGAACCCAGCTCTTCAGAAGCCACCCCTCGGCCCTGTGACCCATGCTGGCAGCCAGCCCTGGGTCTGCTGAGTTTCAGAAACTGGCTCCACACCTCATGAGTCTTCCTAGTCCTAGAGCCCCATAGACTCACCAAGGGCCTAATGTTTTACTCTCTGCTGCATGCCATGTTCCACTCATATTCCACTCCTGCAGCCCCAGAGGGAGATGCTCCATCTGCTATGGAAGGAATTTGATGGGATTTCTGGAGTGGAGGCCGGGAATATGTTGACTAGTGTTGGACTACCAAGAGGATCTTTCATTCCACTTTATAGAAGGCCCATGAGCCACCTCCACGGTGTGGGGTGGGGTGGGGGCTATGCCACCGGAAGAAACCCACTGGCACTTCTGATCTTGAGACCCACACATTAGCCCACACTGCTGGAACTGAGGCCCCCGAGTTCTCAGGGCAGGCCGTGCGGCACGGGGGATGCCAAGACCAAGGTAAAGATGGCACATCTTTGTGGGAAAATCTCTACTGATTTCAGTAGTAATTTTTTGTTATGTTTATTATAAAATATTCAGCCTTTTCTTGGAGCCTCAGTTTGGAGAATCAGTCTACCTAGCTTTTCCCTGCTTCCAAGGCCACTGCAGTGGGCCTCTTGAGATTGTCCAAGCTGTGGACGGCCGCCTGGGAGAGAGGATGCTTCTTCATCTGGGAGACTCTGGGTCACCTCATTTCAAGAAAGCCCGGGCTGCAGGCCTCACCACCCTTCTTTCTTACTCCCAGGAAGCCTTTTATCCCCCTTGTCTGCATTAGGGAGAGTGAGTTAGCAGGAGGGACAAGCAAGTGACACTTCCTGAACTGTTCTCCCTTTACAGAGCTCTGGCATGGAGTCTGGGCCCTATTCCATTAGAGCCTTTTTTTTTTTTTTTTTTTTTTTCAGGGAACTTGCCCTCCTTTCCTGCCACTCGGTCTAGGTCAGTCTTACTCTAGTCCATCTGGTGTGTTTCAATAACTCCATGCTTCAAGGAGAAGGGCTTGGGGCTTTCCATCTCTTTCCTTCTGAAGCCCTGATGTGCTTATGCAGATGTACCCAGACCGTTAGCCTCAACCTCCAGCTGCAAATACAAAAGGGTGAGTTGGGGGAGGAGACACAGCATCTCTGGCCTCACTGCTCCTGGACGCCACTGACCAATCAAAAGTTCCCTCCACACGGGCTTCCCTGGTGGTGCAGTGGTTAAGAATCCGCCTGCCAAGGCAGGGGACACGGGTTCGAGCCCTGGTCCGGGAAGATCCCACATGCTGTGGAGTAACTAAGCCTGTGCACCACAACTACTGAGCCTGCACTCTAGAGCCTGCGAGCCACTGCTACTGGGCTCACATGCCACAACTACTGAGGCCCGTGCGCCTAGAGCCGGTGCTCCACAACAAGAGAAACCACGGCAGTGAGAATCCCACGCACTGCAACGAAGAGTAACCCTGGCTCACCACAACTAGAGAAAGCCTGCACGCAGGAGTGAAGACCCAATGCAGCCAAAAACAAACAAACAAACAAACAAACAAATAAATTCATAAAAAAAAAAGTTCCCTCCACACACGTCCCCTCTCTGGGCAGAGTAAATCTCTGGGGACACATTGGTTATGCTTCCTATTTGCACACAAGTCCTCAATTTCTTGAAGTCCTTAGGCTTCAAAGATAGTGAAGTCCCATTAGGATTAAGAAAAGCTCATCACCAAAAAACCCCACACCCCATTGACAGCAAGGTCATGGTGATACTTTGGAGCAATTATTTTCAAACAAGACTTCTAAAAAATATGGTGCTTGCTGTGTGCTAAGTTTTTGACTCATCCTCAGATCCTGTGGAGGGAAATGGGGGTAACCAGGAAGGGGAGATAAAGAAGACTGTTTGCTTTCTCTTGCCCTTTGTGTAATTCTGTACAAAACTTTGAAAACAGGGGTTGGGGCAATTTTTAATTTACCAAGTAGCTCTTCGGGGGAGAATATATACTCCTCATTGCCTCAGTGGAGGGACATCTACACTCCTGACATCTCCCCAGGCTCCCTTCCATGGGTTGGGGGATGGAGATGAGAAGCTGGGGGGTGGGGGTGGAAGATGCTGAGCTTAGGTCTTGCTCTCCCTCTGGTCAGAGGCAGCCAACGTGCAGGATTCCAGCCCATGTGTTCTCCACCATGGTGTGCAGGGCAGGGCAAGCCAGAGCTTGTGCAGCTGTGGGGACTCTAATTTAAGGGTGAAGGACTGGCCAGACCACTTGGCCACAGAGCTGAGCTATGTTAATCTTCTGTCAACACTTAGGTTGACTCCTATGGCTCTGAGAGGACAATGGGGAAAAGCTGATACCGATGTGCCTGACATTGCGATGGAGAAGAAAATGATCCCAAACTGAAGTTTGGAAGCAAAGCTTCACAGCACCATCATTCTTTTAGAAACATTTTTTTCTCAATTGCATTAATTTTTTTTAACTGAGGTAAAATGCACATAACATAAAATTTACCATCTTAACCATTTTTAAGTGTACAGTTCAGTAGTATTAAATGCATTCACATTGTTGCACAGCCAACATCCCTAACTCTTTTCATCTTGCAAAATTGAAATTCTGTACCCGTTAAACAATTCCCTATTTCCCTCTTTCTCCATCCCAGACAATTACCCTCCTGCTTTCTGTCACTATGAGTTTGACTCCTCTAGGTACCTCACATAAGTGGAATCATACAGTATTTGACTTTTTATGACCGGCTTATTTCACTTAGCATTATGTCCTCAAGATTCATCCATGTTGTAGCAAGTGTCAGAATTTCTTTTCTTTTTCAAGCTAAATAACATCCCATTGTTTATCCTTTTATATATCCATTCATCTGTCAAAGAACACTTGGGTTGCCTCTACCTTTTGACTATTGTGAATAATGTTGCTATTTACATGGGTGTACAAATATTTCTTCAAGATTCTGCTTTCAATTCTTTTTGGTATATACTTAGAAGTGGGATTTCTGGATCACATGGTAATTCTATGTTTGATTTTTTTAGGAACTGCCATGATGTTTTCCACAGCAGCTGCACCTTTTTACATTTGCACAATAGTGCACAAAGATTCCAAATTCTCTATACCCTTGCATCTGTTTTTCTTGGAAGTGACCATTCTAATGGGTGTGAGGTGATAATCTCATTGTGGTTTTGATTTGCATTTCCCTAATGATTAGTGATATTGAACATCTTTTCATGTGTTTGTTTGCCATTTGGATGTTTATTTTAAGAAATGTCTATTCAAGCCCCTTGCCTATTTTTAATCAAGTTTTTTTCCAGTTGTAGGAGTTCTTTATATATTATGGATATTAATCCCTTATCAGGTATATGATTTGCAAATATTTTCTCTCGTTCTGTGAGTTGCCTTTACACTCAGTTGATTATGTCCCTTGATGAACAGTTTCAAATTTTGATATAGTCCAGTTTATTTATTTCTGCTTTTGTTGCCTGTGCTTTTCATAACCATTACTTAATTCAATGTCATTAAGTTTTTCCCTATATTTTCTTCTAATACCTCTTCTGTTTAGGTTTTTGATCCATTTTGGGTTGCTTTTATATGGTATAAGGTAAGGATCCAACTTCATTCTTTTGCATGTGGATATCCAGTTTTCCCAGCTCTGTTTGTTGAAAAACACTTAATCATATATGTGAGCATTTATTTCTGAGCCCTGTATATGACTACATTGGTATATACATCTGTCTTTATGCCAGTACTGCATTGTTTTGATTACTGTGGCTTTGTAGTAAGCTTTAAAATTAGGAAATATGAGATCTTAAACTTTATTTTTTCTCAAGATTTTTTTGGCCATTCAGCCTCCCTTGAGATTGCATATGAATTTTTGGGTGGATTTGACTATTTCTGCAAAAAACACGGTTGTAATTTTGATAGGGATTGCATTAAATCTGTAGTTTGCTTTGGGTAGTATGAAACTCTTAACAACATTAAGTCTTGCAGTTGATGAACATAGGATGACTTTCCGTTTATTTGTGCCTTCTTTAATTTTTTTTCAGGAACACTAGTTTTCAGTATATGAATCTATCATCTCCTTAGTTAAATTTATTCCTAAGTATTTTATACTTTTTGATGCTATTGTAAATGGAATTGTTTTCTTAATTTTTGTTTTGGGTTGTTCATTGTTAGTGTATAGAAATGCAATTGATTTTAGTGTGTTGATTTTGTATCCTACAACTTTGCAGAATTTGATTATTATCTCAAATTGGCTTTTTTCTTTTTTTTTTTTTTTGGTGTGGAATATTTAGGATTTTCTACATATAAGATCATTTTTAGAAACATTTAAACAAGTAGTTTCTAAATCAATCCTCCAAGGGTTTTTCTTATCTCTCACCTATCTTTCTTCCTGGTAACCATTTCTGCCCTCATGGGAGCTTTCTTTGTTTCTAGTCATGTCACTTCTCTGATTAATTAACTTCAGTGACTCCAATGTCTTTCTGGTAACCTCAGGGAAATGCCCCAACTCCTTAGTGGGGCTTAGAAGGCCCTTCAGGATCTGGCCCTGGATCCAGAGACCCTGAACTATTTTAGTTCTTTGAACATGCTTGCTTGCCTAGGGATCTTTGCACTGTTCCCTCTGCCTGAATGTCTACCATCTCCCTGACCCCTATCTCTGGTTTACTCCATGTGTCAGAAAACCTTTTGACCTGGTATAACTGGGTTAGGAGACCATGATACATGGCCCCATGGGACGCTGTGCTTTATCCCATGGTATAGCCACACAGTATTTTGGTTGCCTACTTCTGTATGTCTCCCCATCTAGATTGTGATGTTTGCATACAGGGGACTGTGGCTTGCTCCTTAGTGTATCCTCAGTGCCCAGCACAACTACAGACACAGAAAAGGTACTCAGGAAGAACACACAATGTGCAGCTTTGGGGAGGAATGATTCTATTCTCTGAGGGAAAGGAGGCAGTGTGGGCTACAAGTGAGGGGAACTTGGGAGGGGGCAGGCTTCCCTTTCTGACCTATTAACATGGGGGTAATTATAACTACTTCATGTAGTCCACACCAAACCAAATTCCATGCAAATAATGTTTATTGAGCATCTACTACAGTCCTCTTCCAGTTGGCACACAAATATGGACATGGGTACAACAAGGAGCAATATTTACCTGGAAATTGATTAGGGTGAAACATCCCGGGGAAGAATGCAAAGGAATGCAAGGACACAAGACACAGTAAACACAGAATTCAAGAAATGGTGAGGGGGATTAAAAGAACAAAGGAAGGTGGAAGAGGTTTGACAGTGTAAAGAGCAGGCCTTATCCCAGTGTCATGGGGCGTAGTGCCTCCAGTGAAGGCTGTGGAGTGCTTGGTGTTCAGACAGAAACCACAAAAGAGACAGGAGTCCTGCTCTGTGTTCCAGTGTTAAGGAGGGACCTCGCTGGGGAGAGCAGATGGCCCTTTTCATCAGCCCAAACTTTTCAGTCACTGTCATCACATGGAGTTAGAACCAGAGCCTCGAGAAGGAAAAGGATGTAATTTGATGTGATATAGTGGTTTATTAAGCTGCTGTTTTGTGCTAGGCTTGGTGCTGGCCCTTGGTTGGCTGTCTCATTGTTTCCTCTCAATAAGGCCCAAAGGCACCAGCCCCATGTGACAGATGAGCAACTGAAGGTTGTAGATTTGATCCACTTCACAGTGATAGGTACTTCTGGAAAGAGTTAGATTGACCGTATAAAACATTATAAGGTTACTTAGGGACTTAATAACCAGTTTGGGGCTGGAGGCAACTTTTTTTTTTTTGAAGTATAGTGAAGACAACTTTTAAAAAATGTTTTTTTGAAACTAGAGAAAACTGTTAACATTATAATTTCAAGGATTCCTATATCTTTATCATTAATATTTTTAAAAATCAGGTAAATATATCTTCTGCTTCCCTGCTGTGTGCACCATGCTCGGTTCAGCACTTCGAGAGTTAGGAGAGAAGAAGCTGAGTCTATGTAGCCTTACAGACCTGATGGTGGATCTATTTTCCCACACAAGTGTCGGCTCTGAAATTGCTGGGGTTTTTGTTTTGTTCACAGCTGTATCCTTAGAGGCAGAAGAGTGCCCAACACATAATAGATAATAAATACTTGTTGAGTGAATCCATCAATACATGAAAGTTCACTCACAAGAGACAGTTAAAAACTGCAAAATAACACATAATCCAGGTCTAGGATGTTTTGCCTGTGCATTACACGCCAAGGGTCATCCAAAATGAAAATGCCGGTACCACTGCCATTACTGGAGAAGGTTAGGGGCTGCCACTTGCTTGTCTTAGACGTGGACCTGGAGTTTGAGTGTTGAAGGGTGGACAAGTGGCTAGGAATAGGAAGGACAGTTCTGGATGTGGGAGAGGCTTGAGCTAAGCATAGAATGTGGGGAGGATGCTGAGTACAGATGAGCAAACTGAGGCTTAAAGACCTGCTTGGGGAATAAGTGGATTTAAACCCAGGCAGTCTGATTCCGGAGCTCAGTCCATGTTTCTTTGATAAAACTAGATGATGGCTGGGAGGAGGAAGGCTGTGAGGATCTATCTCAAAGGCAGGGAGGAGCTGTGAGGTGCGATGTCCTCTGATTTACACATATTTCCTGTCCTTTGAGGTCTTCTCCACTCAGGAAGTGGAGACAGTATTTACCTGGACATTTCTAAGTAGGTGGGTATTAATTAGAGAACCAGTTGGGAATTCCTAGGTGAAAAGTAATGCACAAAGAGCATTTCTGTACCAGCCAGTGGTGAAAAATAAAGGGCATTTCAAAGAATATTTTCATACAACTTGATTTTTGCAGAAAGGATTCAGACAGACTGCTTTTGCAGACTTAAATAATCCCAGGATAAAAGGTACTATATAAATGCAAAGTATTATTATTATTATCCAGTGGTAGAAAAGAAGGACATTTCAAAGAATGTTTCAGTAGAATACAATTTGTTTTGCACAGAGAGTTCAAGGGAAAAAGCTTTATTTTATAGACTTAAATAATATTGTTATGGAGCTACAGTAAAATAAATAACACAGATATGATGTTAAGACAAATAATACAGTTAGGAGGCTTAAATAAATGATGGTGGAGAGAAAAGAGAAATTAAGAGTCCTGGGAGAAGGTGGGGGGAGATGCAATTTTGAATTAAAAGTGGTAGAGAATTAAGGTCCAAAAGTCCTAAAATATTCAGGATGTTTCCACACTGATAAAAAAGATGGCATTGGACTGTTCACAATTAGGGGGTTGATCTGACAGTGTTTTTATTTTTTAGTGATAGTTTTTCCCATTGTTTCAATGAGTGCAATATCAAAACTTTTGGCTGAAAAGTTAAAATAATTATATTCACCATTTTGTGGTATTTACACAAAATGACATCCCACGCCTCCTTCCCTAATCCTTGTTCCTTAATCCTTTATTTCCTTGTCCACTTATGGAAAAAATGACCTCATTTTCTACAAAATTCAGAGCTGTTTCCTTTAAAAAGCCCTGTCTCATCCAGTACCCCAGAGGGCATTGCCCACCTTCCTCCTCAGTGGGTGTGGGTCTTGTCTGCATTTTGTGGTTCTGATGTTTCTTTAGGGTCTGGGTTCCCATCCTTTTATAGGGACAGGGTTGCAACATTCCTTGCAGAAAACTGAACCACTTCTTCAGCCATAAGCTTGAGCTGGGAGACTTTTTAGACCTGAGATCTGAGGAGAATGAGATGGTTGCTCTCAGGAAGGAGGAGGGGAGGAGTTGCCATTAGTGCAATGGCTGGTTCTGAGCTTGAGATGAGGACCACCGGAATGAGGCTCCTGCAGGTGGGAGAGTTGGAGCCAGAAGGGGAACAGAGGCCAGAGAACTGAAGGCAAGGTGAGTATGGGAGTCCCCCAAGAAGAGTGTGGGATTCTCCCAAGGAGAGTGTAGGATTCTGAATTCTCCAGACTGTGGGAATAAGGAATTACTGCAAGGTGAAAAGGCCAGAAGAGCCTCAGACCTATGCTTGGAGGACAGACAGATTCCCAAGAGGCCATGCCCTTGAGGTCTGGGGCAGTTCTGTCCTGGGAGAGTGGAGAGGTCTGGGCTGGAGGTGTAGGATTTTAGCATGGACTAAAATCCATGGGTGCATTCCACTTCCAACCCAAAGGCTGGCAAACTGGGCCATCACTGTTTTGAAGAGACATTTTCAACTCTTGGGACAAGAGAAATTCTTGCTCAGAAGCATCAATTCCCTACTGGGGACGCTCGCTGGAGCATTATTTTCTCATACTCCATCCCGATGTACTTAAACGCCCAGGTGCCACTGTGTTTGTGGAGAACAGCATAAAGGAAGCCTCATTTTCCAGAAGATGAGGTGGAGTCCCACTGCCCTGAATGTCTCTGTCCTCTACCTGTCCTTCAAAGCCTAGTGTTAGGTCACAGCCTCCTTTAGCCTGACCTTGTCTCCCTCCAGCCAAGATTCTGCAGCCTGGTTGGATAAGTCTCATGTTGTCACTCCTCATATACTTACTTTCTTTTTCTCTTACTCAGTAACTAGACGATGGACTCTTATCTTCTCTTGTCTCTTCCAGCTCATCTTGCTCAGGTGTAAGGCATTTGGTATTTGTTCAGTGGAGAATTATGGATTTGAAGAGAGGCAGGAAGCTGTGGCTAGCTCTGGAGTTGGGGAGGAATGGGAGGGGGATGGAGCAAGCCTCAACCCCAAGCCTCCTGTCCTCAGGATGTGGCAATGCCCCTTTGAGTTTCCTCATTGGCTCTTGAAGTTACAGGTCAAGTTGGACCATCCCACAGGGAGAGAGCCAGGAAAAGCCTCAGGAGGCATTGTTTCCCTGGGAGCAAGGAGTTGGATGTGATGTTACGTAACTTTGAGGGGAAAGAAAAAACACTACAACAAAATAGAAAGCAGGGAAAATATAAATAAAAAAGAGTGCAAAGTTTTATTGTCAGCTGCTGCTGTCACCTCCTGGAACTACAGTCTTATCTAAGAAATATGTGACATACTAATAGGAAGTAATTTACTCAAGGATGTTTTTGTGCCTTGAATTGCCTTCCCTGCTCAGCTGTGGGAACTTTGCGAGTGTATATGCATGAGAGCCGGCATGGTGCTTCAGGAACTTCCCAATTTGTGCACAATGTGACTTTTATAAGTCCATTAAACTCATCTTGGGGAAAAGCGCTCTGGAAAACAGTGATCCATGGGATCTCAAGGAGCCCATGAAGGCAGACAAAAATGGCAAAACGATGACCAAACCTTCTTGGCTAAAGTGACTTTATGGTGGTTGCTGTTTCTCTGCTCACCCTCCCGCCCACCCATGATTTCTTCCTCTTCCTCTGCCCTTAAGGTTCTGCTGTAGCTGGGCAGGCCTTCATCTGTACTATCTTTGATCCAGAGGGCACTGTCATTTTTTCTTGCTGTGGTTGGGTGGGACCTGAGGTTAGGACCCAGGTACATGGGGCTTACCTCTCAGCCTGGAAAACAGGTCAGAGCTGTTTTGACCTCAGGGAGCTGGTGGTGAAGCTCTGATGAGACCCCTTGCAGGCTGTGCCCGCAGATGGGAATGAAGGCATTTAACCAGCCCGCGGATCCTCAGTGCTTGGGGAGGAAGGTCCAGAGAGAAGAAAGGTATAGGGAAGGAGAATGGAGAGAGCAGGGCGGGTCGTAGCGATGGTAAGAGAGTGCAAAGAGAGAGAGAGAGAGGGGTGAATAAGAGAGGCGTATAGTGGACGCAGAAAAGGAGGACAAGGAGGAGAGAAAAGGATCAGGAGACTGTCCTGCTTTTGTCTTTCTCCTGAAATGCCTTCATATGCTTGTTCGGTAAACATAGGCTGGACCACGATCAGAATATAGTCAGATTATAGAAGCCACGAAGAAATGAATAGCACTAAACACAAGAGAGCTGCCCGCCAGGGTGGGCGTGGCCACAGGGAGAGCAGAGAGCACTGCTGAGGTCTCCCTGCATGTTCTTTCACCTCCTGCCTCCTGCTCCAGTCGTGGCGCCTCGGGTCCCACCACTGTCTGCCTCGAACAGGGCATGCGCAGTCCACCGTTGCTGGAGGATCCGTAAGGCATCCTTCTAGCTGCGCCGGGCCGCTGAAGGCCGTCCGGCTTCTGGCGTGGTTGGGAGATGAGCTGAGATAAGAAGCCAGGGGATGGGTGGTGTGGGGGTTGGGAGGGGGTGGGGCGGGCCTCTCCAGCCTCATCGCTGGACCCCGGAGCGAAGAGCCACTGGGAAGGGGGGACCCGAGGGTGTTCACTGGGTATGGGTGACTGGGCGGGGACAGGGAGGGGAAGGAAGTAGGGTGCCTTTAATTTGTACTCCGGCCTGTATATCTCTCTGTGTGTCCCAGCTTGGGAAAAAAGAAATGAGCCCTTTATCAATTTTTAATAAATTGAAATGACAAATAATCCATTTAATAAATTATTAACTGAGAAAATTACTGAAAACTGAAATATCAAACAATCGTAAGCAAATGCTCGAAGCATCGTGTTTATTAATAACAAAATCTGCCTCAGGAGAGTGCTGATGCTATGGCTCTGACGTGGCTTCTCTCCCCACACCCACTTCTGCCCAGCGTGTGCGGGGCTGGACGCTGGGGCATCCGCGGGGTGGGGGGCATGCACAAGTGGAGCAGTTGCTGTAGCCTTGGAGCCCACAGATTGACAGCTCAGACAGCTCTTGAGGAGGTGGTACCTGGATGTGGCACTTTGATGGGCACCAGGACGAAGTCCCCAGCTTCTGCCATCATGGTCTTGGAAAGGAGCCAGAAACAATCCCATCTCCGGGGTTTAGTTCTTTAAATCGAAAACTACATGTTCAGAAAAATGGTGTGTGTGTGTGTGTGTGTGTGTGTGTGTGTATGCACGTGCATGAAATTTTGTATATATAAAGGATGACATCAACCCACAATCTGCCTGGTGTTATGATCCACTGAGCTGGCTGTCCTACAGCAGCCTGACCGCCCACGACGGAGGTCTGGGACGCTTCATGGTGGCAGAGGACCCGGCCTCTGGGCCTTGGCTGAAGAGGGCTCCAGCACTGTGCGGGGAGGGGGCACTGGTGGCAATTTTGGGAATCCTTTCACAAAGCGCCCTTTGGTGCTCCTGAAAGGCCTTTGGATATCATGGAATCCAGGCCATCATTCACTCTGAGAAACAGAGGTTCAGAGAGGTGGGACTATCCTGCAATGTCAGGGCTAGTGAGGGAGAGGCAGCACCAACTAGGGCCTGGATTCCTGGGCAAATGCCCTTTCTATTGGGGCTCCAGATTTTCAGGCCGGTTCTAAACTGCTGGTCCCTGAGAAGCCTCCCTCTCACCCCGTCGCTTCCTCTCTGCCCTCTCGGGACTCCTGCTTCCATATGGAGTCACACAGATCTGTCCAGGGCAGCTGGCTCAGGAGGCATCACTGCAAGGCTGACCGTGGTCTTCCTTGCGTTGCCCTGGCCTCTGGTCAGAGGCTACAGGCATCATCTCCTCCTAAACACTGGATGTTTCCAGAAGTATAACCAAGCCTGCCCGCCTGCCTCTGCTCTCCCAAGGCTAGGGTAACCAGGAAACATGGTTTCTTCATTATAGCCCTGCCCTGGGACTAGGGGCCAGGCAGGTGACCTCCTTGTGTCCTAGTTCCTTTATCTGTAAAATGGGGATAATAATAAACAGGGTAATTTGATGACCGGGATTGAAACAGTCCCATTATAAAAATACAATGCAGCAGTTCGGGATGACAGGCTGTAGGCTAGAAGATGGTGCTGCAATGGGTATTTTTAGGAAGGAGGGAAGGGGGGAAGGATGGGTGGTTTATAAATGTTTGTTGCATTAAAAAATGTGCTAGTTTGAATTGTGCAGAACAGAGTATCATTTGTTTCTAGAAAAATTCACTGCTGTAGAAATGAATTAGTTTACATTGAATATGTGACGGTTCACAGAAAGGGATATTAACCCAATTTGCATTTCTTTGAACTGAAATAAATTATTGCTGTGTTTGCATTAGTTGGGTCAACTGGATGTGGTCCGGCAGACCCACAGTAGGGAGGGCCGGCCCTGGGCTCAGAGGGTTGCCATAGGATTGATGAATGCAGATCAGCAAGCACCCTTCACATCAGGGCTTATTAACCTTTTGCGGGGGGTACTGTGGACCCCTTTTGGGGTCTGATGAAAGCAACTGGCAGACCTACCCCACACAATTGTGTACGGACCTCAGCACTCTCTGAGTCCTTTAGCCTGCCATGGTCCAAGGAAACCAGTGTCTATTGTCTTGGTGTCTCAAACCCAGATCATAACCTAGGTTGGTTAGAATGTAATTTCTGAGGCCTCTCCCATCTGTGGAAGTAAAACAGGACTTTGACCCTGAAGAGGGGGACAGCCAAAGACAAGCTTACATTTGTACTCAGAGCTGGGGACGTGGACATTTCTGACCTATATAAGACAGTCCCAGCTAGGAGAAGGAGCTGGCTATGCCACCTGCAGCCCTGTCAATCACCAGAATTGGCTTGGTGGGCCTGGCTGGCAAGCCTTGGCCCCCTCTACGCTCACTTCTCCATGCCCATGTCGCTTCAATTGCATGCTGAACCAAATAAAGAATGCCCCCTCCCCACCAAGGGCAAGGAGGTTCCAGTGTCTGGGTTCCTCCAAACCTGGCCCTGGCCCGCCCCCAGAAGTCCCCTCTCAGAGTTGAAGGGCAACAGTGGCAGCCAGCCAATGGTCTGTGCAAGCCTTGGCTCTTTAATGCCTGACAAATGGGGCATGGAACAGTGAGGGGTGATTTGTGAACTCTGACAGCATATGTGGACAGTGGTGCCTATTGCAGATGGACATCAAAGATAAAGGTAAATCCAGAAGAAATGGAAACTATGAGTATTCAGAGACACATGCCTGGAATTTGCTGTCATCTGTCAGACCAGAACAGCTTAAGTGACCCAAAGCCTGTAATATGGGGGGAGAGAGATCATGGAACAGAAGAGAATGGAGAAAATCATCTTACCCTTCCCCCAGTAGAGGGTGGCAAAGCTAGCTCATTAGCAACCAGTGGCCAGAGAGCCTTATTTAATGAGTCCCCTACCTGAACTCCCTTTTATTGGAAAGAAACAACGATAGGACAATAAGATGATGATAAGCAAGAACTTAATTTAAACAAATAACTTGAGGGTAAAAGTCCTCTGTATCACCTATGCTGCAGGTGGCATAGCCAGCTCCTTCTGCTTAAAACCCATTGATAGTGCTTTTGTGATGTCAGGAAAAAGCCCGAGCCCCTTGACTCACTATCCGACTCACCCACCCTACTTGACTAGTGGTACTGAATTTCCTAAATGTTTCACGCCCTCCAATACCTCCAAACCTTTATTTCTGCTGCTCTTTCTGCTGGGGATATCGTCTCCCCCTTCTCATGGATGCCATGCCCTCAAGGCAGTTTTCTCTGGTCCCTGGACCACGTTTGGGCATCTGTGATAATACTCATTGCATTATATCATCAGCAGTAGGAGAGGCTGATGGAGACCAGCTAGCCGGTGGGCTCCTCAGGGCAGAGCCACGACTGGTTCTCTGTTGGGTCCTGTGGCCCACCAGAGAGGTGGGAGGAAGTTGGTAAATGCATCTTGAATGTGTGCATCCCTAAGGTAATGACTCAGTAAAGAAAAGGACTTCAGTCTCAGTGTCCTGCATTTCACCCAACTGATTTCCTCTACAATGTCAAATATGGCTTGTATTTACTAAGCCTCTCTCATCTATAAAGTGGCAATAATACTGTCTACCTGATGATTTTCGTGAGGAAGAAATGAGTTAATTCACCTAAAAAGCAGTGTGCCTGACATTCAGTAAGTGCTCAATGAATGCTTGGTATCATAAATAAGTTGAGACACACCAAACCCAGTGTTGTCCTGGAAACGAGAAACTTCAGTTAGACCCACCATTAACAACTAGTTGGTGAAAATGCTTTAGAAAGTGACCTCTGGGAAAAAGTAGCACTCGGACCTGAGACCAGGAATCAGACTTTGGGGGACCATCAGGACCCACGGAGGCTGCCAGTGTTGCCAGATGTTGCCTGACCAGTGGTGGTCAGGTGGGGATGGAGGAAACTCCAGTGGAACTTGTGCCAGTCCCTGGCTAGGCTTTACTTAAGTCAGGGGAAGGAATTCATGCTGGGTAAATGAGGTACTGAATGTGCAAGTGCTTTGCAAACTGCAAAGTGCTATACAAATGTGAAGCATTATTACACTCATCTATTTCTCTTCTTTGTGCTCCTAGGGTTTCCTAATAAGAGCTCTTTTTGAAAGTCCTAGGCTGGCTTCCGGTTAACTAAAGGGAAAGGGTGTGTGCAGTGTGGTAGGTAGGGGGGCCTGTGTATCCCAGGGGTAGCAGAGGTCTGGGCTAGGAAAGGGGGGACTTGCTGGCAATAGGAACTAGGAGATGAAAAGGCTGAACATTGCGTGGTGATTAATCCCTCCCACCTGGACCATTTCCCAGGGCCAGGGCCATCCTGGTGCTGCTCAAATCATTCTAGACAAACAGAATGGCCTGTGCTGAGTAGGGTGAGAGCAAAACCTAGGACCCCAGTGGCTGTGAATAAGTGTGGAATGTCATGGGCAATGTCCCTAATTCCTGCCTCATGGCTTGCCCAGGCCACCACAAGCCATGTCCAGCTGCTTTGTGCAAAGGACACAGACTGGCCTGGAAGAGGGAAGAACTCTGACCCCTAACACCCTAATACCAGGCTCATTTGCTTCATTCTGTGCCCAGCCTGCTCCTGTGTCTCCTTCCCCACCTCACAGCCATGGTAACCAGGCAACCACAGGCACTTGTCATGGTTTACATCTCTGCTTCAGCAAGGCACAGCCAACCCGGACAGAGGAGCCAAGGCACCAGGCCCATTTCCCAGGCAATTATTCATGAGTTTATGGTTAAACTCAACTTGCCCTTTGTTATATTTTGCCAGGGGCCGAGGAGCCCCTCCTAGAGAGAGTCACGTGAAATCTCAGCCTCTTACATCCCACTAGGGTATGAGAATGAAACCCTGGATGATTGCATGGATAATCATCAGGATAATGTCTGTGATTCTTCATGAGATCTCTGTCTCCTTAAACTCTTGGGAGCTGTCTACACCATTGACTTCCCAAAGCGCTAAGCTGGGAGTAGCAGATAGCTCTTAAGCTATGAAGCTTAAGCATGAAGCAAGGATTGTGTCCCCATATCTGCTTGTTCACTGCTCCGTACCCAGCACCCAGCACAGTTCCTGATAGAATGGGGTTAAATATGTTTGTTCACTTAGTGAATAAATTAGTGAATATGAGTGGACCATCCCAAGGCAAATTTTAAAGGTCTCAGTAAGACAGTGTTTAAATAGGTTTTTGCCCAAATGTCAACTGATTTTCACATGATTAACCATATACATCATTTCTGCAAACACATGGGTGTGATTTGGAGAGGGCATTGAAGATGCAAAAGACAGTGTAGGTGGTTGAAGAATTCCATAAACCTAGGACAGGAGCAGGGAGTGAGGATGGCATGCTCAGTGGACGGTGAAAACTAGAGGGGTCAGATGTTAAACTCGCACTATTTGAGTTACCGGTTTTGTTCAAGATTTTCTGAATTCTTAGAAAACTACATTCATTCTTTCCCACTCCCCAACCCCCCCAAAAGGCATTTAAAAACTGCACTTAGGATTGAAGTGGGGGGGAAGGCCATAAGTCATTGTTTGGCCCTGCTGTTCTCAATTTTCAGAGTATATCAAAATCATCTGTGAAATTTTAGGAACCATAACTGTCCAGGCTCCATTACAAACCTATTCCATCAGGCCTTCTAAAAGTAGAGCCTGAGGGGTAAGTTGCAAAAACTTCATGGATGATATTGATGCCCTGAAAACAACTAGCATAGTTGTTCATTTCATCTAATTCACTGAGTACTTCTACAACATAAAAAGCATTGCTTACTTATATGGCACTTCCTAGTTTCTGGGGTTTCTTAAAGTGTGTCCCCAAAGTGGTTTCCACATCCCATGTGCCCTCTGATCAGGGTAGAGAGCAGAGGGACACTTAAATCGTCCACAAAGAGCAGCATGACCATTTGCTCTTGCTTTCTTAGGTTGGTCATAACACTGAGAGCGTGGGCACAGCACAAGTGAGTTTGGATGGAGGTGGAAGGAGAGATGTAGCCCAGGGCTTTGGCCAGAGGGGCTGCCCAGAGTAGGACACCTGTGGCAGTTCTTCAGAAGTGTCAGAGGCAGTATCCTCCAGGCCTAACTGATTCACTCATTTACGTTTCCTTCATTCATCAGTTGTTTACCGAGTGTCTACTACACACCAGGTGCTGCTCACACCACGTTGTGTGAGATGGCAACTCTCTGCCTAATGGAACTGATGTTTGGGATGGGGTGCCATGGGGAGACAGAGATAATGAATAGGTCAACAAATGAATAACATTTATGCAGGTTTTAGTAAGAATGACAGTCAACAAAGAAAGCCTCAAACTACTTTTCACACTGTTTTGACTCCACCCAACCCTATATGAGTTGGTGGGTATGGCCACCTGTGCCCTATGATGTACTGGCCCCTTATACCCCGTTCCTGCCCAGCTCTGCATCCTCCTCCATCTCCCTGACTTTCTCTGTATAATTTAGATTTTAACATTTGGTGATGCTAAATATTTTACAGATAAGGCAGCTGAGGTCTGCAGAGCGCATGGCCAGTGAGTGGGGTGATGGGCTTGACTTTGGGCTTTGAAGCCCACCTTGTCCTTCTCCTTCAAGCCTTTACCCACCTTGGCCTCTCTTCAGACCCAGAGCAGGTTGCCTCAGTTCCTTCTCTTTCTTTTTAATTTTCTTTGATACAAAAGACTTCAATTAACTTTTCTCTGTAGAACGACTGTATTAGGCAAAAGTTTGTGTGGGATCCAATAAAACGTCAGATGATACTGAGCCTACATCAGGCAAAGCCTGCAGCATGATAAGTTATTATGTGTAAATGTTACAACTTTATTTTGAGGCGAGTACATGTGTACTATCAAGCTGTTTTACGGCTACACAGCGTGATTGATTATAGCATGTGGATCTGTGGCAACAAGATAAACTCAGATAGAATAATCTGTGGGTAGTTAGGCCTCAGCAATTTGTTATCAAAAGACAACTCTAGAAATGATAATTCCTCTCATTTCAGCAATTTCTCGATGCCAGTGACTTCTGACGCTGGGGGGCCGGTCCTCTTCTCGCTTGTGTCTTTTTCCAGTTGTTCAACAATGAGCCATGGAAAGTTGTGTTCGCCATCAAAGCCATAACCACAGCTGGGACTTGGCCCAAAGTGGGCAGGTGGTAGGGTAGGGGACCTGGGGCTGCTGCCCTAAAACGGCCTCTGTTTATCAGCTAAGAAACAAGCAAACATAAAAAAATGGCCGTGATTTGTTTAGCATATAAAAGAGTTTGGGTAAAAATGGATTACATCAAGTAGCAGACTATTTTGCAGATCAGCCCCAAGCAACTTGTTGCTAAAAAGTAACTGGATGGAATTTGTCAGCAGCTTTTCAAATAACCATTCGTGAAACAAAGAGTTGCTTGAATGAATTAAATCAAGCTCAAACCCCCAGCTCTTCCTTGAGGCCATTGTTGACTCCATGGGGGATTCGGTGACCTTCTTTGGGCTCCTCTAGGGTCTGGCACCACTGTTTTGATAATGAGTCACCCATGTGCATTCCCTTGGATTTCTGTCCTTATTTATGACTTCTCTTTATTTGTTACATGCTTTTCATGATTATGGAGAGGTGCCATGGCCCACTGGAAGGGAATTCTAGATCTGGAGGGCAAAGTCCTGCGTTGGCATCCTCCTCTGCCTCCCATGGGTTCCATGACCCCGGGCAAGGCACTTCCCCTGAGCCACAGCCCCATCATCTGAAAAGCAGAAACAATGACACCAGTCCTACCCATCTTGCAGGGTTATGAGAAGCAAACAGACAAATAAAATATTTGAAGGCACTTTCTAAACCATGCAGTTCTACGCAAGAAATACTTATGAAGCCGCTGAGACCATTTCACTTGCTTTGGATGCAAATACAGTCACTTCTGTTTTTATCTTCCTGATCAATCATGTAAGACCTCAACTTCTCTTATCATCAGGAAGTCCGTTTCCTTATTTCTTATCCCTGACCATGCACATTCTCCCAAAAGCAGGGAGAGAAAAAATTGAAAGCTCCGTCTGACCATGACACACCTACTTGGGGGTGGTGTCTTTGCTGCATTCTGGTCTACAGGGCCTGTGTTGTCTGTGGGCCCTTCCCTGGTACCCTCCTGATGCCCTTGTGGGTCCAGATCCCTGTACCCACAGCCATTCCTGGGGTTTCCTATACTTGGATCCTCACTCTCACATGCTGAGCCACAGTTTCCCCAAATTGCTTCTCCAGAGGGACTGGGTCCTGAGGCATTTCCAGTTTCCACACGTTCTGTGCCAAAATCACCTTGTCCCCATGAAACCCCATAAGCTCTAGGACTGATCCTGGGTCACCAGGTTGCATCTCCCTTCCCTGTTGGGAGATGCCCTTTTGGGTCCAGCCATCATTTCTTGCCAGAGGTTAGCATCCTGAGTAAGAGCAAGGACTCTGGAGATCAGCCTGCATCAGACCAAACTCCAGCCTCACCATTTCCTAGAGTGGGATTTTGCGAGAATTACTTAGCATCTCTGAACCTCAGTGCTATCATCTGTAAAGCAGAAATAAAATGGTACCATCTCATAGGGTTGTTTTGAAAATTAAATGAGATAATAGATGTAAAGCCCTTACAAGTGTCTGGCATGAAGTAAGAGCTATAGATGCGTTTTTAGATATTATCTATTATGACTGATCATGGTCACAGATACCCACATATACAGGTTTCCCTAATCTAAAGCTGTGCTGCAGGGATTAGGATGTGGGCTGTGTCTGCCTCAAAAGGCTCCCGGACTCCTGATACAACTAATACAACTTAGTCCATGCCCTTTGCCTCCATGATACTAGCCAAGAGTTAGATCTGCTAAGTTGAACAAAAAGGGGCAGAGGAAAAGTTGTATCAGTTAATTTTCACTCTGTAAGAAATCATTACAAAAATGCAGGGGTTTAAAATGACAACTTTTTATTTAGTTCAATGTTTATCTGTTCTGGGTTGGTTCAGCTCATCTCTGTTGGATTTTCTCAGGTGTCTCTGGTCATCTGGTGGGTTGGCTGGTGGCTTGATGAGCTGGGATGCTCTCACTCACATGTCTGGAAGTTGGCAGGCTATTGGCCAGGAATTAGCTGCCTGTTGGCTGGGGTGCCTTGTTTCTTCTCCTTGGGGGCTTTCAACTTCCAGCAGGCTAGCTGGGGCTTCTTCACAGGGTTGTCTCAGAGTTCAAAAGGTGGAAAGATAAGAAGCTTACAAGACCTTTCGAAGCCTAGGCTTGGAAATCACACATTCTCTTGGTCAAATCCAAGTCTTGATGGAAGATGCTTGGCTGCTAAGAGTTTGAGGTTATTTGTAGTTAATCACAATAGTAAATCCTTTGCTCAGGGCAGTGGGCTCTTTCTTAGTCTCCATTTGCATTCTAAGAGAGCTGGTGATTCCACCTTTACTGAGAGGACTCTCTCTCTCTCTCCTTTAATTTTAATCAATTACATGCCCACTCTGTGCCAGGCACATTGGCTATAGAAAGATCAGGTGATCACAGAGCTCTTAGAGAGAAGAGGGAAGGAAGGCTAGAAGTGCTTTGCTAGTGTCTGGAGAGCTTTAGCCTGGCCTAAGGGAAGTAGAAAGGCCTCCTTGAGAAAACAAAGTTAGGGCTGAGTCTTGACGGATGTCAGGAGATAGCCGTGTTTGGGGGTGGGAGGGGAGTAGAATGTAAGGATCAAAATGAAGTTATAAAAAAGGATCACCCAGTCTTGCTCCCTTAGTTACAAGAGAGAACAGTGAGGCCTGGATACTCCCAGTTGCACCCACATTTAGGGGAAGAGCAGGGACCCAGGCTTCCTGGCTGGTCTGTCTTGATTTGTGCCCAGAATTAGGTCAAGAAAAACATTTCAGTTAGGGCTGCCTTGGAAAGTCCATCACAGACTCAGTCATGTTTCCTTTTCAATCTCTGATTCTACCCTCCCTTTGGAGGAACTCCACATTCCCTCCACCCCTGGCTTTCATATCCTCTACATCTGGAAAAGCAAAGATCTGCTCTAGGACTGGCTGGTGAGGAACACAGACAGATGTCTCCACTCACGCCTGGCTGTGTGGCCCGTAGACCCGTGTGGCCAGTGAGGCACCTCCATGCAATGGACAATGCCGAGGGATAAACCCCAGACTCCAAACTGCATGCAACATGTCAGAAGATGCAACCACACAGTTTCATCAGGTATTGTTTTTCTTTGGAAAAAGGTACAAGAGGCCATGAGTCTACCATTAGGCTTCTGGAACACTCAGTTCCTGCCTGAATTAGAAACACGCTTCACGGCAGAGTGTTGGCTCTCCTTCTGGCCTTAATTCCCAGCTAAGTACCTGGACTATCCCCAGTCAGACAGAAGTCAACCGTGATCTCCACCCTGGGCCATTGTGTAGCGCTTTGCTCTACAGCTTTCAAAGTATCCTCAAGTCCTTCATTTCATGGGATTCTCATGGGATTCTATGCAGAAGCTAGATAGAAAAGTCCTCATTGAATAGATGAAGAAATAGAGGCTCAGAGGGCCTAGGAAACTTGTTTGAAGCCTCCAATTAGTGAGGGCTTAGAAGGCCAGGCTTTGAGCCTTCAAGAGTAGATCTTTCATGGAGAAATACAGAGCAAACAACCTCTGGCTTGACATCAGACCACATCCTCAGGGTCTCCTGCACCCTGTACATGTCTTGCCAAACCCAGTCAGCCCAGGTGTCAGTACATTCTTGAGCCCTCCTCTTTGATTTGACTTCCCTGCACATGGCCTTATCTGACTGTAACATCCATGTGATGCTTCCAGCCCCACACTGCCAGAACAGGTTGTCAGTGGGAAGCAGAGAATAGAAGACTTATTGCATGGCCCAGACACTACAACTTCTACCCAACTAGAGGCCAGTCTCTGGTGGACAGGCAAGGAATCCTGGAGTCATGCCTTATTTAGCCAAATCAATGCACACAGATTGTCCAGCTGTTAGACATGGAGGAAGGACTTCGGGGAGCTCCTAGGGTGAGGAGGCCTGGCTTAGAATATCTGACAAGGAGATGCTAATTAGACTCCCTTTGTGTTGTTGAGAGCAGACCTAGGGCAAACTGTTGAGAGTGTTGGGAAGCAAATTTTAATACGCTGGGAGGAAGAACTTTCTGTCGCTTTAGAGCTGTCCAGAAGGAGATTTTGTCTTAAGTGATGGCTTATCTGTCTGTCAGTCGGGGGAATTGCCAGTCCCATTATGAAGAGCAAGAACTGACAGAAAAGCCTTTTTCAGTCAAACTAAAGCCCATCAATTTTTCTTTATTAGGCCCAACCATTGGTCCTAATTTTAGATTCTGGAGTGGCATCAAATAAAGCTAATCACTCTTGCACATTTTACAAGAGGGGCTTGTAAATGAGTTTCTAATTGGTGGAATTTCAGGCATGGTTATAAAGTGCAATGAAGAATTTCAGGCCAGTGGGGAGATATTTTGGGGGCAGTGTGGCCTTCTCAGAACCCTTCAATCATGCCGCAAAGCTGACCAGCTACCATCCAGGGTTGGACAAATGTATGAGAAATTCATTTAATTTTCAATTACTAAAGATTCTTTGGTGGGGACAGAGTCGCATCAGTAGGGCTTTAGAAGTTTTCTTGGAGTCTTGGACAAATATCCCTTGCCCTTTAGAGTCAGATTGTGAAGTTGAGGTTCCCAGTTTAGGAAACGGCTCTGCTGGATGGGGCAGGGGCATGAGGGGGCTTGCACATGATCCCTGCATTTGGCCCACTTGCTTGGGGATCTTTGTGGAAAGAATGAGTGTAAGCAGTGCTGACGGCACCCGCAGGCTGGGCCTGAGAGGAACTCTACCCCTTCATCAAGCCCCTGGTACTGGCCATGGAGGGTCATTGTCGGAGGCGCCCTGGCCTCTGCCTTCATGATCACTGTGAGCTGAGAGCAACATTCCGTAGCACCAAGAGGTATATGAGCTTCCTGCTCGAAGACATAAGCTGGGAACAGGTGCCACTGCCAGGAAGTGTTTAGGGTCTCTGCCTCCCCCTTCTGTATCACTTCCCTTTTTTTACCCTCTTCTGTGTGCACATTGGGTCCCAAGTATTGCCGAAGCAAAAATATAGTTCTTTAGCTATTACTGAGGTTCTAGTGGCTTACTCTGTGCAACCCGTATGCCTAGCCCGGGGAGGGTGGCCCAGTCAGTATACTATGTATTTCCTGTTCTCCCCGTCTTCCTTGTTTATTTAAACAGCCAGTATTGCTCCTTCTTTTAGATGACAGCTAGGAAACACAGCCTGGTTCTCTATGCATGCATCCATGCGTCCATGCATGCATGCATGCATCCATCCACTCATCCATCCATGCATGCCTTTCTTTGACATGCACTTACAGGACTTTGATATAGAGCCAGACACTGTTAGGCACTAGGGACACACTCAGAGTAAAATGAGGTCCTTGCATGACTAGCTGAGAGATAGGCCTGCAAACACACACGCTCGGTACAATGAGACAGTGGCTGCAATGGAGATTTGCACAAAGGGCAGTAGGACCCAGGACAGGCCTGGCTGCTTTGGGGAGTCAGGGAATGTGTGAACGGAGCCTCGATAATCTAGTCAGCATTTTCCAGACAGACAAGTGGACAGGGAGCACTCTGTGCAGGGCCCAGAGGTAAGAGGCAGCATGTCATTTGAAAAGAGGATCCAAGAGGGCAGGGTCTGCATCTGCTTTTGCTCCCCATTGTACATCTGCTCATAGTGGACTCTTGCCTTTTCTAGAATACGCAGCTTTGCATATATCGTTAAGTTTATACACATGAATTAATTTTTTACTTTCTAGCAAACTAATACATGTACATGATTACAAAATTCAAATTTATGACAAAACTTACAAAAAAAGCCTAGCTGTTCCTTTGCCTCCTATTCCTTACTCATGAGTCTTACTCCCAAGAAACACCATTTTCAACTTTCAGAGCTCTTAGTGCTGCTATTTACCTTCATATTTCTAAATAATGTTATTATATTGCTATATCTTCAGGACACGATTTTTTTAACTTCCATCTACAGAAGTTCAGGCTTTCTCTCTTTCAGCCTACACACCACCCCTTCTCTTCTTTCCATTCTCCCAGCCTAGTTATATTGCAGTTTTCTAAGTGAATTTTTAGTATTTTCATATGTATATTTATGAAAATATTCACAAAAGAATACAAGTATGATTACTTCCTTTCTTAAACAACTTTTTGTTTTTCTAAGAGCTAAAAATGGTCAGATTTAATAATTTGTCTAGTTTTCTATGTACCAACCATTGATTCTTTCCCAGACTTCCTGCTAGAGCTACCAACATCCCAAAACTGTCAAACCCATTGGGTGACTGAATGGTGTTGGTTTTTTTCTTGAGACCATCCCTCTGGGGTCCCCAGCCCTTCGCTCTATTCGATTTGGACTGGCCCCTTCTAGGCCTGCTGCACCCCTCGTGCCCCAGGTTCCACTGTACTGTCTCCTCTAATGACCTCCTCTTTCCTAGATCTTGTGTTCTCTTTGTTTCAGTCCTTGATTTGGTGAAGATCCTCTTCCAGAAGTTTTCGTGAAAACACGTAAGGGGTAAAATTTTAGAGCTCTTGCATATCTCAACATGTCTTTATTATCTCTTCACATTTGACTTACCAGTTGGCTGGATATAGAATTCTAGGATGGAAATACATTGTTCTGCTGTATTTTAGGTTCTAGTGTTGCTTTTGAGGAGTCTGATGTTTTCCTGATTTCTAGCCATGTGTGTGAGATCTCTTTTTTGTCCTTCTGTGAAAGCTTTTATTTCTACTCTTTATCCCAGATGTTTTGAAATTTCACAATGAGATATGTAGGTGTGCATTTTTATTCATTCATATGTTTGACCTTTTGATGGAACCTTTATATCTGAAATTTCATACCCTTTAGTTCTGGAAATCTTCTTGGGATTTATTTTTTGTAATCACCGTCCTTGTTCTCTCTGGGCTCTCTTATTGAAATGTTTATTAAAGGCTACTGGGTCTCCTTTAATTTTCTTATTATTTCTCTTCTTCACTCCATCTCATTGTTCTTTGTCTACTTCCTAAGAATTTCTTAGATTTATCTTTTAGAAAACTTTAATTTTCCATTATAGTTATTCCATATTTAAAATCCATACACTTTTATTTTCTGACTGCTCTTTTACAGTAGCTTTCTGTTCTTGTTGCATGGCTACTTAGTTTTTCTGACGATATTAACTATAGTTTTTTTTTTAAAGGAATTCTTTTGCTTCCTTCTTTACCTTTGTTTCCTGAGTCCCTTATTTACAATTTTTGTTTTGTTTTGGTTTTTGTTGGAGTTCTTCTTAAATGTCTGTTGATCCTTGGCTATTGCTTCATATTTCAGAGTGAGGAACCATGTTGCTGACTGGAATTCTGTGGTTATGGGTAGGCCTTGTTGACTGATGGGCTTCAGTGTGGAGTGATTGGGTCCTGGAAATTTTGTTAGTCAACTCACAAATGCAGACCCTCTAGCAACAAGCCCTCTAGCTTTCTGTCTTATTGTCAGTCTTCTGAGGCCCCAGACGAGGAAGGAAGTGGGGTATCTCATCATTGTGTCTTTAGACTTGACTTTATGTGGCTGCTAGTTCTGAAGGAGACAGGCCTGAGGTCTGACCCTTGGACCACCTGCATTTAGGGAAGAGGAATAGGGTGAAGTTAATGAAGGGAATAGAGGAGTGGTCAGAATGTCAGGAAGAGAACCAAGGAGAGGGAGATGATCAACAGTCCAGATGTCCAATCAGTTTTCTTTAGGCAACCATTGAAGATCTTCAATGTTACAGTGGAGGTAGAATCCAACTTGTGGGAATAAAGAAGGAAATGGAGGAAGGAAAACTAAATGGCCCTGTAGAGACTAAACTCTCCATCTCACTGGAAACTTGTCCTTCCATCAGCATTTCTGGCTCCAGTTCGCATTCTTTCCAGAGGATCTGATATCCTGGGGAAGTAGGGGATGCATTCACATCAGCCATCAGAAGTGATTGACAGGAGACAAGAGGGATTCTTAAATGTATGAAAGTAAAACAAACAATTTATTTAAGGAAAAGGCAACTTGGAAATAAAAGCCTAATAAATAACTCAGTACAGCTGGCTTAAGCACTTTAAAGCCAGTGTCTGTGATAAGCAATGAAAACATTAATATAAAATGCTTCACCATAAATGAGTACAATTCAGGCTGATGTACTGCAGCTGAGCCGGCTGTTGGATGGCATGCTTTTAAAGTGATGTTTACAATCAGTATTTTTTCCTTTGGTAACTAGAAGAAGGCAGAAATGGCTGGAAGCCTTGCCAGGGTGTGGCTCTGAGCCTCGGAAGGGTGGGAGCCCTGCCAGGTGGGTGGTATTCCTCTATGTATGGCCCCATTCCTAACCAGCTCAAGACAGGGCAGGCTGAAAGTTCAGAGCAGGGTGGTGCAGGGCCTGAGTGGAGATCTGGGAGCCTGGGTCCAATCAGTGGCCAGTTGTGAGGTCTGCAGACAGTGGGTCCAAGCTTCTGGGCTATCTGTCTCCTCACACAGGTCACACAGGGTGTCTCCCAGGTGCTCTGAGACCAGTGCCTTCATGCCCCTGCTGACTCTCCTTCTCTGTCCTGCAGCCTCTTGGCAATGATGCCCACTGAGGTCCTTACCCCTGAAGTCCATGCAAAACAAGTACGTGTTTCACTTTGACATTGAAAAAATGTATAAAATGGAGGGGAAAATGCCACCTGTCCTACCATGTCAACATGGTTATGGAAGAATCAGATAAAACAATCGTATGACAGAATGTCAAGCTTTTTTAAAAAATGTGAGGGTAATCTGATAATCATCCTCTAAAGGACATTCCTTCTTATTAGTAATAATGATAATAATAAGAGCAGCTCACGTTTGCTTAGTGCCAACTTCATGCCAGGCCTGAGCTGAAAACAGAGTGGTCCCTCCTGGGGATGTAGCCACACGCTTCCTGTGGTCCTGGCTCCGTGCCTGTGTGGACAACCTTCTTACAGCCTGTGAAAGCCCTTGCTTTCTCCCTGTCTCAGGCTCCACCAGGATTCTGCTTCTCCCTTGTTGCCAACAATTGTTTCTCTACCCCAGGTTTCTGGCAACCCTGTTGGTTGACTGGGGAATTGAAGCTGTTTTGTTTTGTTCTTTAGCACCGTTTTGCATGAAGTAAATCACAGAGCCCTTTCCTTAAAATGTTCAACTGTCAAACATTGCAAGGAAAATAAAAAAAAACAGGAGAGGTGGTGAAGACGTCAGAGATGCCGGGTCTTCTTGGTGGCTGTTACTGGCTAGTGGTTCCTGAATTCTTTTAAACGATGACTCCAAAGCTTCCCAGGGAGAAGGCTGAGAGCCTCTCGAGCTGTGTCTGGGGTCTCACCGACAGCCCTTGATGGCTTAGGAGTGAAACCAGCCTGCTCAGACTCCCCTCTAACTCTACCAGCGGCGCCCTGCCCGGACTGGGTGCTGCCACTCTCCTCTCAGCCCCACATCAGGGGAGGAATTCCGTGGCTTCTCTGGACCCCACAGAGTTTCTCTCTGTACTTAGACAACCTTACACTGTTTCCTACCAGCTTCCTATGGCTTCTGCCACAAGTAACCAGAAACTTAGTGGCTTAAAACACAAATGCATTGTTTTACAATTCTGGAGGTCAGAAATCTGACACAGGTCTCACTGGGCTGAAATCAGGGTGTTGGGAGGGCTGCATTCCTTCTGGGGTGTCTTGAGGTGAATCATTCTTTTTTGCCTTTTCCAGCTTCCAGAGGCCACCCACATTCCTTGTCTCATGGCCCCCTTTCATCTTCAAAGCCAACAATGGCCAGTTGAGTCCCCACATCCTGTCACTCTGATGCTGACACTCTGTCTCCCTCTTCCTTCTTTTAAGGACCCTTGTGATGACATTGTTCCCACCTGAATAATCCAGGCTCATCTCCCTATATAAAGTCAGCTGATTAGCAACCTCATTTCATCAGCAATTGCTTAATCCCACCCTTACCATGTAAGGGGACATATTAGGACATGCTTTGGAGGGGGTTGGCATTATTTCCTCTGTCATAACTGTCCACAATTGGCTTCTCCTCCTTGAAATTCTTCCTTTCTTGAGCTATTGAAGATCAGCTGTAAAGACTGCTTCCACTTTCAGGTAAAGCTAGCCTTGTCACCTGGGGTCCCTAGATGGACAGACTTGCCCAAACTTCTCGGGAGGCCCCACTGGTAGGCAGGTGCCAGCTTTCCAGGAAACTCCATCGCTCAGCAACCAGAAGCCTTTTCTGGGGCTTCAAAGACCCTCTGTTCCTATTAGGCCTCACTCTCAACTCACCCTTCTGGTCTGAGGAGCCTCTGTTCACAGCACAGTGTGGCTGAGGGGCTGGTGTTCCTGGAGCACCACAAAGGGTCCTGCTGCCAGCTCCACTCACTCGCGGGGACTTTGTGATGATGTGCTCCAGTGTTCCGCTCCTGGAAATGGTCTCCTAGAATGCTCACTTTTCATCTAAAATGGTCTGAACAATCAGAAACAAGATATATATATATACATATATATATATATATGTATAGGGGCCTCCCTGGTGGCGCAGTGGTTGAGAGTCTGCCTGCCGATGCAGGGGACGCGGGTTCGTGCCCCGGTCTGGGAGGATCCCACATGCCGCGGAGCGGCTGGGCCCGTGAGCCATGGCCGCTGAGCCTGCGCGTCCGGAGCCTGTGCTCCGCAACGGGAGAGGCCACAACAGTGAGAGGCCCGTGTAACGCAAAAAAAAATAAATAAATAAAATATATGTATATATATATATATATAATTTCTAAGATGGAGGGAGAAGGATCATACTGGCAACTCCCTATCGGCGGAAGGCCAGCTGCTCCCCCAGACATGGTCAGGCTGCCGTTACATCCAAGGCACATCAGGCAGCACTGGGACACTGTTTTTGATGCACCCACCACTATGTCACCTTGCACAAGCTACTTTACCTCTTTGGCCTCAGTTTTCTTGTTCTTCACATGGGAAGACCTAATCTGAAGAGTGAGGAAAAAAAGTACCAGATGTGGAATTCTCTCCTCCTTCCTTTCACCACTTGCCTCTCCCCACCTTTCAAACTCAGTTATCCACTCTTACCTATCTTTGTTCTCATCATGCTTCATTTATTTCTAAAAAGCCCAGAAAAAACATGTTGCTATTTTCAGCTTCCCCACCTCCATCTCCCTCTCTCTCTCTCTCTCTCTCTCTCTCTCTCTCTCTCACACACACACACACACACACACACACACACACACCCCCACACACCTGGTTTGCAAACGGAGAGGAGCTAAGCCCACAGGAGGAAAAACCTGAGGACACAGTGGGGGAGGCTCAGGCAGTGGAGTTATGGATGAAGGAGGGGAAAGTCTTTGGGTCCAGAATCATCTCAATTAATCACTCACACAGCTTTCAGGTTTGAGAACCCATTCCCCCGCCCGGCACTGTTTCCCAAGCTCTTTCTTTTCTTCCATAGGGGATGGTGACAGCTGAGCAGCATCATAGAGTGAGGGGCGGAGTGGGGGACTTTTCAATGGCTGAATTCACCAGAGATGATTTCTGGACCAAAAGCAGCCCAAATAACTCCCTTCCCTACCAGAAAACCTGCACACAAAAGGCCGGGAAAACTCAGCTCTTTGGCACTCCCTGATCACCACTGTGCTTTTTTTCATACCCCAATTATAAATTTGAACTGAACAGATGTATTCTATGGAAATGCTTTAAAATATTATTAAGCACAGCTTTTGCATTAGTGGTAAAAAATCCATACCTGTAGTCACCTTTCATTTCTGCCAAACTCGTTGATAACGTGAAAAACGTAAATTCTGCTCCAGTGTAAACTTAAGCAAGTGGATTGGTGTTCCCCTTTCCTCACTCTCTGCTCCTGTCCCTCCCCATCCACTCGCCCCACTCCCACAGGCCTGCCACATAGCACCATTCGGGATGGGGAGGAGGAGACTGGAGAGCTCAAAGCTCCAATCATCGACCCCGACCTCCAATCCACTGCATGATCTTGAAGGACCGAGGTACCTTCAGTGCCCTGTGTGGTCACCTGCTTCTAAATGGGTCTCAGTGACCTCTGCCTGGTGGAGTTCATGCCTTTGGTGTGGGCTGGACCTAGTGAATTCCTTCTAACAAACAGAACATTGTGAAAGTGATGAGAGGCCACGTGTGAGATTAAGTTATAGCAGACTGATTTTCATCTTGCTGGCCCTCTCTCTCTTGCCTTCTCGGCTTGCTGGCTATGATGAAGCAAGGTGTCGTGGTGGAGAGACCCACATGGCAACGACCTGAGGGTAACCTCTGGTTAACAGCCAGTGGGAAACTGAGACAGACCCTCACTCCAGTGGCCCTCAAAGAACCTAATCTTGTCGACAACTGCTGTGTGAGCTTGGAGCCAGATCTTGCCTGCTCTGAGCCGTGAGTTGACTGTGGCTCTAGCTGACACCGGGATTGTAGCTGGTGAGAGATTCTAGAGCAGAAGATATGCCCAGATTTCTGATCCACAGAAAAAGGATAGTAGAGATAATAATAAATAATAAAAGCAGATTGTTTTAAGCCACTTATTTTTGGGGTAATTCGTTATGCAGCAGCAGATAACTAACACACTCCTTATGTCACTAATCTGTAAAATGGAACCATTCCCACCAACCCTTCTAAATATAGCAGGAAGAATGGGGTATTAAGACACATTTAAACACTGAAACTTTATTCTAGTTGCATCAATATCAGTCATTAATTTATTCCATAAATACTTCCTGAGTGCCAGTTATAGTTACATGCTGTGCTGTGAACATAGGCTACAGAAATGAATACGATATTCTTGTTTCCTTTGATGAGGTCATGGCCTTTGTGAGGGCAGTGATGTATAGTTTGGAAACAGAGTGAAATACAGTATATTAAAGGTTCTGAAATGCCCTCAAAATGGTTTGGAAGTCCAGATGCCATATACAACCTCATATAACAAAAATGTTTACAAAGTAGCAAGAATTCTTGGAAATCCTATCCCTCCTTTCACAGTGGGAGTACTAACAAGAAAGAAAGCACTGATAGGGAGCTTCAAGATGGTGGAAGAGTAAGACGCGGAGATCACCTTCCTCCACACAGATACACCAGAAGTACATCTACAGGTGGAACAACTCCTACAGAACACCTACTGAGCGCTGGCAGAAGACCTCAGACCTCCCAAAAGGCAAGAAACTCCCCACGTACCTGGGTAGGGCAAAAGAAAAAAGAATAAACAGAGACAAAAGGATAGGCATGGGACCTGCACCAGTGGGAGGGAGCCGTGAAGGAGGAAAGGTTTCCACACACTATGAAGCCCCTTTGCGGGCGGAGACTGCGGGTGGCGGAGTGGGGAAGCTTCGGAGCCAGAGCCACGGAGGAGAGCGCAGCAACAAGGGTGCAGAGGGCAAAGTGGAGAGATTCCCGCACAGAGGATCGGTGCCGACCGGCACTCACCAGCCTGAGAGGCTTGTCTGCTCGGCCGCCGGGGCGGGCGGGGCTGGGAGCTGAGGCTTGGGCTTCGGAGGTCTGAGCGCAGGGAGAGGACTGGGGTTGGCGGTGCGAACACAGCCTGAAGGGGTTAGTGCACCACGGCTAGCAGGGAGGGAGTCCAGGAAAAAGTCTGGACCTGCCGAAGAGGCAAGAGACTTTTTCTTCCCTCTTTGTTTCCTGGTGCGCGAGGAGAGGGGATTAAGAGCGCTGCTTAAAGGAGCTCCAGAGACGGGCGCGAGCCGCGGCTATCAGCGTGGACCCCAGAGACAGGCACGAGACGCTAAGGCTGCTGCTACCTCCACCAAGAAGCGTGTGTGCAAGCACAGGTCACTCTCCACACCTCCCCTTCCAGGAGCCTATGCAGCCCGCCACTGCCGGGGTCCCGTGATCCAGGGACAACTTCCCAGGGAGAACGCACGGTACGCCTCAGGCTGCTGCAACGTCACTCCGGCCTCTGCTGCCGCAGGCTCGCCCAGCATCCGTACCCCTCCCTCCGCCCAGCCTGAGTGAGCCAGAGCCCCCGAATCAGCTGCTCCTTTAACCCCGTCCTGTCTGAGTGAAGAACAGACGCCCTCTGGCGACCTACATGCAGAGGTGGGTCCAAATCCAAAGCTGAACTCCCAGAGCTGTGCAAGCAAAGAAGAGAAAGGGAAATCCCTCCCAGCAGCCTCAGGAGCAGCGAATTAAATCTCCACAACAAACTTGATGTACCCAGCTTCACTCAGTGACTAGCAAGCTGGACACCCTATGCCAAACAACTAGCAAGACAGGAAAACAGCCCCATCCATTAGCAGAGAGGCTGCCTAAAATCATAATAAGGCCACAGACACCCCAAAACACACCACCAGATGTGGACCTGCCCACCAGAAAGACAAGATCCAGCCTCATCCACCAGAGCACAGGCACTAGTCCCCTCCACCAGGAAGCCTACACAACCCACTGAACCAACCTTAGCCACTGGGGACAGACACCAAAAACAACGGGAACTGTGAACATGCAGCCTGTGAAAAGGAGACCCCAAACACAGTAAGTTAAGCAAAATGAGAGACAGAAAAACACACAGGAGATGAAGGAGCAAGATAAAAACCCACCAGACCTAATAAATGAAGAGGAAATAGGCAGTCTACCTGAAAAAGAATTCAGAATAATGATACTAAATATGATCCAAAATCTTGGAAATAGAATAGACAAAATACAAGAAACATTTAACAAGGACCTAGAAGAACTAAAGAGCGAACAAACAGTGATGAACAGCACAATAAATGAAATGAAAAATTCTCTAGAAGGGATCAATAGCAGAATAACTGAGGCAGAGAACGGATAAGTGACCTGGAAGATAAAATAGTGGAAATAACTACTGCAGAGCAGAATAAAAAAAAAAGAATGAAAAGAACTGAGGACAGTCTCAGAGACCTCTGGGACAATATTAAACCCACCAACATTCGAATAATAGGGGGTCCCAGAAGAAGAAGAGAAAAAGAAAGGGACTGAGAAAATATCTGAAGAGATTATAGTTGAAAACTGCCCTAATATGGGAAAGGAAATAGTTAATCAAGTCCAGGAAGCACAGAACGTCCCATACAGGATAAATCCAATGAGAAACATGCCAAGACACATATTAATCAAACTATCAAAAATTAAATACAAAGAAAACATATTATAAGAAGCAAGAGAAAAACAACAAATAACACACAAGGGAATCCCCATTGGGATAACAGCTGATCTTTCAGCAGAAACTCTACAAGCCAGAAGGGAGTGGCAGGACATAATTAAAGTGATGAAGGAGAAAAACCTGCAACCAAGATTACTCTACCCAGCAAGGATCTCATTCAGATTTGATGGAGAAATTAAAACTTTTACAGACAAGCAAAAGCTGAGAGACTTCAGCACCAGCAAACCAGCTTTACAACAAATGCTAAAGAAACTTCTCTAGGCAAGAAACACAAGAGAAGGAAAAGACCTACAATAACAAACCCAAAACAATTAAGAAAATGGGAATAGGAACATACATATCAATAATTACCTTAAATGTAAATGGTTTAAATGCTCCCACCAAAAAACACAGACTCGCTGAATGGATACAAAACAAGACCCGTATATATGCTGTCTACAAGAGACCCACTTCAGACATAGGGACACATACAGACTGAAAGTGAGGGGATGGAAAAAAATATTCCATGCAAATGGAAATCAAAAGAAAGCTGGAGTAGTAATGCTCGTATCAGACAAAATAGACTTTAAAATAAAGACTATTAGAAGAGACAAAGAAGGACACTACATAATGATCAAGGGACCGATCCAAGAAGAAGATATAACAATTGTAAATATTTATGCACCCAACATAGGAGCACCTCAATACATAAGGCAAAGACTAACAGCCATAAAAGGGGAAATCGACAGTAACACAATCATAGTACAGGACTTTAACACCCCACTTTCACCAAAGGACAGATCATCCAAAATAAAAATAAATAAGGAAACACAAACTTTAAATGCTACATTAAACAAGATGGGCTTAATTGATATTTGTAGGACGTTCCATCCAAAAACAACAGAATACACTTTCTTCTCAAGTGCTCATGGAACATTCTCCAGGATAGGTCATATCTTGGGTCACAAATCAAGCCTTGGTAAATTTAAGAAAACTGAAATTGTATCAAGTATCATTTCTGACCACAATGCTATGAGACTAGATATCAAATACAGGAAAAGATCTGTAAGAAATACAAACACATGGAGGCTAAACAATACACTACTTAGTAACCAAGTGATCACTGAAGAAATCAAAGAGGAAATTAAAAAAAACCTAGAAACAAATGACAATGGAGATACGATGACCCAAAACCTATGGGATGCAGCAAAAGCAGTTCTAAGAGGGAAGTTTATAGCAATACAATCCTACCTTAAGAAACAGGAAACTTCACAAATAAACAACCTAACCTGGAACCTAAAGCAATTAGAGAAAGAAGAACAAAAAACCCCGAAAGTTAGCAGAAGGAAAAAAATCATAAAGATCAGATCAGAAATAAATGAAAAAGAAATGAAGGAAATGATGGCAAAGATCAATAAAACTAAAAGCTGGTTCTTTGAGAAGATAAACAAACATGATAAACCATTAGCCAGACTCATCAAGAAAAAAAGGGAGAAGACTCAATTCAATAGAATTAGAAATGAAAAAGAAGTGGCAACTGACACTGCAGAAATACAATGGATCATGAGATATTACTACAAGCAACTCTATGCCAATAAAATGGACAACCTGGAAGAAATGGACAAATTCTTAGAAATGCACAACCTGCTGAGACTGAACCAGGAAGAAATAGAAAATATGAACAGACCAATCACAAGCACTGAAATTGAAACTGTGATTAAAAATTCTCCAACAAACAAAAGCCCAGGACCAGATGGCTTCACAGGTGAATTCTATCAAACATTTAGAGAAGAGCTAACACCTATCCTTCTCAAACTCTTCCAAAATATAGCAGAGAGAGGAACACTCCCAAACTCATTCTACGAGACCACCATCACCCTGATACCAAAACCAAATATGTCATAAAGCACGAAAACTACAGGCCAATATCACTGATGAACATAGATGGAAAAATCCTCAACAGAAGAGTAGCAAACAGAATCCAACAGCACATTAAAAGGATCATACACCATGATCAAGGGGTTTATCCCAGGAACGCAAGGATTCTTCAATATATGCAAATCAGTCAGTGTGATAAGCCATATTAACAAACTGAAGCAGAGAAACCATATGATCATCTCAGTCGATGCAGAGAAAGCTTTTGACAAAATTCAACAGCCATTTATGATAAAAACCCTGCAGAAAGTAGGCATAGAGGGAACTTTCCTCAACATAATAAAGGCCATATATGACAAACCCACAGCCAACATCATCCTCAATGGTGAAAAACTGAATCCATTTCCACTAAGATCAGGAACAAGACAAGGTTGCCCACTCTCACCACTATTATTCAACATAGTTTTGGAAGTTTTATCCACAGCAATCAGAGAAGAAAAGGAAATAAAAGGAATCCAAATCAGAAAAGAAGAAGTAAAGCTGTCACTGTTTGCAGATGACATGATACTATACATAGAGAATCCTAAAGATGCTACCAAAAAACTAGTAGAGCTAATCAATGAATTTGGTAAAGTAGCAGGATACAAAATTAATGCAAAGAAATCTCTTGCATTCCTATACACTAATGATGAAAAATCTGAAAGTGAAATTAAGAAAACTGTCCCATTTACCATTGCAACAAAAAGAATAAAATACCTAGGAATAAACCTACCTAAGGAGACAAAAGACCTGTATGCAGAAAATTATAAGACACTGATGAAATATATTAAAGATGATACAAATAGATGGAGAGATATACCATGTTCTTGGACTGGAAAAATCAACATTGTGAAAATGACTCTACTACCCAAAGCAATCTACAGATTCAATGCAATCCCTATCAAACTACCACTGGCATTTTTCACAGAACTAGAACAAAAAATTTCACAATTTGTATGGAAACACAAAAGACCCCGAATAGCCAAAGCAATCCTGAGAACGAAAAATGGAGCTGGAGGAATCAGGCTCCCTGACTTTAGACTATACTACAAAGCTACAATAATCAAGACAGTATGGTACTGGCTCAGAAACAGAAATATAGATAAATGGAACAGGATAGAAAGCCCAGAGATAAACCCATGCACATATGGTCACCTTATGCTTGATAAAGGAGGCAAGAGTATACAGTGGAGAAAAGACAGCCTCTTCAATAAGTGGTGCTGGGAAAACTGGACAGGTACATGTAAAAGTATGAAATTAGAACACTCCCTAACACCATACACAAAAATAAGCTCAAAATGGATTAAAGACCTAAATGTAAGGCCAGACACTATCAAACTCTTAGAGGAAATCATAGGCAGAACACTCTATGACATAAATCACAGCAAGATCCTTTTTGACCCACCTCCTAGGGAAATGGAAATAAAAATAAATAAATGGTACCTAATGAAACTTAAAAGCTTTTGCACAGCAAAGGAAACCATAAACAAGACCAAAAGACAACCCTCAGGATGGGAGAAAACATTTGCAAATGAAGCAACTGACAAAGGATTAATCTCCAAAATTTACAAGCAGCTCATGCAGCTCAATATCAAAAAAAAAACAACCCAATGCAAAAATGGGCAGAAGAACTAAATAGATATTTCTCCACAGAAGATATACAGACTGCCAACAAACACATGAAAGAATGCTCAACATCATTAATCATTAGAGAAATGCAAATCAAAACTACAATGAGATATCATCTCACACCAGTCAGAATGGCCATTATCAAAAAATCTAGAAAGAATAAATGCTGGAGAAGGTGTGGAGAAAAGGGAACCCTCTTGCACTGTTGGTGGGAATGTAAATTGATACAGCCACTATGGAGAACAGTATGGAGGTTCCTTAAAAAACTAAAAATAGAACTACCGTACGATCCAGTAATCCCACTACTGGGCATATACACTGAGAAAACCAGAATTCAAAAAGAGTCATGTACCAAAATGTTCATTGCACCTCTATTTACAATAGCCAGGACATGGAAGCAACCTAAGTGTCCATCGAGAGATGAGTGGATAAAGAAGGTGTGGCACATATATACAATGGAATATTACTCAGCCATAAAAAGAAACGAAATTGAGTTATTTGTAGTGAGGTGGATGGACCTAGAGTCTGTCATACAGAGTGAAGTAAGTCAGAAAGAGAAAAATAAATACTTTATGCTAACACATATATATGGAAACTAAGAAAAAAAAAGGTTATGAAGAATGGACTTGAGGATATAGGGAAGGGTAAGGGTAAGTTGTGACAAAGTGAGAGAGTGGCATGGACATATATATACTACCAAAACTAAAATAGATAGCTAGTGGGAAGCAGCTGCATGGCACAGGGAGATCAGCCCTGTGCTTTGTGACCACCTAGAGGGGTGGGATATGGAGGGTGGGTGGGAGGGAGACCCAAGAGGGAAGAGTTATGGGAACATATATATATGTATAACTGATTCACTTTGTTATAAAGCAGCAACTAACACACCATTGTAAAGCAATTATACTCCAATAAAGATGTTAAAAAAAAAAAAAAAGAAAGCACTGAAGAAGAACAGAAGGCTTAGAATTTGATGGGACCCTTGGGTTTAATCCCAAAGTGTGTATGGATACACTCTGGCCTTTTGAACACAAGTCCTAGGACACACTTTTGGTAGGGGCACCTATACCATTCTAGACACTTGGCTCTGGCCCCATGATGTGCTCCATCCATAGCAGCCCCTGTTCTTTCACACTATTCCTAATTCCTCAAAAGTTTTCTGTGAGTTCTCCTTTTCACTAGACCTCCAGGAGTCCCTGGAATACTAACTAATATTCCAGCACCAGATTCTCTATGGTTTCATGTATGTTGTTTATTCAACCACTCACTCCTTTATACAACAAAATGAAATGGAGGCTCCAGGCCCCCCAGAAGGTGAGAGCAAGTTCTGGGATTTTAAAAAAGTGGGCTAAAAAAGCATTTGTCAAAATTCTGTTTGAGGAGTAGTTGGTCACCTAGAATCACTCCATCGCCTAGATTCACACTGTGAAAGGAGAAGGGAAGTTTAGTCTCTGGATAAATTGAACCACATTGGCTCAAACTCTGCATCACTGGCCACAACAGAGGGTGAGTGTGTGATGCCTTAATGAAAAGAATGCTTAAATGCTTAGCCTATGCTATTAGCTTCCTTACTTCCATGTGGATGAGACTTGAATTGGATATCTCCATCTCTAATCCAGTATTGACCACCTGAAGAATATCTCTGCTTGGAAATTCCAGCAGTATTACAATCACAGCCAAGTAAACCCATGCAAGTTGTCTCAGCATCACTTTGGTCCCCACACATCAAGGCATCAAGTGCCTCAGGAACTTTGCACTGGCTTTTCTCTCTCTATCCACATATTGCCATGGCTTCTTCCACTTCAAGTCCTTGTCCAGACTTCACCTTTATGATGAGTCTTCCTCTGATCATCTTATTGAAAATTGCAACCTTGAACAACACACTGCATGTCATCCTCCCCCAATACATGTTTTTAGAATGGAGTGTTTGAGCAGAGGCTGGAAGCCCATTTAGTTTTTGTATGTGTGGTAAACTATACATAAGATAAAATTTGCCATTATAACCATTTCTTAAGTGCACAGTTCAGGGGCATTAAGTACATTCACATTGTTGTGCAACCATCACCACTATCCATTTCCAGAACTTTCCCCATGAACCCAAACTGAAACTCTGAACCCATTAAACAATAACTCCCCATCTTCTTCCTCCCCACCTCCCAGCCCCTGGAAACCACATTCTACTTTCTGTCTCTATGAATTTGACTCCTCTATGTATCTAATGTAAGTGGAATCATACAATTTTTTTGTGTGAGGTCTATTTCACTTAGCATAATGTTTACAAGTTTCAACCACATTGTATCATGTGCCAGAATTTTCTTCTTTTTACAGCTGAATAATCTTCTATTGTATGTATAGATCACATTTTGTTTATCCATTCCTTTGTTGATGGTGAAAGCCATTATTTTTGCAGAGATGATGCCCAAAGGAATAGAGTGTGGGATGGCAGGTGGGCTCGGTCACCCCTTGTGTTCCTCCTGATGGATGAGATCCACTGAATACTTGTGGAGCTTACCTCACCAAAGGAAAGGGACTTCTGAACCATGAAAGGAAGCCCCAAAACTTGGGTATGGAATTCTTTTCCTTTCTCCAGTACAACAATGGAAGCTGGAAATAGAATTTAGTGAGAGCTGTGAGGATGAGTTATCTACCTTATGGTTATGAAAAAAATTACAAAATGGATTCTCTCTCCAAACATTAATCATATCACTTCTTTACTGAATAGGTGACTTTAGGCTAAATACTAAACCCAAAAACCAAAACTTGAAAAAACAAACAAACAAATAACTACAGTCAGGAGCAATGGAAAAATCACCTTGCTAGCGTGCCCGAGGGAATTTCCACCCAGTGCCTAAGCTGCTGTGGGCTGGCAGGACCCAGAGGCATGCTGGCTAATGAGGTGCTCTCTGGTCTCCTGAGAGGGCACTCACTTTCACTCAGCTATGGCATCTCTTCCTTCACCTTCTCTCATTCTGACTTGTTTCCTCTTGTTTATTCTGTTTTTCACCTAATAATGTACCCAAGGATGATTATCATTTGAAAGGGACGTGTATCTGTTTTTCTTCTGTTTTGACCTCATACCCTCATGTATAGTTTGTTCCTTCTTTGATGTGTTTGGCGCAGTTCTGTGCACTAAGGGTGCTTCTTAAGACAATGGAGTTATTCTTAGACACACTCCCACCTACTCTCCTTGGGCCTCCTTCTCCCTCTCCACCAGCCACCCAGGGCCTGATAGAGCACACAATGCGAGCCACGCTACATGCCTCCCAGGTGAGGCCTTTCCCCACTGCTCTCCTCTCTAAAGGCAGGACAACCTGGGTGAGCATCTGTCTGATTCCCTGCTTTGGATTGGTGTGTTGTGAGGAAAAACATCATTTAACTGTGAATAGCAAGATGTGGAAGAAAAGCAGAAGACTGATGAATTCCAGGGGAGGTGTTTGGAACTTGAGATGGAACTTGAGATGCCTTGAGGATCCATTTCTCTGGGAACTTGAGGAGATCCTGTGACCAATCCCACAACCATCAGAGGTGGGATTTGGAGGGGAGGAGGAGTCCCCAGTTAGCACTCCAAATGTGCTCCCATAGAAAATGTTGGGGTCTAGGGTGCTATTAGGACACTATTGCACTCTAGTTACATGGGGCTTCGGCAGGCTTCTGTGGGCTGCCTGGGGCCCTAACCACCACGCACAACATGGTTTCTATGGGAAAATGCATTTTGAGCATCAGAAAACTGACATCCACTCAAGCTTTTGGAACAGAGCACGCTCTTAAGTTGGAGACTGCTTGAATACCACATTCACAGCTAAATTATTTGGATAAGCCTATTTTTAAGATATATGCCTATTTCCAAGACACTCAGCTTACATAACAATGGGAATCGGAAGAAAAAATTGGTAGAAGTCGTGTTCTTGGTGGAGAAGGGGGAAGATGTGAATATTCACTGTATAAAATACATTTAATTCTACAGGGAAGGAGAGTAGAAGACACAGAAGATATCTAAAATATTCTGTAGGTTTGTATGTTTTGACCCACATAGTCTTTCTTTCAAGCAACACCACACCCATGAGGTTCTTAATTTTAAGATCAGCATTTGAATTCTATATTAACAAAGAAGATTGAATTAAATTTAGAGGTTAGAGTATGAACAAGGTCTGCATGCTACAGGATTTGCCCCAGTCATGAAGCACCCCTAGTTTCCTGTCCCCCTGCTGTGTGTGGGGTTCCATGATGATGCGTGATGAACACCCAGAGCCAGACCTAGATTCCCTGGCCCCAGATGGGCCTTACTTGCAGGACCCAGCAATTACGTTGTGCAGGACTCTGTCTGGGTGCCAGTTTTCCAGAACAATTATTTACTGAAGGTCAACACCAGTATCCATTGGTCATCAACTCAGTGTTAAGGATCTTGGTTATTCCGAGTCTAAAAAATGAACTAACCTAGATTCACTTCATTTTACTTTACTTCAAATAATTCAACTCAGTAATTCATGGAGTTAAATTAATTCATTTCAATTTAACTACTTTAAATCAACAAACCAAATCAGTTCAGATGAGACCTGAATTCAATATTCTAAGAATTGGTTAAACCACTCTAGTTGGCTGGTGGTATGTTCTTAACTATGGAAAGTCACGAAGTTGGTTCAGTTGGCCTTTGGGTTGGCAGAGAGATGTGAGATGAATTGTCTCCTCCTCTCCAACTGTGTGTATTATATTCATAGACTGCCCTTGTATCCTAGACAAAAATAACTAACGTAAATCCTGTTGTTTTTCAATTGTGAATTTAAGAAACAGAATTTTAGTTCTGATTCATGCCTCATGTTTGGAAGAGTAGTTGGTGTCTCATGACAATGAGAAAGATATGGAGAAAAAGTGGGCAGGACCAGTATCTGAATTCTTGGGGAAAGCTGGCTCTTCTCCATGGCATCCACACCCCTTGCCTGTGCCTTAGTGAGGAGGTGGCCTCCACATCCAGGAAGGGAGACTCATGCAGGTGTATAGCTTCTCCATGCTTGTCCTGTTCATTGGTACAGGTCTGTTTCCCATAAGAAGAGCTACCCAAGCCTAGAAGAATAGGTCTGTGTGCTGATGGGGCAGTGAGGAAAGGAGCGATGTAGTTATGGATGCTTTCTTGCATCCTGATCATCACGAGGATGAAGAACTCCAGCAGAATGGCAAGAATACTAGGCTCTGGGTTCGGAGGCCTCAGTTCTGATTCTTGCTCTGTTACAAACCAGCTGTGTGATCTTGTGCAGATCACTTTCCGTGCATGGGCAAGCTGATCACTAATGTGTCTTTTAACTCTACAATCCAAGCCAATGTGGTACATATGGGAGAAGTGATAAGCTGCCTATGTCTCTGGGCACAGCTTCCGCCAGCTCTAGCAGTGGATAGCTGGAGTGAGAGCAGCTTTCAGTTTACAGTTCTTCACTTTTTGCATTAATCCTGACCCAACAGTGTAGCTTTTAGTCACCTGGCCCCATGAGCCAGTAGAATCTGAAATTGACAGTTTGGTTTTCAGTAGCTCTGGATGTCACTGTTAACATTTTCCCTTCAATACCAGCAGCCCTATCTCTGCCATCAGCACCAGCATGATACCATAAATATATGCCTGGTTTTGTATTAATCACTTTTCATTCATTATCTCATTTAACCTTTACAATAGTTCCATAGGGAGGTATTCTCCTCATTTTTCAAATGAACAGGCTGGATTTCAGCCCACATCTACCTGATTTTGAAACTCAGTCCCATAAGCCCTAATTATATAACCCTCAAGAGGATATTCTGCTGCTGTTTTCTAACCTGCAATCCAGTTCTTTGGGAAGGGACAGAAAGCTGTCTTGAAACCCAGGCCCCTTGGGTTTGGCCTTGACTCTCCAGCAAGTTTTTGCCTAGACTCTTTGTGCCTGAACTCAGTTCCTTGCCTCCCAAGCTAGTGGACAGTTTCTGGCTCTAAATGAACCAAACACCTCAGGCAAGGATGTTGCCCCCACCCAAATTTGATGACACTGGCCATCCAGCCCATGCTGCTGGACCTCCCCATCCTCTGAACTGGGGATCTCAGGGCCTGCTGGAGCCAAGGTTGGCTACATCACAACTCTTTGGGGCTCTTGGTCACTGATGTGAAGTCAGCCCTATAGCTCTCACAATTTCCTTCTCCCTCCCCTTGGCATCCTCCCCTTCACCACATGCCCTGTTGCTGAGTGCTCAGCGGGAGTCCCACCTGAGTTCACTTGACTTATGACATCTGGGACCTGTGGGAAAGGACATCGTGAAACATGGTGATCCAGCCCCAGACTGGAAGGTGACCCCAGGGGTCAAGCCAGCAGGGGGTGGTGAGGGGGTTGCCCGACAGAGCTCCATAAATATAACTTTTGTTTTACTCCTGTGTTCCCTTCTGCTCTCACTTTTTTTTTTTTTTTTTTTTTTTGCCTGTGGGGAGCTCGTGAGCTCAGAGTCACAGGGGAGAGAGGACTTTTCACTGAGGTGACCCAGTCTTGTCCTGCTGCTTCTCCTTGTAGGATTTGGTTGTTTTCCATCTTAATTATATTCCTTGCGTCGGTGGCTGGCAGGCACACAACATTTAAAGGAATTTACCTTAAAAACCCACTCTCTGCTGAGAGGAATGGGGAGCCGTGAGATTTCTAAGGATGTTTGCATATGTGCGCATGTGTGTGTGTATGTGTGTGTGTGTGTGTGTGTGTGTATAGGTGGTGAGGGCGTGGTGATGGTGGGGTGGGGGTAGTTGCTTTCTTGCTTACCATAACCTTGGGAGGTCAGAGCTTGCTAACATGGGCTGGGGTTACTCATATGCCCCTTAACCTTGAGTCTCACCAAACACACAGACTTCTGCTTGTGATACCACTCTCGAATCAACTGGTGATAGTGATGATATTGTGAAGAGGAACCAGGGCTTGTTAATGGGTTAAATGGGTTACATCACCATGAGCTTAGGTTATATTCATCTAACTTAATGACTCACTGTAACATATTTTGGGGGGGCTAATACTCTAAAGATTCCTGACTGAATGCAAATGTCATCCTGCAGAAATATCTGTTTGTAATCATTAACCATTCGCATTTTAGTATAAATTAACCTGTAGATGACTCACTTACCAAATGCAAGGCCTTTCCATATCTACAGTAACTAATAGATAATCCATTCATTTGCCCTTTGATTTACTCATTTGAGAATTGTTTTTCTTAAGCTCCAACTGTGTACTCTGTCTTATCTAAGGAGACCAAGAGAAGGAGAAAACCTTGTCCCTTGAGGGAAGTTTCTGGGGACATAGAGTTCCCCACAGGAAACAATAAGCATGATAAAGGTAAATTATAGTTAGGAGCTAGACCGGCATTATAGACAGTTGCACACTGTAGACTGAAGCAGGTTTAGATGGAGCTGAGGTTAGCTCTGAGGAGGAGCTGAGATCTGCACTAAATTTTTACTCTTGGAATTGCCCAGACAGGGTTGATGTGATTGAAGTCAGAATGAATAGTACAGAGTAAATAATGCAGAAGGAGAAAATAGGTGGATGGCAGAAACTGGAGAAAACAGAAGGCTGGCATTAAATGTAAGGTAACCTTGAGTGTTTGATTCTGTGATGGTGATGCAAAGAGAAATCCCTTACTCTTTCCCTGACTAGCAGCCTGAGTCTATTCTTTCATTAGCAATGTCCATGTCGGATGTGCATTTTCTAGCTCCCACCCAATTCCGCCATCAACTTTGTGGGGAGGCATGATTCTCTGCTTACACATAGTAGGTGCTTAATAAATGTATTGAATCATTAAACAAATGATTAATAAATAGATAGTCTTGAGCTTATCTGCTAAGCCAAACTACTTCAGAGGTTTTGGTGTGATTCTTCTGGACTAAACTTGGTTTATCCCAAACCTGAATCTGGTCAGGAAAGGATATTCTAACAATAAATGCTACTTTTCAAACACTGGTCAATGTTCCTAGTCTCTCTCTCTGTCTCTCATCAGTGTTCATTCAAATTCAGCCAGACACAGCAATTATTTATTTTGCCAATTATGCAGTTAGATGCTGTGGAACAATCAAGCAAAAAAAATGTCACCCTTGCCTTCCAAGAACTTAAAATTAGTTGTTAGTTTTCTATGATGAGCAGTGAGAATTTCCTCAGGAAGAAACATTTTAAATCTAATCATATAATAACACGTCACCGAAAATGCATATGAATCTAATTTCTTTACTAAATATCAGTGCTGTGACCGCCTCATTAGATTATACCTTTCATAGGGTAAACCTTCTGGGAAAGAGGATTGGATATTCCTGACCCACGTGTAATAATCTTTCTGGCTGTGGATCCCTCCACCCAGCCATAGGTCAGGCCAAGGATGCTTCACACCCATCCCGACCCCGCACTTCAATCCAGACACCAGATCTCCTAGAGGAACGTGGTGACTCAGTGTCCCCTTGGAATTCCCTGAGCTCAAACTTGTCACCATATCCTAAAACTCCAAGATGTGACTGAATGTGCAGTCCCACAGCTTCTACAAAAGGGCCCCATCAGAGGGGCCTCAGCCTCCAGAGGACAGCTTCCTATCCTGGAGATCCCTCTGTGTTCAGGCCACACCCTAGGGCAGAAGTCTTCCTCCTCAGTTGAGTCCCCAGCCACATATGAGGAATCTGGGACTGAGACCAATGCTAATATACTTTCATAATCCGTTCTTCCCTTTCTCTTTCTCCCCAGCCAGAACAACGGAATATTTAGACTTCTGCCAAACTCCCAAGAAGCTGACCTTCGAGCCTGCACTATCATTGCTCTGGTGTTTTCCCACAGGAGGGTGCTGGACTGACCACCATGATGGCGCCTGGAAAGGGTGGACAACCGCTTCCCACACACCATGATGATGACAAGTGTGCCAACACTCCAGTCTGCTCTAGCTGGGTGATTGTAAGGACAATAAAGCAGACAGCCTTGAACTTTGTGATGGCTTTTTACTCCAGTAAATGTCCAGTAGGACAGCACTGGAGGTAGCAAGACTCATATTGGAGAAGTAATGAACAAAATCAGATACCGCCCAAGAGGTGAGGGCAGGGTCTCACTAGTGTTGGGACAGAAGATGCCCAGGTGAAGTGGGACAACATCCAGGACTGGACCTGCATGGAGTCCAAACCAGAAGAGTCAGGGGAAAGAGGGCGGCTGGACATAATTCTTATGGGTGGAATCTCCCCAGCTGAGCTCTTCCCATTAATTCTATGGGCCTGATAAAATGCACCAACGTTTTATCAAGTCCTGTTGCTGGGGTGAGGTAGCTCTCTTCTGAGCTAGACCCTAGCTTTCCCTTTCCCGAGGGAGGCATGTAGGGTTGAGGACCAGAGCTGTGTCTGCACCATCTCCCACTGTTTCCTGTACTGGATTAGGGCCCAGCCCACACTCTGTGTATTCACCACCCACGCCTCCTTCTCCCAGCAAACCCTCTCACCCCACCCCGCCAGTTGCCATTTGGGGGGGATCCCCCCCCGATCCTCTTGTACCCCTCCACAATCCAGGACAGCATCACCGGGGCTTAGATTAATTGATGATTATTTCGTACATGACCCTGGCTTCCTCATTATGCTAGTATTTGCCTCCTTTTGTATTTTTTCAGCTGGAGGTCTCAGTGCTGGCCCACAGTAGGTCCTCTGTCATGTTTGTTGAGTGATGGTTTGATGTTTCTGCTTTTCTACACCACTTGCACACCTTCCCTCGGCTCACTAATTTCTCATGACAGTTGGGAGTGGGGTGGGGCTAAATTAATTGACCTTTTCTGCCATCCATTAGAACTCTGCTTGAGTGTTGATCTTCCAAGCTGCTTTTTGGTCGGCCTGAACTGACTCCAGTGCATCAGAAATGACTATAGTGCCTTCACCCTCCTGGGTATAAAACTGGTTTTATCTGTGTATCATGTTTGTAATTTCTGTTGGGTCACTCTGTTAGTAACATATTTGAAGGTAGCCAGCCATGGGCTGGGAAAACTGGGATGAGGAAGAACTAGTGTGAATAAGATCCAAAGCCGCCAATGGAGGGACTGACCTGCCCCACAGAAAGTTCAGGGAGGAGATTCAAGCCTGTGAGTAAAGCGCAGTGCCTGCTGGTACAACAATCACAGGCCATATTTCAGTAATAGGGGCTGGATCAGCAGTGTGGTACCGAGATAGGGAACACTTATGAGAGAGAACAATGTTTGGTGTGGATGACTAGGAGAGCTGAGACTTGGAGGATGAAATGGAGTCTGTCAGGTTCAGAACGTAGAGAGAAACCCAGTGGAGAGAACAGCATATACAAAGGTCCTGAGTCAGAAAAGCCTTGGCTTGTTGAAGGAAGTAAAACGGGGTCAGGATGGTGGGAAAATGGGCAAGGGAGAGAGAACGGGTTACTGAAGCTGGCATAGCAAATGGAGCCATATCAGGTAGCTAGCTTTTGCAAACAAACAACCCTAACATTTAGTGGCATAAAACAATGATTTATTATTTCATATGATTCTGTGAAGTTCTTCCAGTCTGGGCATGTAGCTGGGGCAGGGTGGTCTAGAATGGCTCCCCTTACATGTCCAGGGCCTCAGCTAGGATAGCAAGGATGGTGGGGGCAGCTGGGCCTCCCTCTCTAAGGGGTCTCTCATCCTTCTATAGGAGCCCAGGCTTATTCACATGATGTTTGCAGGATTCCTAGCAAGAGAGGGCAAGCTCCACTGAGCAAGTGTTTCCAAGCCTCTGCTTGGGTCACAGTTGCTAATATTCCATTGGCCAAAGCAAATCACACAGCCAAATCCTGTGGCAAAGGCCAGAAAAATCCATCTTTTGATGGCAGGAACTGAAGAATATGGAAATTTTCACTACAATCTCAGAATGAAAGCAGAAGCTAGGTTTGTTCATTGGGTACCAGGTCCGGGTTGGGGCTCATTCAATTATTTCTTCCTTCCTTTCTTCCTTTTCTTAAATAAAAAAATGTGTGACAGGAGCTGTCTCAGATCCGCTGCTGAGTAAGCATGGACCGTGCAGTCAGGTAGTTTGTATTGATGTGGGAGGTACATAAACAGCCATGAGCAGTGCAGACATGCACCTTGCACAGGTGGCCGCATCAAATAATGGAGCATCTCCTTTGTGGAGGTGTGCCTGGGTGTAATGATAGGAGACAGACGAGAAAGCCCGACCCCACAAGGGGGTTTGGGAAGGAGGCTTTCCCCAGGGAGGTTGAGCTGAGTCCTGAGGAATAAGAAAGTGAGGACAGGCATTCAGGGAGCAGGACGGCAGAAAGGCAGACATCTGAGGCCGGCGATGACTGGATGCTGAGCCTGGACATGTGGACCTGTAGCTTCAACCCCTCCTGCTTCAGGCCATGCTGGGTCCTGAGCACCATCTGAATGCATGGTGGTGATGGTGAAATTAAGGGAGCGCAGCAGCGCAGACACGTTGGGGCAGGGCTGAGTCGAACAGTGACTGCGGACGGTCCTGGTGTCTATGTCTGCACCCTGTGCCCAGGGCTCTCTGCAGCTTGTGCTAGGCATCTCCCAACAGATCGCAGACCCCTGAGTCACAGAGTCAGTGCTGACAGACGGCTCTAGCAGAGCTCCAGGACCTCTTTGCTAGAAATAGCTTCCCAATTCCCTAATACAGATTGTGTCCTGAAGGGACGATGTGGTGTGAGTGTATCGTTCTCTGCCCTCTCCATGTGTAGGAAGGGAGGGAGGTTGGCGGGGAGGTGCTGCTGAGGAAGAGAACGCGTCTCAGGAAATGTGTATATTTATCCTGGCCTCGCCTTGAGAAAACCCAGCCACCGATCCATCAGAAATGAATTTGAGTTTGGATAACGTTAGTGTTTAAGGCGATGCTCTTCTCTTGTATTGATTCTCTGTGGGTTGAAATGGAAACAATTTTAGAAACGTAGTCTTAGGTTTCCTTAATCTGTGTGGCTCAGGGAGAAAAAGGCTGTTGTCACTCATGCTAATAACCACAAGAAACACTGTTCTAAAGTGCTTGGCTGGAAAATGAATTCCAGAAGCCAGTCCTGCCATGCCTCCAGGGAAGTTGTTTCCTAAAAATTCAGCCCCCCCTTTTTTTTCCTTCAAGGGAGTTGCCTCAGGTGCAGGACCACTTGGGAAATAAAAATTTACATGCAGAATTGAGGATTCCCAGGAAGGGATGAGTTGTCATGGGGTGGGGTCATCATTGTCATCGGCCGGGTGAGGGTCGGTTGCTTGTGCAGTTGACTTTGGAAACCTAACGGAGGCCTCTGCCTCTCACCATCCAAAGTATATATCTGTATAGCACAGGGCACTCTGCTCAATATTATGTAATAACCTAAATGGGAAAAGAATTCGAAAAAGAATAAATACATGTATATGTATAACTGAATCATCCCCCTATCCCCTGCTTGCTGTACAACTGAAACAAACACAACATTGTTAATCAAGTATCTTCCAATATAAAATAAAAAGTTTAAAAAACCCTCAAAAACAAAACAAAACAAAATATGTTTCTTCTTGGAGTTTCATTATGAGACGCCTATCTTTTAGATTAAGGCACTGAAGGTACTTGCTCAGATGTGTATGATGCTTGACTGTCTTAGAAAGAAATGTGTGCTAAGTTAACATTAGTCACCTCTCAGGGTGCTGAGGTGAGGGAGAAGGTGTGTGGAGAGCAGAGAAGGGAGAAAAGTTTGTCGCATGGGACACTTCCCTGAGAAGAGAGCAGGGTGGAGCCAGCAAGGGACAGCAAGAGGCATGGTTTGTCTGGGTTCAGGGTTTAAATGCACTGAGTATGGCTACACCCAAAAGGAAGCTCTGGTCCTGCTAAAGGAAGTCGTGTCTGTTTGTAGTTTGGGCTGAGCTTCCTAAAGACCCAACATTTGAAGCCTTGTGCTCCAATCCTTTGATTTTATGGAAGGTAGGGAGGTCAAGAGCTCTCTCCCCTCAGAACTTGCCTTTTTGCCTCTGGCAACTAGTAGAGCCCTTGTGGGTATTTGCATAAATATGATCTTTGTTTGCATAAAGTTTTGGCACAGTTTTCAGTGTCCCCTGGAGAAGCAATCTGTCCTGTGGCCTTTTCCCCGTTTGTCACCTGAGGTTTGTCACTTCACACCTCTCATCATTCTCACCTCCCACGTGTCCTGACCCAGATCTGTGGGGCCAGGCGTGGGAGGAGGTTGGAGGGTGATGAAGGAAGGATGACCTGTCTTCTAAGAAGGATTCAAGTTCTGTCTTGCTCAGGGAGTGGCCTTCCTTTTCCTCTTCCCAGGCAGCCATGCACCTCTAGAGTAACACCTGGCTTCACCGTAAGTAATTTGTTTCTAACAACTATGATCCACGTCTCCATCAGCAGCCTGCATCGGGGCATGGCCTATGTGAATGGTGGGCTCAGACCTCAGGATGCGGATGGGATAGCCTCCCCGAATACCCACCAGCTGGCCAGAGCTCTGGGGAGTGGGAATCTCCTGTTGCATCGTTCAGACTCTTTAAGGTGGAAGATGCTCAGTTCACAACAAGAGTTTGGGTTTACATCATGTGGGGTTCCCACAGGCACAGGCTGAACCTCCCAGGACAGAAACTCAGGAGAGTGGGGCCACGCTGAGGCTGTGATACTCAGGGTCTGGGAGGACTTTCAGATTCCAAGCAGGCTGCTCTATTGCCCAGGTTATCTTGGTGCCCCCTGAGAAGCAGGAGCTCATAATCTCCTGTTCTTTCCATTAATGACCAGCCACCTCCTCCACTATTCTGTCTCATTTTGGAATTTTTGTTTACTTGTAGCTTCTGCTTATTTGAGCAAACTCAAGACTTAAGGGCTTTGCAGACTGGCTGCTTTTGGTGTGATTTCTGTGGTCCCATTATCAACGGGCCCACTTTCTTTCTCCCCATAAAAGTTTTTCAGCAGAGAAAATATGATATATTCAGCTGATTACCAGTGAGCTTATTTGCTCACAATTTAGGTGCCCACCTCTTCAAAGGCTGGCAGTCAACACAGAGATTGTCTTTCCTGAGTTAGGTGCTCACCCCAGATCTGGTCCAATCCAACAAGCTATGGCAGAGGGTTGTGTGGGAAGGGTGTTGTGCAACCATATGGACCCATGTGGGAAGAGCCCTTGGAAGGAGTGTATACTGTAGTCTTCTGTTAGCTTGTCCTTTTGTCCTAGTGGCTTAGGGCTTCTGATGTCTAGTGCAATGCCCAGCACATCCTCAATACTCAAAAACTACTTGTGGAATAAATAAATGTACACTGCTTAAGTTATCATGAAAATATCTCTTTTTCACTGACATAGATTATAAGCAAACTTGACATAGGAACTCTATTTTAAAAAGCTATAATACCTAAGGACCAGGTATGCAGCTGGAGATTATTAAATGCTTACACTCCTTGGTAAACAAACTGAGAAATATAGCAGAGGTATTAGAGCATATGTCCTGCTAGCCCTCCTGATGGGGACTTTGGAGGACTTAGGTCAGTTTGTCCAATAGGAAATAATTAGACCTTCAAATGAGGAGACTGAGCAGGTAGGATAGAGCTTGAGGAAATAAAACAAGGTCTTATTCTAGGGGCCTCATGGGCAGAGCATGGACTCATTTGACTACATGGAGAAAAATGACCCTCTTAAACCTCATTAAGTCAAACTCTACTAATTTAGAGTAAGCAATCACTCAGACCCACTGAGCTGAATTTTACTTTTACACTTTGAAAAATGTATCTGTGAAGTCAGTGAGCAGCATCAGACGAGAAGGAGGTGGGGATGGGGGCAGGATCCAGCTGACTGCTGACTGCCAAGGATAGGCCCAGTGTCAATGCTCAGAAGCCCTCTTGGACTTCTTATTCCATAGATGCTGAGGCCCTTCTGTGCCTGCTACCCTCCATCATGGCCCTTAGCACAATGCAACAGACTGGGAACCCCTCAAGGACAATCCCCCAGTCCCTTTTCTCTGTATCCCCAGGTCAGAGTCTGCCTAAATAAATGTTTTATTTCAGTGAATAAATAAAGCAAAGCTTCCACAGAACAGTCTTTACATAAAAATGAATACTGTGTTTATTTTAAATAGGCTTTATCTTAGGAGTAAGCTTTTATAGTTTTTAGCCAAGTCCTGGACAAACTGGTCTCCTAGACCTAGTATTATCACTGTACAGTCAATGTTGAAAAGGCAACTTGATGGTAAGATTAAAGCCAATAGCTTTTGAGTAGTTAAACTATTGGTAATTAGAAATTTAATGTTATGTCTTACTTACTTACAAACATGCCTATCCCCTCCCTCACTCTGGGATCCCAGGTCATGAAGATGAAATGAGTCAGTAGATGAATGAATGAATGAATCTTTTATAGTCTCCCTTATTGTGGTTCAGGTCCTTCACCTCATATTATGGCCAGGTTGCCTCCTGGTGGGATTGGGTGCACAGATGGAATTTGGCAGCCTGGACAGACTCAGCTGGAGCCCAGCTAAAGGCAAGAACATCCCTAGATGGGTAAACCTAAGGGCAAGGGTAGGCGGAAGTCTAGCTTTTCAGGAAAGACTCTTACGGTGAGTGCTAGGAGCAGCCAGATAATGCCCTGACAAACAGCCTCACGGAAGTCCTATAAAGGACAGGAAGAGGGATCAAGTGTCAGCAACTGAGGACCTGGCCAGCAGGTGGCATCCCAGGAACACTGGCAGGTTCCAGGGTCCTGGTTTATACCCATAGAGATGCTGTAGCCTCTTTGCAGGAGGCTAGGAACCTCCTGAAAAGCAGCAAGGTGGAGATCCAGTTCTGGAGGTATAGAGAACAGGGAATGCCTTTAATTGTGAAGAAAAAGACATGAATGCGTTTACCAGAACTGTGGTGGGTATTATTTGGTCACAAGGATAAGATAATAGCCCATTTACTAGTGCTGAGACATGAAGCCAAGGCCAGACTGGGGCAGAGGTGACTTGGAGCTGAGTCATTGGATAACAATCTACAACTCTTCCAATTCCCTTTGGTAGTAACATGTGTCTAGCTAAGGGGTGGAGATGGGCAGAAGTCTCTCTGGAGACAGAGGCAGTATAGGATTCCTAGGTGTCAGATGTGGGACAGTGCCAGAATTGAGGGACTAATTAATTTGGACAAACCCTTCTGTTGAGGACTAGAAAAGATGAATAACAACAAAAAGGAGCACTCTGAAGGCACTGAAAATCTAACAAAGTGTTAAAGAATTTCTCAGGAGAGGATAAAAATCCAGAGATGAAGGTAAATGGTAAATCACTCTCATTTTGGGGTGGGACTTTGAAAGGACAGGTGAAGTAGAAGTAAAAGAATCCTCTTAACACTCCAGCCTAGCTGGAGTCACTGCACAGCCCAGAAATTCTTGATACTTGAAACTGGATTAAGGCAATCCAAGATTATTGTTCTCAAGTATAAAGCAAAATCAAGTAAAAAGTCACCTATGGAGGAAAAAACTGACATTCTAGGTCTCAAATTATTTCTGTAAATAATTTTTCAAATACATTATCTGACATACAGTCAAAGATAACCAGACATATGAGGAGACAAAGACAACATGAATAAGAACTTGCCCAAATAAAGACTCACAGAGTATCCATATACTGAAAATATCAGGCACAGACTTTAAAATAATTGCTTACTATTTTCAAGCAATTAAAACAAGATAAGGAGATTTGTTCAAGATGGCAGAATAGAAGGATGTGCGCTCACTCCCTCTTGTGAGACTACTGGAATTACAACTAACTGTTGAACAATCATTGTCAGGAAGACACTGGGACTCACCAAAAAAGATACCCCACATCCAAAGACAAAGGAGAATCCACAATGAGATGGAAGGAGGGGCCCAATCACAATAAAATCAAATCCCATACCTACTGGGTGGGTGACTCACAAACTGGAGAACACTTATACCACAGAAGTCCACCCACTGGAGTGAAGGTTGTGAGCCCCGCGTCAGGCTTCCCAACCTGGGGCACCAGCAACGGGAGGAGGAATTCCTAGAGAATCAGACTTTGAAGGCTAGCAGGATTTGATTGCAGAACTTTGACAGGACTGGGGGAAACAGAGACTCTACTCTTGGAGGGCACACACAAAGTAGTGTGTGCATCGGGACCCAGGGGAAGGAGCAGTGACCCCATAGGAAACTGAACCAGACTTATCTGCCAGTGTTGGAGGGTCTCCTGCAGAGACAGGGGATGGCTGTGGCTCATTGTGAGGACAAGGACTGACAGCAGAAGTTTTGGGAAGTACACCTTGGTGAGAGCCTTCCTAGAATCCAACAAGAGCCCCACCAAAGAGCCAGGCAGGCTGTGTTGTTGGGTCACCTCAGACCAAACAACCAACAGGGAGAGAACTCAGCCCCACCCATCAGCAGAGAAGCGGATTAAAGTTTTACTGAGCTCTGCCCACCAGAGCAACATACAGCTCTACCCACCACCAGTACCTCCCATCAGGAAACTTGCACAAGCCTCTTAGATAACCTCATCCACCAGAGGGCAGACAGCAGAAGCAAGAAGAGCTATAATCCTGCAGTCTGTGGAACAAAAACCACATTCACAGAAAGATAGACAAGATAAAAAAGCAGAGAGCTATGTACCAGATGAAGGAACAAGCTAAAACCCCAGAAAAACAACTAAAAGTGGAGATAGGCAACATTCCAGAAAAAGAATCCAGAATAATGATAATGAAGATGATCCAAGACCTTGGAAAAGGAACGGAGGCAAAGATGGAGAAGATGCAAGAAATGTTTAACAAACACCTAGAAGAATTAAAGAACAAACACCTAGAAGAATTAAAGAACAAACAAACAGAGATGAACAATACAATAACTGAAATGAAAAATATACTAGAAGGAATCAATAGCAGAATAACTGAGGTAGAAGAATGGATAAGTGACCTGGAAGACAGAATAAAGGAAAAGGAATGTAAAGAAATAAAAACAGATGAAGAGATCTCTGGGCCAACATTAAATGCAACAACATTCGCATTATAGGGGTCCCAGAGGAGAAGAGAGAGAGAAAGGAACCGAGAAACATTTGAAGAGATTATGGTTGAAAACTTCCTTAACATGGGAAAGGAAAGAGCCACCCAAGTCCAGGAAGCGTAGAGAGTCCCAGGCAGGATAAACCCAAGGAGAAACATGCCAAGACACATAGTAATCAAATTGACAAAAATTAAAGACAAAGAAAAATTATTGAAAGCAACAAGGGAAAAATGACAAAAAACATACAAGGGAACTCCCATAAGGTTAACAGCTGATTTCTCAGCAGAAACTCTACAAGCCAGAAAGGAGTGGCATGGTATATTTAAAGTGATGAAAGGGAAGAACCTATGACCAAGATTACTCTACCTAGCAAGGGTCTCATTCAGATTCTATGGAGAAATCAAAAGCTTTACAGACAAGCAAAAGCTAAGAGAATTCAGCACCACCAAACCAGCTCTACAGTTAAAGGAACTTCTCTAAGTGGGAAACACAAGAGAAGAAAAGGACCTACAAATAATCAAGAACCCATAACAATCAAGAAAATGGTAACACGAACATACATATCGATAATTACCTTAAACATGAATGGATGAAAGGCTCCAACCAAAAGACACAGGCTCACTGAATGGATACAAAAGCAAGACCCATATATATGCTGTCTACAAGAGACCCACTTCAGACCTAGGGACACATACAGACTGAAAGTGAGGGGATGGAAAAAGATATTCCATGCAAATGGAAATCAAAAGAAAGCTGGAGTAGCGATACACATATCACATAAAAGAGACTTAAAAAAAAAGAATGTTACAAGAGACAAAGAAGGGCACTACATAACGATTAAGGGATCAATCAAAGAAGAAGGTATAACAATTACAAATATATATGCACCCAACATAGGAACACCTTAATACATAAGGCAACTGCTAACAGCTATAAAAGAGGAAATCGACAGTAACACAATAATAGTGGGGGATTTTAACACCTCACTTACACCAACAGACAGATCATCCAAACAGAAAATTAATAAGGAAGCACAAGCTTTAAATGACACAATAGACCAGATAGATTTACATGATATTTATAGAACATTCCATCTAAAAACAGCAGATTACACTTTCTTGTCAAGTACACACGGAACATTCTTGGGTCACAAATCAAGCCTCAGTAAAGTTAAGAAAATTGAAATCATATCAAGCATCTTTTCTACCACAACGCTATGAGGTTAGAAATCATTACAGGGAAAAAATATGTAAAAAACAAAAACATGGAGTCTAAACATTATGTTACTAAATAACTAAGAGATCACTGAAGAAATCAAAGAGGAAATCAAAAAATATCTAGAGACAAATTACAATGTAAACACGATGATCCAAAACCCATGGGACACAGCAAAAGCAGTTCTAAGAGGGAAGTTTATAGCAATACAAGCCTACCTCAAGAAACAAGAAAAGTCTCAAGTAAACAATCTAACCTTACACCCAAAGGAACTAGAGAAAGAAGAACAAACAAAACCCAAAGTTAGTAGAAGGAAAGAAATCATAAAGATCAGAGCAGAAATGAATGAAATAGAAACAAAGAAAACAATAGTAAAGATAAATAAAACTAAAAGCTAGTTCTTTGAGAAGATAAACAAAATTGATAAACCATTAGCCAGACTCATCAAGAAAAAGAGGGAGAGGACTCAAGTTAATAAAATTAGAAACAAAAAAGCAGAAGTTACAAGAGACACTGCAGAAATACAAAGCATCATAAGAGACTACTACAAGGAACTCTATGCCAATAAAATGGACAAGCTGCAAATTCTTAGTCAAATTCTTAGAAAGGCATAACCTTCCAAGATTGAACCAGGAAGAAATAGAAAATATGAACAGATCAATCACAAATAATGAAATTGAAACTGTGATTAAAAATCTTCCAACAAACAAAAGTCCAGGACCAGAAGGCTTCACAGATGAATTCTATCAAACATTTAGAGAAGCACTAACACCCATCCTTCTTAAACTATTCTAAAACATTGCAGAGGAAGGAACACTCCCAAACTCATTCTATGAGGCCACCATCACTCTGATAGCAAAACCAGACAAAGATACTACCAAAAAAGAAAATTACAGACCAATATCACAGATGAATATAGTTGCAAAAATCCTCAACAAAATACTAGCAAACAGAATCCAAAAACACATTAAAAGGATCATACACCATGACAAGTGGGATTTATCCCAGGGATGCAAGGATTCTTCAATATACACAAATCAATCAATGTGATACACCATATTAACGAACTGAAGAATAAAAGTCATATGATCATCTCAGTAGATGTAGAAAAAGCTATTGAGAAAATTCAACACCCATTTATGATAAAAACTCTCCAGAAGGTGGCCATAGAGGGAACCTCTCTCAACATAATAAAGGCCATATACAACAAACCCACAGCAAACATCATTCTCAATGGTGAAAAACTGAAAGCATTTCCTCTAAGATCAGGAACAAGACAAGGATGTCCATTCTCACCACTATTATTCAACATAGTTTTGGAAGTCCTAGCCATGGCAGTCAGAGAAGAAAGAGAAATAAAAGGAATACAAATTGGAAAAGAAGAAATAACAGAGTCCTGTTTGCAGATGACATGATACTATACATAGGGAATCCTAAAGATGCCACCAGAAAATCACTAGAGCTAATCAATTAATTTGGTAAAGTTGCAGGATACAAAATTAATGCACAGAAATCTCTGGCATTCCTATACACTAATGATGAAAAATCTGAAAGAGAAATTAAGGAAACACTCCCATTTACCATTGCAACAAAAAGAATAAAATACCTAGGAATAAACCTACCTAGGGAGACAAAAGACCTGTATTCAGAAAACTATAAGATGCTGATGAAAGAAATTAAAGATGATACAAACAGATGGAGAGATATACCATGCTCTCAGATTGGAAGAATCAATATTGTGAAAATGACTATACTACTCAAAGCAATCTACAGATTCAATGCAATCCCTATTAAATTACCAATGGCATTTTTTTTACAGAACTAGAAGAAAAAAATCTTAAGGTTTGTATGGAGACACAAAAGACCCCGAATAGCCAAAGCAGTCTTGAGGGAAAAAAATGGAGATGGAGGAATCAGGCTCCCTGACTTCAGACTACATTACAAAGCTACAGTAGTCAAGACAATATGGTACTGGCACAAAAACAGAAATATAGGTCAATGGAAAAGAATAGAAAGCCCAGAGATAAACCCATGCACCTATGGTCAACTAATCTATGACAATGGTGGCAAGGATATACAATGGAAAAAAGACAGTCCCTTCAACAAGTGTTGCTGGGAAAACTGGACAGCTACATGTAAAAGAATGAAATTAGAACACTCCCTAACACCATACACAAAAATAAACTCAAAATGGATTAAAGACCTAAATGTAAGACCAGACACTATAAAACTGTTAGAGGAAAACATAGGAAGAACACTCTGAGACATAAATCACAGCAACATCTTCTTTGATCCACCTCTTAGAGTAATGGAAATAAAAGCAAAAATAAACAAATGGGACCTAATGGAACTTAAAAGCCTTTGCAAAGCAAAGGAAACTACAAACAAGACAAAAAGACAACCCTCAAAATGGGAGGAAGTATTTGCAAATGAATAAATGGACAAAGGATTAATCTCCAAAATATATAAACAGCTCATGCAGCTCAATATTAAAAAAACGAACCAATCCAAAAATGGGCAGGAGACCTAAATAAACATTTCTCCAAAGAAACATACAGATGGCCAATAAGCACATGAAAAGCAACATCACTAATTATTAGAGAAATGCAAATCAAAACTACAATGAGGTATCACCTCAAACCAGTTAGAATGGGCATCATCAGAAAGTCTACAAACAGCAAATGCTGGAGAGGGTGTGGAGAAAAGGGAACCCTCTTGCACTGTTGGTGGCAATGTAAACTGATACAGCCACTATGGAGAACAGTATGGAGGTTCCTTAAAAAACTAAAAACAGAATTACCATATGACCCAGCAATCCCACTACTGGGCATATACCCTGAGAAAACCATAATTCAAAAAGACACATGCACCTCAATGTTCATTGCAGCACTATTTACAATAGCCAGGTCATGGAAACAATGTAAATGTCCATCAACAGATGAAGGGATAAAGAAGATGTGGTACATATATACAATGGACTATTACTCAGCCATAAAAAGGAACAAAATTGGGTCCTTTGTAGAGACGTAGATGGATGTAGAGACTGTCATACAGAGTGAAGTAAGTCAGAGGAGAAAAACAAATACCATGTATTAGCGCATATATGTGGAACCTAGAAAAATGGTACAGATGAACCAGTTTGCAGGGCAGAAATAGAGACATGGGTGAGGAAAACAAATGTATGGACACGAAGGTAGGAAAGTGGCTGGGGGGGTTGTTGTGGGATGAATTGGGAGATTGGTATTGACATGTATACAGTAATATGTATAAAATGGATAACTAATAAGAACGTGCTGTATAAAAAAATGGATAAACTAAAATTCAAAAAATAAAAATAAATAAATAAGCCATTGGTGAAAGAGGAAGTCACAAAGTAATATAGAAATTATTTGGAATTGGATTGTAATAAACATAAAATACATACAGCTGTGGTGTGTGGCAAAAGAAGTATTTAAAGGGCAACTTTATGTCCATAAATTTATGTATTAGAAAAAAGGCTGAAAACTAATAATAAATCATTTCAAATGTTAGAAACAAAACTTGAAAATAAACACAAAGGAAAAGATTGAAGTAAAGATGAAACAAAAATATAAAAGTAAAAACTAGCATACAAAATAAAAGATAAATGAAACTAATAGTCTTTGAAAGGAATAACATAATTGATAAACTCTTGGTGTGAGTAAGCATGAAAAAAGATAACTAGCACAAATAATGAAAAAATGAATACTATGGATTTGGAAAACATTAGAAAAAAAAAGAGAATGTATTATAAAAACTCTATGCAAATAATTTGAAAATTTATTTGAAAAAGACAAATTTCTAGAAAAAACACAACCTACTAAACATAACATAAGAACAGAAAATGCAAGTTGATCTATAACTAATAAAGGAATTTATTTTGTATTTTCCCAAAAAAGAAAACTTTGGAAAGAGAAAGTGTCATCAAAAAGAATTACCAAACTTTTAAGAAAGAAATAATGTCCATTTAACCAAACTCTTCTACACAGGGAAAAGAAGGGGACATTTTCCAACTTGTTTGTGAAGCCAGCATAAACTTGATACCAAAATCTTTGAAAAAGAAAAGAAAAGTATCAGGTAAATGCCAGAATCTCTCCTGAATATTTAGACAGAAATCCTAAACAAAAAGCAAACCAAACCCAGTAATATATGGGAAGACATAATCTGTCACTTCTGAGCTGGGTTTATTCTGTGAATATAGAATTGGCTTAATATTTGAAAATCAATGAATATATATTACCAAATTAGCAGACTAAAGTAGAAAAATTATGTGATTATTTCAATAGGTACAAGAAAAATGATAAAATTTATGATAAAAAGAAAACTTTAGCAAACTAGGAATAGAAATAAACTTCCTTGTCATAAAGGATAATCTTTCTGATAAAGGAGGTGTACAAAACCCCTACCTTAAACAATACTTAATTTTACTCAGTGTAATGTCTTCCAGGTACATCCATGTTTTTTGCAATTGGAAGGATATCCTTTTTTATGGCTGAATAATATTCGTGTGTGTGTGTGTGTGTGTGTGTGTGTGTGTGTGTGTGTTGACATTTTCTTTATCCATTCACCCAGTCATGGACATTTAGGTTGCTTCCACGTCTTGGCCATTGTGAGTAATGTTGCAGTGAACATGGGAATGCAGATATTTCTTCGAGCTCCTGATTTTAATTTTTTTTTGAATATATACCCAGGAGTGGAATTGCTGTATCTTATGGTAGTTCTATTTTTAAGTTTTTGAGGAATCTCCATATTGTTTTCCATTGTGACTGCAACAATTTACATTCCCACCAACAGTGCCCAAGGGTTCCAATTTATCCTTATACTTGCCAACACTTATTTTTTATTTTTATTTATTAAAAATAATTTTTATTTTAAAAAATTTTAATTTATTATTATCATTTAAAAAAGTAGCCATCTTAACAGGTGGGAGGTGATAGTTCCTGCAATTGTGGTTTTCATTTCTCTGCCAATTAGTGATAGTTGAGTATCGTTTCACATACCCATTGGTCATTTGTATACCTTTTTTGAAGAAATGTATATTTATTTCCTTTGCCCATTTTTCAGCTGGGTTGAAGTAAGCCAGTACAAAGGGCAAATACTACATGTTATCACTTATATGGGGAATCTAAAATAGTCAAACTCATAGAAGCAGGATGCAGAGTAGTGGTTGCCAGGGGCTCGAGGGAGGTAGGAATGGATAGGTATTAGTCAAATAGTACAAAGTGTCAGTTTTACATCTTAGAGATCTGTGAAGCATAGATCTTACAGTTAACATTACTGTACTGTATACTTAAAAATTTGCTGAGGTTGTGGATCTTATGTTAAACATGCTTATCACAAAAAATTAATATAATTAAGAGGGCAGGAGGAACCTTTTGGAGGTGATGGGTATGTTTATGACATAGATTGTGGCAGTAGTTTCATAGATATATAGCTACCTCCAGACTCATCAAGTTGTATACGTTAAACATATACAGCTTTCTGTATGTCAAGCTTATCTCAGTAAAGTGTTTTCTTAAAAATAACAATTATTAATTATATGAAAAAAATGCATGACAAACAAAAAATAATACTTTATGTATAAATGTTGACAGATTTTCTTTTGAGATCATGGCCAAGGCCAAGGTGCCCACTATCATCATTTCTATTCAACATTGTATAAGATACCCTAACCTATGCACCATGACAAGTGGAAAAATAACATTATTTTAATTGCAAGGCAAGAAATAAAATTGTCAGCATTTATTCATAGCTTATATTGTTGTAAATGTAAAAAATACCTAAACAAATCTGCAGATAAATCATTAGCATTTACAAATCACTTTACTGAGCTTTCTGTAAACAGGTCACTGCTCACAAAGCAGTTGATTCTGAAATACTGGCCATAAACAATTAGAAAATTAGAATTTAAAATATAAATATACCATTTATAGTACCATCAAAGATATAAAAGGAAATTCTAAGAATAAACCTAAAAAAAGACAAACAAGATGTAAATTATGCTAAGAATAAACAAGATACTCTTGAAGAGGAATAAGAAGATTTATTCTATTGAATTTTAAGATTTATTTTAAAGCTACAATAATTAAGATGGTGCAGTATTGTTGCGGTAAGAGGTTAATAGATGAATGAGACAGAATAAATGGCCTAGAAACAGACCTGTGTACATATGAGCACTTGATTTATGACAAATGTTACACTATATTGCAGTGGGCAAAGAATGGTCTTTTCAATAAATGCTTGCAGAACAAAATAGATCTCTATAAGGTTAAAAAAGAAAGAAAATGATTCTGACCCCTACCTAACAACATTAAAAAAAATTACAGATGGATTGTGTATATAAATGTAAAAGGCGGGCTTCCCTGGTGGCGCAGTGGTTGAGAGTCCGCCTGCCGATGCAGGGGATACGGGTTCGTGCCCCGGTCTGGGAAGATCCCACATGCCACGGAGCGGCTGGGCCCGTGAGCCATGGCCGCTGAGCCTGTGCGTCCGGAGCCTGTGCTCTGCAACGGGAGTGGCCACAACAGTGAGAGGCCCGCGTACCACCAAAAATAAAATAAAATAAATGTAAAAGGCAAAATAATAAATCTTATTGAAGACAAGATAGAGAATATCTTCATAATCTCAGAAGAGGAAAAGGGTTTTAAACAGGAAACAACACTGATTCTATGGAAAAGACAGATAATTTACCTACGTTCAAATTTAGAACTTCTGTCTATTAAAAGAAACCACAAGAGATTGAAAATGCAACCCCAAGAATGAGATAAGATGTTTGCAACACATAAAACCAACTCCAGAAGAAAGAACTCCTAGAGATCAATAATAAAAAAAAGACAACACAACAGAAAAATGGACAAGAGATTTCAACAGGTTTTCCACAAAAAGACCATGTGTTCACCTGACATGTCCACTTTCATTAGTAATCAATAATAATAGGGAAAATGCAAATTAAAACCACAATGAGGTAACACTACATCACTACAGAATGGCTAATTAAAATAAAAGTTAATAGAAAGTTTTTATAAGGATGTGGAGCAGTGTGAGCTCATATACAATACTGGTGAGAGTGTAAATCAACACAACCATGTTGGAAATCAGTTTGGCTGTGCTTCCCAGAGCTGAAGGTATCCATATCCTGTGACCTAACAGTTTCACTCTTAAGTATACAGTCAGTGGAAATTCATGCACACACAGGCCAAGAGATAATTTGCAATAACCCAATGCTGGAAACAATCCAAATGCCCATCGCCAGTAGGATGGATAAATAAAATTTAGTATATTCGTCTAGTGGCATACTATTCAGCAAAGAGAGTGAGCAAACTACTGCTGCATGCAAAACCTGGATGAACTTCACAAGCCTAACATTAAGCAAATGAATCCGAACATGAAAGAATATATATGTGATTCCTTTTATATAAGGCTCTAAACAGGCAAAATTAAACTGTAGTGTTTAGGAATGCCAATTAGGTGATAAGATTATAAAGAAAAGCAAACAAGTGATTATCATAAATATCATGATAATGGTTACCTTTGGTTGGAGAGAGAGAGAGGCAGTTGGAGGGGATCCTGGATGCTGGAAATGTCTTTATCTTGACCTGGGTAGTATAATTATTTATTAAAGTATATACTTATATTTTAGGTACCTTTCTGTATGTGTGGTAAAATTTTGCAATACAAAACAGATGGGACAGAGTTGAGAGACAAACAACACTTGCCTTCTACTTCCTTCTTTTTCTCTTCTTCCTCCTCCTCCTCTTCCTTCTTCTTTTTCCTGTGCATTATATAGGTCCATAAGTTCTAGAACTATTTTATGTAAAAACAAAATAAACACCTTTTCCTAAAGAGTTTTTTCTTTTTACAATTTTATTCTCCAAAGAAAAGTATCCTGGAAGATATATGATAAGAAAAAAAGAACTGCCTCGAATCGTTAGTCACCTCAGGGCTCATCTGTAGTACTTTCCACATTCCATTAGTCTCTGCAGTTGTGGCGGTGGGAAGAATCATACTGTTTGGTGTTTGGAGCTCTGAAAGCAGTGAATAAACTCTGGTTGAGATTTTAAAATACTCCTTATTAATGGTGATATTGATGCTCTGAAATCTTCTTGGATTAGGAATATTACCTACCCATTGTGGATGCAGGCAGATCTGATGAATGTTGAGAATGCTGAGAAGCCTTCTCTGACCCTTGGAAATGAAGGTAAGCAAACCCTTTACCCACCTATTAAAGTACCTGAAATCTCTACCCACACCTGCAACCTCTTAGAGATTTATTACTTTGGTTTATAATTTTTCTCTCAAGACTCTCCTAAAGGCAGTTGCCCTTGGGAGGAAGATGTTAGGGACATATTCAGTGTCTGGCACCTCTGCGAGAATGAAATCCTTGATATTACCTTCCCTGCCTGATCTCTGAGCACAGGGAGAGGTGAAGGAGGGAACAGCCTCTATGACATAAAAAAGGGAGGGAACCAGGGAAGGTTTAGAATAGTCACCTGTCCTTTTGATATCGAGTTGTAACCCCTTATTAGATACATAATTTGCAAACATTTTCTCCTATTCTGTAGGTTGCATATTCATTCTGTTGATTGTTTCCTTTGCTTGCAGAAAATTTTTGCTTCGATGTTGTCTGATTTGTCTATTTCTGCTTTTGTTGTCTGAGCTTTTGATGTCATATCTAAGAAATCATTGCCAAGACCAATGTCATGAAGATTTTCGCCTATGTTTTCTTTTAAGTTTTACAGTTTCAGGTCTTATGTTTCAGTCTTTAGCCCATTTTGAATAGATTTTTGTGTATTGTGTAAGGTAGGGGTCCAATTTCATTCTTTTGCAAGTGGATATCCTGTTTTCTCAACCATTTGTTGAAGAAACTATCCTTTCTCCATTGTGTAACCTTGGCACCTTTGTTGAAGATCAGCTGACAATATGGCAAAGGACTTGAATAGATTCTTCTCTAAAAAAGTCATACAAATGAACAGCAAGTATATGGAAAGATCATCAACATCACTAATCATCAGGGAAATGTGAAGCAAAACCACTATGAGATATCAATTCACACCTGCTAGGGTGACCATTATAAATCGGAACCAAACCAAACCAAACCAAAGCAAACTAAACCAAACCAAACCAAGTGTAGGCTAAGATTTGAAGAAATTGGAACCCTTGGCACTCTTGGTAAGAAAATAGAATGGTGCAGACTCTGAGGAAAACAGTATGGCATTTTCTCAAAAAATTAAAAATAGAACTACCAAATGATCCATCAATTCCACTTCTGGGCATTTATACAAAGGAATTTAAGTCAGGGTCTTGAAGAGATATTTTGCACTCCCATGTTCACTGCAACATTATTCACAATAGTGAAGATGTGGAAGCAACTTAAATGTTCACTTATGGTTGAATAATGAAAATGCAGTAAATACATCATATAATGGAATATAAATTAACCTTAAAAAAGAAGGAAATCCTCTCTTATGTAACAACAGGGATGAACCTCAAGAATATTATGCTACGTTAAGTAAGCCAGTCACAGAAGGACAAATACTTCATGATTCCACTTACATGAAGTATCTAAAGCAGTCAGGCTCACAGAAACAGTAGAATGGTGGTTGCCAGGAGCTGGGGGGAGAGGGAAGTGGGGAGTTCTATGGGTTTAAAGTTTCAGTTATGCAAGTTGAAAAAATTCTAGAGATCTGCTGTGTAACACTGTGTTTAGAGTTAACAACTCTCTACTGTACACTTAAGAATTTGTTAAGAAGGTAAATTTCATATTATGTGTTTTTGTTACCAAGTCTAAACTCATACTGCTCGCTGCACGACAGACCAATAATCGAGAGACGAGTTGTTGAGGCAAGGAATAATGACTTTATTTGGAAAGCCAGCAAACTGAGAAGATGGTGGGCTCATCCCCCAAAGAACCATCTTGCCTGAGTTAGTATTCAGGCTCCTTTTATATTAAAAGAGAGAGAGTAAAGTCAAACACTTCCTGGTTCCCATCAGCCTCCAGAGGGGATGTGTTAATTTCTTCCTCCCTGCAGTCATTCACAGGTGGGCCTAATCAGGATGTTTCCTGTGAGCTAAACAAAGGTATTTTAGCTTAATGCTCATTACCTGGGAAGAAGGGTTCCCAGAGATGGGCCATTATGTGTAATTTAAGCTTATAGGCAACATCTCTTTAGTGATTAAGTTGTAATAGGATACAAAAGCTTCTTCCCTATTACATTTTTATTACAACCACACACACACACAAAATCTTCAGACCATCATCCAAATCTGACTTTGTGAAGGAGATGGAGAGACATTGGGTGGAAGCATCCTTAGATTAATTTAAGGAAAGTTCTACAAAGCCTCTGGGAGTCCTTGAGCCATAGTCCATGGATTTAAAATATTAGGAGTTGGAGCCCTTAGTAATTTATGTTCCATTAAGTCCAGGATGATCATTCTCATGGCTACCACAGTAAGGAAGGAGAGGGAAGGTGGGATTCTGACTACAGTCCCCAGTGCCTCCCCCAGGTGGGGAACTTCAAAAGCTGGCTGACTTCCTCTTTGCCCCTTTGAAAAATCGCCTTGGGATATGGAGGTAATGCAGTCACTAAGGCTGAGACCCAATGGCTTCAGCTGCCCACATCCTTCAGCCTCTGTGAGGCTCTCCTGAGCTTCTTGTTCTTGGGGGCACCCCCAAGGCACGCTGGGAGTTAGACTCTAGGGGCAGAGAGAGAGGCTCTCAAAGGAGGTGTGGAAGGCTTATTCTGGGTACAATTTCTTGCTGACAATGAAGCTGCTGAAAGCATGTACCATGGTCACATAAGAACAAACCCAGAGTCCTGCCATGGGGAGATTACACCTGGCTCTGTTCTGAAAGAGAAGGGAGAGGAAGTCTAGGTTCCGGACATTGGTTCTGGTATTCTTTTTCTCAGCTCCCTGAGCCAGCCCCATTGGACATATCCCCTTCCAGATCTCCACACTTCCCTGTCTCATCTGCCTTCCCTCTGGATCTCTTCTGATGCCTGGGAACAGGATTATGCATTTATCTTCTCTTCCCTCCCCCCAGGGCAGGCCACAGAGCCTTCTCCTCCCAACTCAGCCCTCCTTGCCTCCAAGGCTCACTTGAATCCTCTTCCAGGAAGCATCTTTGACTTACTTCAACCAAAGCTTGTCATCCCCATGGCGCTTGTAACGTGAACTGACAACACAGGGTCTGGGTTGTTGTCTAATTGTTTCCCTGTTTTGTGGTCAGGCCACTCAAAGTGGCTGATCTCTTGCTCTCTGTACATCCCCTGCTCTACCCCTGGGTGCCGAACTGCTTCACTTATACCCTACTTACTTGACTGACGTTCCTACATACTTGCCCCAGGCCCCAGCTAGTGGTTGTTCTTATCAAAGGGGCAGTGAGGGGCGTGCCCTTCTGCTAGTTTCTTAGGTAACCGATGAGCCAACCTGACATCAATTCCCCTGTAACTGGCAGTCTCCCTTTTCCTCTGGGAGTGAGGACTGTTGCCATGTCCTGCCCACCATCTGCTGCACACAGTGGGGTGTCGCTCCAGGACGTTGCTTCAGACGTGTAAGCTCCCCGACACATTAAACCATTGATGTCTCTGTTGCTGACTCCGGTCTCTTTCTTCCGTCTTGAAGCTGGGCAAGCACAGGGTTTGCAGGCCTGCGGGGTGAAGCCCAACACCTGTGTATCTCATCCTTTCACTTTACAGACCCCCCCACCCCCCAGGAATCTGTTCCTTATCTCTGCCAGATCATCCAACACATGAATGATAGGGCCCCCTTTAACACATATAAGAAATTTCAAATTAACAATCAACAGGAGTCCAGGGTCAGGATCAAAGCTGATGATTACCTTTGGAGTCTGGGAGAATTACATTGCCTCTGAAGCAAGAGAAATATCTAGAAGAAAGCTAGTTTTAGGGGAAGATAGTAGCATTTTCAACATGAGGAGTTTGAGAAGCATGTAGAACTTTCAGGTGGACAGTCCTACGGCAGGATGGGACCTGGGGCTGCAGCTGGGAGTCATCATCATGGGCGGAGACTGTTACTTTTATCAAGACAACGTTGCTCATTGTGGCCATTGAAACACTCTCAAAACAGCTGGGAGCATGTATCAGACATAAAAGCTCTCCTCAGAGGTAACTAATCTCTGCAGAAGAAGAAACATTGATGTGCTAAACAATAACCTAAGATTATTTAAATAAACATCCAAGGTAACAGAAGTGATGTGCAACCCAGTGCATAATTAGTTGACAAGTGAGAAATGCAACCAGTAAGTCCTATTTGTTCCAAAAAAGGAGAAAACATTTTAGGCTGGAGAAATCCTAGGTACAGACTTAGGCTGAATCTTTAAAAATGGCAGAGAAGAGGAGAAAATCCCAGGTGAGTGCATTTCATTAGCAAAATGGGAAGGTGGGAGTGTGAAGGTCAACTTTGGACATATTCAGAAATGTCCAGGATATTCCAGTCATAAGGAGATTCCAGGATAAGGCTGTAGTTACATCAGGGAACCTCACCTGTCTGACTTTAACAGACCTTTGCAAAACGTGGTGTGATGTAAGGCGAGCGTGCCTGGGTTAGAAGCCATGGGTCTGCCCTCTAATCCTACTTCACCACTTACCTGTGGTATGACCGTGGACAAGACATTTAATCTTCCTGAGTCCCTTCTGTAAAATCAATCCCTGTCTATGTTAAGGGGCTTTTGTGAAGATCCGAAGAGAAAACATTTGTGAAACTCCCCCAAACACAGCCGTTAATAGATATTGGTTACTATCAAGATTTCTGACCTCTTTAATACACACAGCACCTTCTCTGAATTCCCGAAGCCACTTAATGCTTGTGTCATTAATTTTGACCTCCCTGTACCACCTGTTATTATCTCTTAATTGCTTCACAAGTTTGTAGGACTTTCTTAATTAGAGAAAATACTCACTGTGGGCAAAGGCCTTATCTTAGACATTCACTAAATGCTCAGAATATTGTGGGCACGTACTAAGTGCTCAAAATGTTGTTGCCATGATTTATTTCTATGTCCAGGAAGACCAAAATAATCCCCAAAGATTTCTCAGAGGAAGTAGATCTTGGTGTTGACATTGACAGATGGGTAAGTAATGACAGGTAATGTTCAAGGGGCAGGATACCCAGTGAGGGGAATGATGTGAGCAGAGTGGCAGATTGTTTTTTTTTTTTTTTTTTTTTTACTTTTCCGGATGCCTGATTTCTCTAGAACATTCTACCAGGTTTTGAAGTCATTTATCACCCGGGTGCTTTGTGAGAAAAGCAAATGAAACAAAACCAAAAGAGAAAATATCCATCCAGCAGCTGGACAGCTCAGTTATTTTTAGGGACAGGGGAAGAAGCCAGCGTTTGAGACTCAGCAAAACATCCCACTCTGTTTGGGGTTGACCAGTCCCTGGGAATGCACAGATCTAAGCATTTTCTCAGCTGTAACTCTCCAGCACATGTGTATTCGAAGGGAAACTTAGCCCATCTGTTTCTAATTCATTTACATTGAACTCATCAAAAGAGCGGTTGACATGTCCTTTGCCTGGCCAAGTTCTCCATGGGTTTTTGGGAAATCCCAATATATTATTGAATTCTTTTTGGTGTACTGGAGTTGTTGGGTTTTGTCTTTACTGGGAGCCCAGGGAGAGTGGAGAATGCTATGAACTGGAGTCACTCCAAACCTGCTGAGCTCTGCTCTTCCCTCACTGAGTCTCAGTGGCTCTCAGTCTGATCAGCTTGGAAAGAGAACAAAGTACCAGGCATCCCCAAGGTCTCAGGTCTCCTCTCCTCGCTCCTAGCAGAGCCTGAGGGATGGCTCAGGAGAGGGAGAAAAGTGCTTTAGAGGCAATTTGGCCAGTAGACTAATTACAGAATGAAGAGAGTTTTAATTCTAGATACTGTGTGACCTTGGGCAAAAGAAGTTCCTTTTCTGTTCTTCACTTACTCAAAATACAGTAAGAGAAATAGTATTGAAAATTTTGATCCATCTACTAGAGATGGCTTGTGTGGTTGGTGTGGTTTGTAACTTTGGAAACAAAAATATCACAGTAAGAAATTACGATTTTCCAGATCCCCAGATGGCAGTCCAGACCCCTTTGAGTAGAGTGTGTTCTCCCATCTCTAGCACTGGGCATGGACAATGCTGAATTGTCCATCCTTATTTTCTCTTAGGCTTGGTGGGGGGTCCAGCCTGGGTGTGATGCTAACTGATCCTCAAAGGGTTGGGTTGCTGATATCAGAGTCCCCCAGCCTCTCTATTCAAGATGCATACTTGGGCAAGCGCGGAAGGAGATTTGTGTTCCTGCCAGCATAGGCATAGCTAATACCCCCATCAGAGGAGATAAATGTATACATTCTAGAGAATTGAAAGCTGAAAAGGAACTTGGGAGTTCAAAACTCTCCTTTTTATTTTACATATGAGGGAAACTAGGGTTCCAAGAGGCAAAATACTATTCCCAGTACTTACGGTACATTGATTTTGTGCCAGTCCTGTGCTAAGTTCTATCATATTTGGCAGCACTGGATGAAGATATTATTATCCCCATTTTGCAGGTGAAGCAACTGGGGTACAAAGAGGCTGAAAACTGGTCAAATTCACTCAGTGAGCAAGTTACGAACTAGAATCTGAATACAGCTCTGCTAACTTCAAAGGTCAATTGATACAGAGATAGCTAGTGAGGGACCAGAGCACAGAATCCTGGATCTCCCAGCCAAAGAATGTTCTAAAATGTAAAAGTTGGGTTCTTCCTTCAGTGTTCATGCCCTCCCCTTTACAGCACCTCCCTGGTCCATCCACAAGGGGTTGGCTGCCTGGGGAAAGAAGCCCAGTGGCAGAGGTGTAGAGAGTGATGAGAGAGTAAATAGGTGGAGGGGAATCTGAATCTCCCCCCTGAGGGCACTGTGCAGGGACAGGCCCTGTGAGTGGCCTCCAGAGATGCCGCTATGATCACCACGATTGAGCAAGTGAAGTTTAGAAGCTAACAAGCAGCAATGGCCTGTCAATTCAAAGGACTACCATAGCACCACTCTTGTAAGAGACACTTGTCACTTTCCATCTTTTCTATCCTTTTTGCCCCAACACATGAGAGGTGGCAGGGGGTGGGGGTGGAGAGTAGGAGATGTCTTAAGAGTAGACCAAGCTCCCTTTATCGTCTCTTTGTCCTTTAGGCAAGAGCCTGGCCAGTGTTGGAAGAAGGGAGGAGATGATGCCTTATTGGATGTATGATGGAGTTCTGAAAAAGGCTCGGTTCATTTGTGCTTTTTTAATCATTGGAAGTGATTAGCCAGCAATGAGATATGCCTGGGTTATCACTGAGGATGGGAAAAGGGATTTGACAGGGATCGTCTGAAAACAGGGGTTGGGAAAAAGGCAAATGATTTCATGTCTGTGCCCTATGAGTTCCAACTGTTCAATGGGCTGATTATCTTCTCTTTTCCCATCCATCTATCAAATGGAGGGAGTATAAGAATGGAATGTGTCCTTAGGTGAGACAACGTGTTCTTAGATGAAATTTCTCCTCTTCTCTTATGCACATTTTGCTTGTTCTGCACTCCTGTTTTTGGCCAAAAGGAAAAGACCCAGACACTGCCAGGTCGGCTGTTCTTCCCAGATGAACTACTCAGCACCAGAAAGTCCAGACGTGGAGGGAGGGAAGGAGAGAGGGAGACAAAGTGGGAGGGAGGGAGGGAGGGAGAGAGAGAGAGAGAGAGAGAGAGAAAATGCCAAGGAGGGAAAGGGGAAAGGGACAAGGTGTAAGGGACGGAGTGGGTGAGAAATGCAGCAACGGGGAGGAAAAGAGGTGGGAAGCATAGGAAGCGGGAAGGGAGTAGGGGATAGGGAAGACAGGGAGAAGGGTGGACAGAAGTGTTGAGAAGGGGGTTGGGGAAGAGGCATGGATTTTGGGGTCAGCGCTGGAGCAGTTTCCTGCCAGGCCTGCTGCCCAGCCAGCTTCTGGAACATCTGCATCCTGGTGGGGGTGTTTCCAAATGGAGCTACCTCTTCCCGGGACTTCTTGCCCCACACATTGGCGTGCCTGCCCCCTTAGGCCCCTCCCACCGTGCTTGCTTTTCCTCTTATTAATCAGCCACTTGTGTCCAAACAGCTAAATCAGCTCTGGACGTAGCAATGGGTGAGCAGTTGGGGCAACCATGGGGTCAGCCAGGGGAAGAAGCATTTGCTCTTGGACATCACAGTTCCAGGCACAAGAGGAGCTGACTGGCTGTACCAAAGCTGCCCTAACCTCCGCTTGAATGAGTTTATGGAAAGAACATGGAAATGGGACTCAGGGTCTGGGGCAACAGAGTCACTGCATGGTCTTGGTGAGTCTTCTTGAGTGGCAAATCATCATCTGTAAAATAAGGGCCTAAAGTCCCATCCTGATGACTTCGGGGAAAAAAATATTTCATAAATCTCATTTTAGCATCCTTTGCTACCTGATACCTGAGTTTGGATAGAGAGGGTTCAGATAAAAGTTGAAAGCTCTCATCCTCTCCTCAATGCCTTTCGTCTTGCTGCAGCACCTCAGGCCTGGTGGGGTCTGACCGGAGGGGTCCCTGCAGCGGTGCCCTTCCTGGGGGAGTGCCAGATGGTTTCAGGTGTCAGGGCCAACTTTCAGCCCCTGAAGGAGGGAAAGCTTGTCTCCCAGGCCTCCATGGCTTCTGTGGTGTCCTCTTAGTCTCTTCCAGAGTCCCCCATCCCCTGGTGTCACCCTGGGGCATCCACCCCACCCTGCCTCTCAGCTGACAGATAATTAATCTCTGTGAAGCTGCCACAAGACCTGGAAGGTTCTAACTGCTAATTTGATGAAAAGAGGTTCTGGTTTAGCTCTTCCCCGGGAAATCTCACTTTTAAAGGCCATCCTGCTCTTTCTCCAGATGGCTGCTTTGCTGGTCTTTCCTTGTCCTCTTCTGCCTCCTTCTTTTCCCAAATCCCATGAAGATGTCCTCAGGGCAGCCAGGTCAGGCTAGGCCGCTTCCATGGCCTTACTTCTGTGAGAGTGGGAGGTGATTTCAGGGGACCCACTAGACCTGGTTAGTGGGGAGAGGCTGGAAGAGGGGGTGGACAATGCCCAAACCTCAGCTCCTGTTGCTGTCCTGGCCCTAGAGGGGCCCCTGTAATTTACCTTCCAGAGCTGTCACAGTCAGACTGCTGGTGAAGTCATCCTGGGAACCCCAGGCTTTCCCAACACCTCCTGCCCTGGGGAGCCCTCCCACCTTTGGGCTCTCTGCTCTCACCCATCCTGCCAAGACCCTCTTGGGGTCAATGATGGTAGAGTTAGGACGCCGCTCTCCCTGCAGCCTTGCACGTTTGTGGGGGATCTTAACTAAATTGAGGAAAGTCCCCCCTGATATTTCTGGCCTCTTTCAGGGTTAGGTTCACATGGCCCCTTGAAATCACACGTTTTCAGTCGCTTTAATTGTGGCCTCTTCAAAGCTCTGCACGGACCCAGAGAGTTTATATGTGTCCTCTGATGAGCAGTGGGACTTGGGGGCAGACACTGGAAGGGTGTGTCTGAACATCAAGGAAACTCCACAGATGGTCCCTGGAGAGGGGATTGACTTTGGGATTCACTACCCTCCTGGGGAGGGGTGTGCAGTGAAGGTTGAAATGTAATTAGATGCCGCAGGTGTGTTTATATGAGTTCACGGGACATAAATCCCAAACACCAAAGTGGAACTACAGGCAGAGAGAGGCTTGCCATTTGTTGAACACCTACTGTGTGGCCCTTGATAACTCATGTACCCCTCACAACAGTCCTGCTAGGTAAGCATTGTTATGCCCTTTTACAGATGAGGGCACTGGGGCTCGGAAAGATTGTGAAAATAGCCTAAGATCACAATGTAGCAAATGGCAGAACTGGGGTTTCTTGGCTGGGATTTTTTTTTTTCCATTTCCATTTTTTTAACATCTTTATTGGAGTATAATTGCTTTACAATGGTGTGTTAGTCTCTGCTTTATAACAAAGTGAATCAGTTACACATATACATATGTCCCCATATCTCCTCCCTCTTGCGTCTCCCTCCCTCCCTCCCTCCCTATCCCACCCCTCTAGGTGGTCACAAAGCACCGAGCTCATCTCCCTGTGCTATTCGGCTGCTTCCCACTAGCTATCTATTTTATGTTTGGTAGTGTATAGATGTCCATGCCACTCTCTCACTTTGTCCCAGCTTACCCTTCCCCCTCCCCATATCCTCAAGTCCATTCTCTAGTAGGTCTGTGTCTTTATGCCCGTCTTACCCCTAGGTTCTTGGCTGGGACTTTAAGGGGAACTTGGCATGTGTGGATCCTGACTGCCTTGGGGAAGTGTGACGAGGGGGCCCCAGGCACTGCTTGTCCTCTGCTCCCAGTGGACCCCCTCTTACTCCCAAGTCAAATTCTTTTTGCTTCTCAAAGCCAGTTCCAGACTCAGCCCTGCTGGGAAGGTCCCTGTTTCCTGCTTCTCAACCCCTCTCCTCTCCCCCAACTGTCTTGAGCTCCTGCAGTGAGCACAGGGAGACCAGAGGAAGTTCATTCTCCCTGTGGGGCTCCTTCCTCTGTTGGGACCAGGCGCTCCTGGTTTGCTCAGATGAGGCCTTCATGGTGTCACCCCCTGACCACTCTTACCGTGGTGGTCCACGCTGATGGAGAAACCAAGTGCTGAGCATAGCTAAACCACAGGGACTTCTCCCGGGCCCCCGTTTGCCAGCTCTGACCTGAACTAGCTTTGTCTGGAGGCAGGGCAGGGAGGGTCCCTCTGCCTGGAGGTGCTTAGCTGAATCCTGACTGAAGACAGTGGACTATACAGAGGATGGCCAGTCACCCACATGGCTTCACGCTGCCACGGGCAGGCCTGCTCTCAGTCCCACATCCCTAACCTCAGTACCAGCCAACTTCCAGTGTTCCTGCCTTTCCCCTCATCTGTGTGCGTCAAGCTTCCTAGGGCATGGTGCTGGTGCATAAATGGAGTCACATTCACTATAGCCGATGGCTGATACTCACAAACATCTTTCTACCAAGACACTTAACTTCCCGGATTACTTTCCTGTAAATCTGGGTAGTGGCCCCACCCACCGGGCACTGCTATCACTACTGTTGGGCACTGCTTCCTCTAGGTGCGGCTGCCTTCTCTGCTCTGGGCCCATGCCCACCTTCACTCTCCTGTCCCATGCACCCCTGCAATCTGCCGCTGGGCACCACTGCTGCTGTGGCCACCTCATCCATTGCCCAGGTGACACTAGGGACTAAAGCTGTGCACAGTCAACATGTCAGAGGATGTCTCCCTACCCCTCTGTGTCCTTTTGATGGGGGTCACAAGTAGAAGCCTGTGCTGTGATGCCTGGCAACACTTTTGGTGAAGGGGCATTTTCTGGTTTTGCCTTGTAGCTGAAACTGTGCACCTCAGATTGGGACTTGAACCAACGTGCCGGGACTCAAACCCAGCCTAAACCCAGATTGGGACTTGAACCCATGTGGCTGGGACTTGAGCCCGGCCAAAATCCTGATTGGGACTTGAACCCATGCAGCTGGGGCTCAAACCCAGCCAAAACCCAGTCTTCCAACTGAGATCACACACCTGGTTTCAGGGCTCAATGAAGCTCAGGGTCTTGATGTCTCATCACAGAAAGAATTCAGTGAGAGACAAAGTGATAGGTGAGAAGTAGATTTATTTAGAGAGAAACACACTCCACAGACAGAGTGTGGGCCATCTCAGAAAGTGAGAAAGGCACCAGGGTATGGGGTTGTCAGTTCTTAGAAGAGTAGGTAATTTTGTAGACTAATGAGTGGGATGAGTATTCCAGCTATTTTAGGAAGGGGCGGGGATTTCCAGGAATTTGGCCACCGCCCACTTTTTGATCCTTATGGTTGGTCTTGGAACTGTCATGGCGCCTGTGGGTGTGTCATTTAGCTGGCTTATGTGAGCGTATACTGAGGCTCAAGGTCTAGTGGAAGTTGACTTGTCTGCCATCTTGGATCCATTTGGTTCTAATCAGTTTATGTCATGTCCTTGGACTATGTCATTCTTTCAAAGGTTGTGCCCTGTCTCCTTCCTTCCTGTTTCATAGCCACTTTTCCCCTTGGACCTGAGAGATGGCTGGACTGGGAGGGGCATGTGAGGAATGAGGATCATACTGCTCTCAGCCTGATCACAACAACTACTTCTCTGTTCCTGGGCCAAGCTTGGCTTCCTGATTTCTGCTTATTTTAAGAGAGTTCACTGCCGGGAAGCTTAGCCCCTTGTGAAACAGATGCTGGATGGGTTCGCCTCACCTGGTTCCTAGACCTCTCTTGATCCCAGCAAGCTGAAATGGGGAATTGCCACCCTGACCCCATCTGCTTCTTTATCATCTCCTCTGTTCTTTCTGCCCCCAGACCTCCATCGTGCCCTTTCCTCTGCCTGGAAAAAGTACAGATGTGTGCCTGTGTTGTGACGCCTGGTGGCAACTTCTCTCCTCTCCATCTAGCTAAATCCTACTTCTCCTTCTGGGCCCAGCTGAGGTCCCCCCACCTCGGGAAGCTTCCCTTGATTAGCCAGCCCTGCACCACAGCTCCCTCTGTCCAACCCTACAGCCCCCTTAGTCAGAACCATCCATACTGTCACGTGACCACTTTACCCAGCTATAGGTGGGATGTTTATGTCCCCACCCCCTGATATTCCTATATTTAAACCTAATCTCCCATGTGATGGTATATGGAGGTGGAACCTTTGGGAGGAGATTAAGTCATGAGGGTGGAGCCCTCGTGAATGGGATTAGTGCCCTTATAAAAGAGGCCCCAGAAGAACTGGTGAAATGTTGGTCAAAGGTAATGAACTTTCAGTTGTAAGATGATGCAGTACTGGAGATCTAATGTGGAGTATGGTGACCAGTTAATAATAAGGTATAGTTGAAATTTGCTAAGAGAGTTGATCCTGAGTGTTCTTACCACTCCCCCCGCCCCCCCCCCCCATACAAAAGGTAACTATGTGAAGTGAGAGAAATGTTAACTAGCTGATTGTGGTAATTATTGCATAATATATGTAGATCAAAACATCTTGTGGGCTTCCCTGGTGGCGCAGTGGTTAAGAACCTGCCTGCCAATGCAGGGGGCATGGGTTAGAGCCCTGGTCCAGGAAGATCCCACATGCCACGGAGCAGCTAAGCCTGTGTGCCACAACTACTGAGGCTGCGCTCTAGAGCCCACGAACCACAAGTACTGAGCCTGCGTGCCACAACTACTGAAGCCCACACTCCTAGAGCCCGTGCTCTACAACAAGAGAAGCCACCACAATGAGAAGCCCATGTACCGCAGTGAGGAGTAGTCCTCACTTGCTGCAACTAGAGAAAGCCCATGCACAGCAATGAAGACCCAATGCAGCCAAAAGTAAAAAATAAAACAAACAAACAAACATAAAAGCATCTTGTACATCTTAAATATATACAATTTTTATTTGTCAATTATACTTCAATAAACCTGGTGGGGAAAAGAAAGAGAAAAAAAAATAAATAAAAGAGTCCCCAGAGAGCTTCTTGCCCTTCCACCACGTGAAAACATAAAAAGGAGATGGCTGTCTATGAACCAGGAAGCAGGCTCTTAGCAGACACTGAATTTTGCAGTGCCTTGATCTTGGACTTCTAGCCTCCAGACTGTGGACAATACATTTCTGTCATTCATAAGCCACTCAGTTAATGGTACTTTGTTACAGCAGCATGAACAGACTAAGACAACCCTCAAGCAGTTCTCTACCTGGTGTCGCTTCTCTCCATCTAGACTGGGTGCCCCTTGAGGTCTTGGAGTACATGCAATTTGCTTCTCTTGCTTCTTGCAAAGTCCTCACCATTTGGCTAGGGCTCAGCAAACCTTTGATGCCTGATTGAGTAAAATCGGGGACATGGTTGATGTGGGCTTGGGAGGTCTCGGTAGCCCCTTTCTTTGTGCTGCCCTAAAATCCTGACTTGGTTAATTAAGATGCACTAAGAAGTCTGGGGAACTGTCATCTTCTGTTTGCAAATCACACTATGTTCTGTCCTGCCCTCATTCCTCAAGCCACCTGGTTGGCAGCCCTGAAAGCAAAAGTGCCTGCAGGTCCCTTCCAGGTGTTGCCTCTCCACCTCTAAGGAGAAAGATTTAGTTGTATGGATTTTGGCAAAGCTTTAAAACCCTCAATAAATAAAAAAAATTCAGCCTACCATTCTGCATATTTTATAACTCAGTCTAATAAAGAAATAATCCAAGATGGCACCTGCTAAGAAAACTTAGTTTATTGAAATATGACTGTAATATAGAAAAGATGGCTAATGCACTAGGCTGTAAGATATTAATGCTCTACACTTCTGTTGGTGTGTTTAAAAGAAGTCTCTCATGTATTTTATTTTATTTTATTAGGAGCCATAGCATTAGCTTTTAAAGACATTGTGAATGAGAGAGAGAAGAAAGAGATTTGAACTATTAAAAAAAATAAACCCTCAGCAACACAGCCTGCCTTTCTCTACAGACGAAACAAACAAACCAAAAAAAAAAAAAAAAAAAGAAAAAAGAAAAAAGAAAAAAAGAGTTTTTTTCATAAACATTTTTTTTTTGCCTGGCTGGGATATTAGGACAGTATATTAAATTCCCCCAAAAGGAGGCCCTAGAACTATTTACATAATAATATCTCCACTGTGGTTGTGACAGATGGGCTCCACTGACACAGACATACTGTTAGGGGCTTAGCAATAGATTAAAAAAAACCACCACAATACTGTGTAACATAATAAAAGGGTATTGTAATGTACATCATAACTTGTGGCCAAGGTTAAATTTGTAGTCGGAGTATGAAAGTCGTATTCCATTTTACAAAATAGATGTTACGGAGAAAAGCATTAAAGATGAGTTGACTCAACCATTTATTTTTAGTTTATATTTTATTCTATTTTCCTTGGTCCTACTTATGCAATATTTTTTTAATCATATGAAATGACATTGTTGTGTACCCCCTACCTACCCCCTCCTCAGTGTGAGGGGCAGCCTGGGATCTACAGACTTTCTTAGTTTTGTGGATTCATGTTTTGGGGGGCCCTTTGCTCTACTGGAAAATGGCTGTTTGTGGTTTCCTTTTTTTGTTTTATTCAAAGCTTCTTGCTGGAGCTGAGATAGGCAGTGGCCTCTGAGGGTGGCCTCCTTTGGCTTATGTGGAATCTTTGGAGACAAGCTATAGTTCTAGGGCAATGTGGCCATCAAGAGGTGACATGGATATGAGAGCAGAGACCAGTGGGAGCCATCCCATGGAATATGGACCGTGAACACCTTCCTAGGCAACCCCGTCTTTCTTGTCAAGAAATTGACCATTGACTTCATCCCAAAAGTCCTACCCTCCTGAACCTACCCTCTCTCCACCAGCATGCACACTAAGGCGTTCGGTGAAGGGGGAGGCACTCTCTTTACCTCAAGAACTATTTATGGGGTGGGATATCTGCTGAAGACATTTCATCGTCATCTACTGTCCTAAATCTCCAGGTGCCTTTCAGTGCCAACAGAAACAAAGATATTTTTTATGAATCACAAGATAATAGAATTTGGAGCTAGAACAAACATTTGTGCAAAAAGAAATCCTCCATGTGCCTCGTTATTTAATCTGTAAAGTGGGAAACATTTAGTTCCTATTTCATGGGGGTGGTTATGAAGTTTTAATGAAATAAAAGTGCTTAGCACAGAGTAAGTACTCAATAAATGTTAGATGTTTCATTTAATGGTTATAAATATTATTACCTCACTTAGAGATGATCTTCTGCAGACTAAAAAGAGCAATTGGAAACCTGTGTATTTCCTTTTTCTGAACCATCTCTCTCCCTGGGTCTCTCTTTCAGGCCAGAAGTTAATTCACCCTCCCTTCGTTCCTTCCTTTCTTTTTGCATTGGTTTATTCTGTACTCTTGCTTTCTGCAGGTCCAATATTATCCATTATTCAAGGCTGCACTGAAATCTCCTCCCCTCCCTGGATTAGCTGATCACTCCTCCATCTTGACAAGCCCTGGCCTCCTCTGAAACCTAGAGCAACTAGAATCTACTCAGCCATTTGGTACCACTTTGCAGGTGGAAGTTAGAGAGAGTATAAGGGCAGCTCCTGAGAGGAAGATCTCTGAAAAACCGTAGATATTTTTCAAGGAGGGAGCTCTATGTTACCAAAAGTTTGAAACAGTGCCTGTGGGCCTTTGTGGGGATGCTAAAGGTTAGATTTCAGCATTCAAGGAGGACAGAATTACACGTAGTTAAAGAGATCAACTAGTCCACACCTCACCTTTAAAACATGATAGAGGAAACCAAGGCTCAGGTGGACAGGAGGCTGTTCTGCTAAGGGTCCCACAGCCAGTAAATCTGGCTCCAAGCTTCAGCTGGTGTTCAATCTCCTTCCCACCACCATGCCACAGAGGCTGCGTTGGGTGTGGAAATTAACTGGAAGACTTCTAAACTCTAAGATAAAAAGCTGTCCATTGGGCTTCCCTGGTGGCGCAGTGGTTGAGAGTCCACCTGCCAATGCAGAGGACACGGGTTCGTGCCCTGGTCTGGGAGGATCCCACATGCCGTGGAGCAGCTGGGCCCGTGAGCCATGGCCGCTGAGCCTGCGCATCCGGAGCCTGTGCTCCGCAAAGGGAGAGGCCACAACAGTGAGAGGCCCACATGCCACAAAAATCAAAAAAACAAAAAAAACTGTCCATTGTAGTCTTGAGGGTTTTTTTTTGTCTTGAGTTGCGATTATTTAAGTCTTTGCTTATCAATGAGTGGTCTTCTAACTGTTATATATTTGAGGAGGGCAAGTCTATATTAACTGCTTCTATGTGCCCAGTACATGTACTACACAGGAAGACAAACTTTACCAACAAGTGGTCAGTTACTCTTTGTTGATCCAACTTAATTTGTTCTAAACCAGCCTGAGTTAGGATCTTCACTTTGGTCAAAGTCAGCAACCTCTTAAAAGACATTGGAGATTCAGCAGAGAGCATGCATAACCTCTCAGTACTCCATGGCAGCATGCAGAATGTTAAGGCATGACTTTAACTAGGGGTCCTCCCTCTGGGGCTGGGCTAGAGTATGCAGGAAGACAAAGGGACTAGAGAGGTGCCCCACCCAGGCAGTGAGCCTGGCCCAGGGAATTCAGTCAGGGCTTGCTCAGCTGGGAATGCTGAGTGTTTCCGTGGTGGGGCAGACCATCAACCCTGGGAGGTCAGGGAAGCTGACTGCTAGGGGCAACTTTTGGGAAGAAACAAGTACCATCTTCTCAAAAGACGCTGTTCTGAATTCTTTTTTTTTTTTTGGGGGGGGTGGTAGGAGTTTATTAATTAATTTATTTTTGCTGTGTTGGGTCTTCGTTTCTGTGCGAGGGCTTTCTCCAGTTGCGGCAAGCGGGGGCCACTCTCCATCGCAGTGCGCGGGCCTCTCACTATCGCGGCCTCTCTTGTTGCGGAGCACAGGCTCCAGACGCGCAGGCTCAGTAGTTGTGGCTCACGGGCCTAGTTGCTCCGTGGCATGTGGGATCCTCCCAGCCCAGGGCTCGAACCCGTGTCCCCTGCATTAGCAGGCAGTTTCCCAATCACTGCGCCACCAGGGAAGCCCCTGTTCTGAATTCTTATTGCTGCATCTAATGGGACCTCAAACACAATCTGAGCATATGGCTACCTGCATGGAGTTTTTTGAAGAGTCCTAGAAATTTGAAGTGTATGATCCACACCAGCACTGTTGAATAGAAATATAATGTGAGCCACAAATATAATGTAAAATTTACTAGTAGACATATTATAAAAGTAAAAAGAAGCAGGTGAAGTTAATGTTATGAATGCATTTAAATTTAATTCACTACATCTAAAATATTCTAATTTCAATATATCATCATAAGAAATTATTAATAAGATGTTTTACATCCTTTTCTTCAAAATAAGTTTTTGAAATTTTGTGTTTATTTACATTTAAATTATATATCAATTGGATGGGAAGTTGTCTAATAGGTACAGAGCTTCAGTTTTGCAAGATCAACAAGTTCTAGAGATTGGTTACACAACAAAGTGAATATAATTAATGAGAAACTATACAATAAAATGGTTAAGATGGTAATTTTTGTGTGCTTTACCATAATTTTGAAAAGTGAAGCAGATTTATTTACATTTATATGGAAAAAGGTTTAAAATATGGTTAGGTAAATGTTAAATAAAAAATAATAATAGTGTTAAAAAATAAAGTATATATCAGTTGGAATTAGCTATTTCTCAAGTACTCAATAGCCACCCTATTGGATGGAATGGGTCTAAACCATCTTTTTCTTCTGAAATTCTGCCAGTTGGGCCAGGAGCGGGGAGTGGATTAAGGGATCATTACTGCTCTAACTCACATCCCCTTTGAAGTGTTCATATTTTAGCACTAGTTTTAATAGTGTTAACAATAGTGATCAAGTTTCTAAACCTCTTTCCAAGGTGGCTGGAGTAGAAATACGACCAAGGATTTAGCACCGCTGGTGGGGTTTTGGAGATCAAGGGAAGTTAGAAGGTAGACGGAGGGACATCACCTGGAGGGTACTGGGTGCGAACAAACAGTTGAGATGAGGATGTGAGTGGCATCAGGGTAACACCCAGGCCACATACAGTAGTGAAAAGAGTGTAGGATCTATAGAATCAGGACTGGCTGTCTGGATGCCCTCGCCTGACTCCATGACCTTAGAGTAAATCACGAATCTCCCCGAATCTCACCTTCCTTAATCTGTAACGTGGGGGTAATAAGCCCTTTCCTGGTTTCCTCAAAGGGGAATTGTCAGTCTCCGATTATAAGATTCACAGAAGTGGCTTGATGCAAACACTAAAGTCCTCAGCTCAGGTAAATTTTGAGCCATCCAGCTGTGAGTCTTCCAGCAGGGTTGCTACACTTAATTCAACAGAAGCAGGATTTATTAAGGGCCTGGCCTAAGGCAAAGACCGTAGCAAGGGAGGAGTTGTCAAAGAGGGAAGCACATTTGCAACCTCCTGCCTCAGTTGGAGAGAAAAAATCCTGCTAGAAACGACTAGAAGACAGAATATAATTTGTCTGTGCAAACCAAAGTGGTTTGCACAGACGGTCTGAGGGGAGACAGTAGAGAGGCTGCTGTGTGGGCAGGGAGATCTGGGGGGTGTCAGTTGTGGGGTGGGGAGATGCCCCAGGCAGGATGCAGAGTCCGAAGGGACAGAGAAGGAGAGGAGAGAGTGTTCCTGGTGGAGGGCACAGCACAGACAAAGGCCAGGAGTGGGAATGAGAGGCCACACCCTGGGGGCGATGAGAAACCTCCTGGTCGGGACAGAAGTGAGGGCCAGAAAGGGGTGGCCATGGGACTCTTCCCTGCCAGCACCCCTCCCAGTGCACGAGGTGTCAGGCAGAGACCAATCGTCTGACGCTCAAGCCTTCTGTCTTGCCCTGAAAGTGGGTCACCCACTGCAGAGGAGACCAGCCCACCTGAGATAAATATGAAATACAACCACAGCCATGGCGGGGATGCTCAAATAATCACCGGGAAGGCCTTGGACAACTCAGAGAAAAGGGGCTCTGATCTCAGACCATCTCTCTGTTGCACATGCTGGTACCAGGAATAAAACTGAACAGAGGTCCCACAGGAAACCAAATTGTCAGATATTTCCAAAGATTCCAGGGATTTCTGGCTTTCGAGCCAGTTCTTTATTATCAGTTTACTATTTAATATCAGTTGTTTTTTTTTTTTTTTTGCAGTACGCGGGCCTCTCACTGTTGTGGCCTCTCCCGTTGCGGAGCACAGGCTCCAGGCGCGCAGGCTCAGCGGCCGTGGCTCACGGGCCCGGCTGCTCCGCGGCATGTGGGATCTTCCCGGACTGGGGCACAAACCCGTGTCCCCTGCATCGGCAGGCGGACTCTCAACCACTGCGCCACCAGGGAAGCCCTAATATCAGTTTTTTGATATGAATGTTTTCCATCATGAATCCACACGGTTTTATACACACACACAATTCAGACTCCACCTGCATGCACTGTAGGTGCCCCTCAGTTCCTCAGCAGGCACACTGATGTCCTTTCCCAGTACTCACATGTGCACGCACAGACATACATGCACACACAGGCCTTGGGAACGTGGAGGACACAACAGCTTTAATTGGAGAGCAGTGAATGGATGAAGACTCAGGGCTGAGCTGATGTTTAAGACTGTTAATCAGACACCCAGTGGGTAGCTATAGAAATGACGCTGGGGGCACCCTGGTCCCTTATTCTTTCCTCTCCTGTCAATTTCCTATCAACTCTAATATCTTTCAAGCTTTGGGGTCCTTGCTTGCCTGTCACTTTTCTCTCCATTCTTAGGTACACCTTTTTCCAGAGTTTGGGTGGGCTAGGAATGTGGATATTGGAAAAGGTCAAATTAGCTTCGTAATTTGCTTTGGTAGTTTGTGTGGAGATAGGATGCTTCAAAAAGTTCCCTCTGCCCCAGGAGCCCTCTCACCCTGACCATACTATTTCCAACTCCACCTCTGAACTATACTTGCCCTAAGAAGAGGAACCACTGGATTTGAATGATGGGCCATTTTCTAGTGTTCTTTTATTAGGCAGAAAATTCAGGCTGGGGCCATTTTCTTCTTTCTCATGTATTCCTTATATTTAGTGCAGAACTGGGTCCAACTTTGTAAGTGCAGGATGGATAAACCCAAGATTATTAGTTTACAAAATCATTTCATTTGCCAGCCAAATCTTGATCTTAAATCCTGCTCCAAGGGTCTGAAATGAAGCTTTGTTTTTGTCTAGAGGTCTAACACCAGCCAAAGAATGGCAAACCCAATTCCAGACAAATTCTTAGTCCCAGCCTTGACTCCCACTGCACCGTGATGATAGGTAGGCTAAGCTGTAAGTACCACCTTAGGTTAACTGAAATGACCCATCAAAGGCAGCCAGGTGCAAGAATGGCTCCAACAGGCTGGAAAAATAAAGCCGACAGAATACCTGATTAATTCAGGAGCAAAACCTTGTGCCATCATCTGTGGTTCTCTGACTCCCACTGTTGGGACTCTGCTTTGCCCACTGGGTGATGTGTTCCCCAAGAGTAAGGATTGAAGTCTCCCAGCTGTAAAGTCAGAATTAGGTTCCGGGGATTTCTCCAGCCTTGGAGCTAAATTTTACCTCCAAAATTAGAGTCTGGCTAGTTTGCACCACAGTAGAAGGGCTCCATGGACTGCAAGGGTCCCAGTGACCATGGCATTACGACCAATCTTCAGGAAGGGAAACTAGCATATATGTGTACTAAGTGCCAAATATTGTGTCAGTTATTCTCAAATGCATTATTTTTCCTAACTTGGACAACAATCTCATGGTTGAAGATTATTTTAGAAAGGACTGAGGCTCCATGAGGTAAGCAGCTCACTGAGTGCCCCACAGATTTGGCTGTCAAACACCCAAACCTGGCATCTTGGCCCTGCACCTGTGGACAGACTTTGGAAGGAGAAGAGTGGAATGGACTGAATTAGTATCAAATGTGGTGGGAAGCACAGGGCAGATTAGGATGCTATTAGACTTCATTTCCACATTTCCCCCTTCCTTCTCCCCAAGAGCATCTGGTAAGTTCTTCCCATGGTCAAGTGGGACAGTGCAGTGGGCAGAGCCTCTCTAGAGGATTTGCAATTCAAGGGAGATTAGTGGATTGAAAGAGAAATATCTCCAGTGGTAGAATGTCAGGCACCTAATGGCCAGTGAGAGGACAGCTGGAGGTGGGTGGATCAGTCCTAAGGACTAGAGAGCCTGGGCCTAAGGCAGTTTGCTCCTGGTATCTCCTCCCTCTTCCAGACCCACTTCCCTCTGCCCTTTCCTGTCTGGCTCCTTTGCTTTCTCTCTTTCTTTTCAGGACTCTGAGTTGCTAGGCAACCCTGGTCTGGAGCTGGTATGGCGAGCAGTCTCCACACAGGGACGGGGAGTCGATGGAACCCATGATTACAGGTATCTGTGCAGAAAGGAAGACGACAGCACCCCCCTCATAGCCCCCCAGAGATACAGGAAATGACAGGTCTGGGTGAGAGAAGGAAAGCTTTGCTCAGGCCACTTGCCACCTCCCCTCCCTGTTCTCCTGCTCCCTTCTCCCACCAGCAGGACTTCCTTCCATGCAGGCCCCAGAATCCTGGTGCTCTTGGCCTCCTAGTGCCCCACTCAGACTACAGTGATCTGGACCACCCAGACCCTAAACACCCCGCCTGGAGATCCCTCAGCTGTTCCCCCCTTATGGGCGTGTACTCATTTAGGCAGACCTCCATGGTTTAACTTTGCCAAGTGTGAGTAGGCCCTGGAGGGGGAAGGGGAGAGCAGGACCCCTCTGTACCTGCAATCTGGAGAGGTGAGAGCTATATCAGTCTCTGTTGTGCTCCAGTGATACAGGGGAAGGGATGTGTCTGATCGTGGTCAGCCTAAGCTGCTCCTGGAATCTAGAAGGGCAGTGGCAGTGCCCGAACTGAGTAGGGGTGAAGCTCAGAGGACAGCCTAAAAGACACACTTGTTGCTTCAGTGGTACAAGCTTAAATGTTTACTGAGTTTGTATCCTGGGCCAGGTACTACCCATTCTGGGTGCCAGGGATTCCACAAGCAAGGAAACATTCAGTCTCTGACCTCACAGAGCTAATATTTCTACCCGACAAGAACGCCAGCAAACAGTAGACAACTAAACGAATAATGCTACTTCGGATAGTGGTTTTAACAGTTCCCTTCCCGAGGAACTGTCCTGCTCAGAACTGGGGGAGCCCTGGGTTTCTTTCCAGCAGTTTGCACCCTGGAGCATCTGGATCCCATCACTGTGACATTTCCCAGAAGAGTGCTGGGTAGTCCTGGTGGCAGAGGTGCTCCTAAGTGTGTATGTGTGTGTGTATGTGTGTGTTTGTGTGTCCTCCAGGGACCCCCATCGTGTGGCATAGGCTTGAGGACGTGAGGGGCAGGGCTGATGGCACTGCCCAGGCTGAATCGGCCTCCTGAATGAAAGTTGAGGCTGTCAGTCCAACACAGCTCTGGGGAAGCACGTGATCTAGACCTGGCTAATCAGAGCTCAGTGATTAGTTAAGGAGGGACATGTGGTCTAAGGTAGCCAATCAGAGTCCACTTCTGCACTCCGGGGAGGTGGAGTTCTTTTTCTGCAGGGGTTGCGGAGCCGCGGGGGGGCCCATGGGCGTTCTTTGCTGTCCTGGAGGAGGTCTCAGCCCACCCAGAGGAAATCAGTGCCAGGCAGAGAAGTGAGACAGCTGAGCCTCAGGCCAGTGCACCTTTGGACCTTTGGGTTTCATAAGCCAGTATATTCCATTTTATTTTATTTTTAAATTTTGTTATTTTATTAATGCTTAAGCCAGTTTGCATGGGTTTTTTACCACTTGGCCCAGTTAAGATTTCTGTACCCACATAATGTCATCACTGCTCCTCTCCCCTGCATCCCTTTGTTGCCCAAGTATCCAGGGCTGTCCTCCAGACTGAGGAGTTTCCTTAGTCCAAACTCCAAGTTTCAGGCCAGGGACCACTTATTCCCTCTTCTTTCTGGCAAAACACACCTGTGCTGTGCTCCATCTCTTCAGGGCCCTGCCCTCTGCCAAGGTTTATTTGATTAAGTTATAGTAGGCTACTGATGGCTAAAAATTGCTCTGGCCATCAATAATCCTGTGTGGCACTTTCACAATTGCACTGCAGTCCTCCATGCCATAATCCATGGACCTGGATACCTGATGTTGGAAGTTCAGGCGCTGTGGCAGGCTGCAGGGAGGTGGCTTCATAGGATGCCCCACCTAGTGACTCTGAAGTTCCTTGGCTGTATGTTCAGTTTCTCTGCCTGTGTCCATGGCTGAGGGCCAACTACCTTGGCCTGCAGTGAAATGCCAGAGCCTCTACCACTGTGAGGAGGTCACGTCCTTCTCATAGAAGGAGGGATAATTGTTCTGAAGGGAAGGGTTTTGGAAACAGGCATCGGATGAACTTCTGAGTCCTGGAGTGGCCTGGACTAGTGAGTGGCCTTGCAGGGCATCACTCTTCTCCTTTATAAAATGTGAGCTGACCCCCAAGTCCTCTTCTGGCACTCACATCTTGCCTGTAACTCTAAGTGGTCCGTGGACCTTTGTGTTTTAATGTGACAAGTGTCCCCATAGGAGTGTGAGGTATATTTAAATGGATAATTTTCACAGTTCACTCACATTTCACAATCCACTCATAGTTTTCTTGCTCCCTTCCGCTGGTTTCAGGCTCATTTTGTGACTTACTCGTGTTCATTCCATGCAGGGCAGTGAGGGGGAAGTGTAAGGAGTTTAGCCCCAGCAATTAGGACATCTGGGTTCCAGTCCCAAAGTGGCCGCTATCCAGATAGCCGAGACCTTGAAAGAGGTACCTACTACTCTTTTTTTTTTTCTTTTTTTTTAATGCAGTACGCGGGCCTCTCACTGCTGTGGCCTCTCCCGTTGTGGAGCACAGGCTCCGGACGCGCAGGCTCAGCGTCCACGGCTCACGGGCCCAGCTGCTCCGCGGTATGTGGGATCTTTCTGGACTGGGGCACGAACCCGTGTGCCCTGCATCGGCAGGCGGACTCTCAACCACTGCGCCACCAGGGAAGCCCGAGGTACCTACTACTCTTGATTTGTGTTTTTATTTGTAAAACGGGATAAGACCATTTTGCTTTGCTCACAGGTTGTGGCTTATGTGACACATTAAATGCAAATGCAATGAAGAGATAGAGATTGTGTAAAAATACCAGGGAGCTCTTGGCTCTTGACTTGGAGGAGGCCAAGGTGCAACTTTCTTCGGTTATCTTTCATCTGAGTTCATCCTACCCCAGCTGCCTCTGCCAACTGCCCAGGTTTGACCTTGAGGAGATTAAAGTCGCGTACCTGAGCTGTATCTGTGGGGAAGCCAGTGCTATGTCTGTCATCGGCCCCCTGAACTTGTCTCCAGAAAAGGTTGATGATGATGTCACCAAGGCAGCAGGTGGCTGGATGGGTCTAAGGTTACAGTGAAACCAACTATTCAGAAGAGACAGAACTATATGGAGGTGGTACCATTGCCTCTACCCTGATCATCATCAAGAACAATATTAAGCTCAGTGGAAATACCACTTTTTTTTTTTTTTTTGGCGTTACGCGGGCCTCTCACTGTTGCGGCCTCTCCCGTTGCGGAGCACAGGCTCCGGACGCGCAGGCCCAGTGGCCATGGCTCACGGGCCCAGCCGCTCCGCGGCGCGCGGGATCTTCCCGGACCGGGGCACGAACCCGTGTTCCCTGCATTGGCAGGCGGACTCTCAACCACTGCGCCACCAGGGAAGCCCGGAAATACCACTTTTGATGACACTGTCAGCATCGCCTGACAGATGTAGCACTAATTTTTAGCCAGAGAACTCTCTGGAGCCATTAGAGATGACTGCATAGTCTGTGGGTTGCGGTGTTAATGGCTGCCTTCATGACATCATACATGACATCAATAGTGTTACAGCAGAATGCCCACCTAGTTAAGAACTACAAAGGAAAATGTTTCAATAAAAAACCATTTGACAATTAGAAAAAATTAAAAGAAAAAAAAGAAAAAAATACCAGGGGAAAGTGTTACAATTTGGTAATATGCATTGGAAAACAGAGTTTGTCTTCTGACACATCCAGGATGCAGGTGGTGCAAAACACTCTCTGACAATGGGTAGTGAGATGGGGGCTCAGAGAGGGAAGGATATCAGCCCAGCATCACACAGCAAGTCCTTGGACTGAGGTGTAATCTGCGGGCAGAGCAGGAGGCCCTCCTACTGGTGTCCTGTTGGCTTACTCTCCCAATTTCCAGGTTAGAGATTTGAATCAGATACAAGGCAAATGCTTAGGCAAGGAAAAAGTGTTTCGCTAGCTTGCTCCACAGGGAGAGTCTGTGATATGATATGAAGCCGAAAATAGAGTGCCTCAGGAAAGAATGATCAGCTGTTGACTGTCTTGTGGTGGGTGTGGGGGGCCTCCTCCAGGAAGACAGGAGTTGAAATGAGAATAGAACGCGGTCGCTGCCATGTTGTACTGCTGAGTGCAGACGCTCTGGGCTGGGATTTGGAATCCGTGTCACAAGAAAGGGGTCCCGCTGGAAACGCTCGTTTAGCAATGCTGTCCTGCTGGGGTCTGTGGAACATCCTGACACAGTCCAGGGCTTGAACAAGGGCCAAGGATTTATCCAGAAACAGCAAGCCCTGTACAAAGACGATCCTGGATTTAGAACAGATGAAAGGTATTTTGAGGGAGTTCAAAGAACGGGCACATGCTCCCCGATGGCTTCTTGCTGGATATTTTGAGAGGTGACTGGGGCATGCTTTCCCTCAGCTTCTCCCAGGGGTCTTTTCCAATACGGTTTCTCTCTATTAGTATATTCCAGAGCTCACGGGCTCAGAAGTCTTAATATGGAAATTCCTGCAGTGGTGGGAACAGGCCTCTCCCAGTTGGGGTTTGCTAAGGCCATTATTCTGATGATGTTAATGGTGATGATTAATTGGCACTAATGATGGAGATGGGGAAAGTAATGAGACCAACCTGATTGGGTGACGGGAAAGATAGAGCTTGTGGGCACATGGTGAGGATGATGATAGTGACAGTGGTGACAACAGCAGGGAGCTAGGTTTTAGAAATTTGTTGGGAAATCTAGGGGACAAACCTTAACTTGAACTTTACTTTCTTGTCTGGGAAAGTATATTATTGGCAAAAAAAAAAAATCTACCTCTGGGAAAGGGGAAAAGAAAATACCTTTTTCTGTGGTCAGTTCTATCTAACCAAATACTTAGTGTCAGTTCTACCAAGTATATTACAACATGGCACCAGCTTTCTGGTGGGCCCAGAGCAGTGTGCACTGAGATACCAACTCAAGCTGATATTAGTGGCCGAACAAACCACTGACCTCCCAAATGTAAGATTAATACAAGAAGGTACCAATCATCCTCATTTTCCTTCTCTGAAGTGTGTCTAGGGAGGAAGGATGTGAAAAGTCAATCATCAAACTCTTCTTCAACATCTGAGACAATCCCACTGCCTTTGGAGAGCATTTCATGTGAGGTTGTGCTTGAAATAAGTCCTCTACCCCTTATTTCCACCCTTGAGTCCCAACATCCTTGCTTTTCCTAGTAATTGGGTCCAACTGGTGAGATGGCAGCATTAAGGCAAAGGAACTCTGAGGTCTGACTTCTTATGTCACTGACAGCATCCTCAACAGCAAGGGACAAGTTAAGGTCTCTGAGGGCTAGTGAAAGAGGGGGCAACATGAGTTCCAGGTAATCCCAATTTCACTGATTCCCAAAAGCATTAAAAGAAAAGAGACTAACCAAATTTAATCAGTTACCATCAAGTAAAGAGAGGCACTGGCAGCATCACTCAATTTTGGTGAGATTGTAAAACGTGAGAAATTTGATTTCAGAGTTCCTAGCCTTATTTTCCTTTAATTTTTTTCTTCTCTGTGGATGAACCCCTGCCTTAGTTGTGCACAGTTATCCCTCCAGTCCAGGGACAAAATCCCAGGAACACATTCTGTGATGTTAGGACAGAATAACAATAGTGCTGTTGCTGGTTCTGTCACACTGTGAACATGTGCTCCCTTCCCAGGGAGCTTTCTCTTTAATGAAAGAGGCTGGAGAGGAAAGTGCTTACCCCTTGAGGGGATCTGAAATGATAGATTAGCACAGAGAAGGCCCTTTGCCCTACAAACCACACCACAAAGGTGGTGCCATGTGCTAGGGCTGTGGCAATGGTGGCTTAATGGAATTGAGGGCTCTGCCCTTTGGGACTCCTCCTACTGACTCTGAGGTCAATAGCTTGCCTCCCTATTGACTGGGGGAATGAAGATAGCAATATCCTGCTAACATGTTGGTTGATAAAGAGGAACCACCTTTTTCTAGAAAGTGGTTTCTTCCTGAGAAAAGTGTGAGCTCAGTGCTGTCAGTTTCTTCATTGGTCCTCTTGTTTTATTAGCTCTTCTTTTTTAGCAAATGAAACTTTTGTGCATGCTGGATAGCTAGAGGAGTAACTGAAAGGAGTTATGCAGAAGGAAACAAAGTTCAGACTCTAAAAGGATAAAAAGGATTTGCTTTGCTGGTTCTCTTAGGTCAGGAAGTTCTTAAGAATTGACTCATCAGCATGCATAAGTTTGAAACTAAGGAATACAGTGGCATTTAGAACTCCTGTTCATTCACTCATTCATTTGTATAATAAATATACATGGATTAATTTTTATAGGGCCAAAGGATTTAGGACTGAAAGTGTTCTTGAGAGGAGAGCTGTGAGGCAGCGAAGGAGAAGAGGAAGTATAAGTAAGTTCCAGTTATCAATTGTTGTGTGACAAATCTCCCCCAAACTTAATGACTTAAAATATAGCAATCATTTTATTGTTTTCATCTCTGCAAGTTCAAGGATTGACAAGGCTCAGCCAGGCAGTTGTTGTTCAGGGTCTCTCAGGTATTTGCAGGCAGATAGTTGGGGGCAAGGGGCTGGAGTCATTGTAAAGGCTTTCTCACTTGCATACTGGTGGTTGTTGCTGGCTGTTGACTGGGACTTCAGCTGAGGTTCTTAGTCAGCTGATCACCTACACTTGGACTCTCCATGTGGCTTAGGTTTCCTCACAGAATGGCAGCTGGTTTCCAGAAAAAGGGCATCTCAAGGAAACTGGGCGGAAGCACTATCCTCTTGTATGCTCTGCCTTCAGGAGTCACCTAGTATCACTTCTGTTGTCATCACAGGCTGGCTCAGGTGCCAGGGCAGGGGACATGACTTGCCTCTTCACTGGAGGAATGTCAATGCCAATTGTAAGACGAGCACATGGGATGGGAGAACTTGTTGCAGCCATCTTGAAAAAGGTAGGTAGATCCAGGTGTGAGTGGTCTTGAGTGAAATCTTGCGGAAGAACTAATACTAATTAATGAAGACTAATCTGGAATAATTAGTCAGCAATACTAGGAAGCGTATGAACAAATGGGTGATTGTATCACATGGATAATTATGGCTGAAAGTGGGAGTCAGGACAGACCTCATGGAAGAAGTAAGGCTTTGAGCTGACTTTGAAGCCTGTGTAGGGTCCATTTGGTTATGTTTAATTTATATTCATTTTTCACCAACACAGAAAAGAAATTATAATAAACAAAATTATATATTGGTAATTCCTCCCATTACCAATGAGATAATAATTACTTAGCATTTCCAGGTCCATCTCCCCTAGTTTTTTTTCCCTGGGAATGTATTACAAATTTGCAATCCTACTTAACTTTTTTTACTTAAAATATTTTGTGAATGTTTTCCTAAACTTTTAAATATTTTTCTAAAATATAATGCTGAAAGGCTACAGAACATTCTATTCTTTGACTATGCTATGATTTACTTTTAAATCACTTACTGTTGGAAATTTAAGCTGTTGTGTTTTTTTTTTTTCTATTGCAAAAAACACTGATGAAAACCTTTATGTAGAGATCTTGGTGCTCATCTATGATTATTCTCTTAGGGTTAATTGCTAAAGGTAGAATTATTGGTCAAAAGTTATCCATATTTTAAAACTCTTTTACATATCTTATCATAGTGGCTTCTAGGACAGGTCATGCTGGCTGCCCATCCTGCCAGGGTGAGTCCCTGTTTATTTGCTGGTTTGCCAGTATTGATTGTTACTGGCTGCAAAGGACAGTTTCCTATCTGAGAGACCAAAGTGGAACTTTGGGCTTTACTCCGATTTTATCTTATTATTAGAAGGGTAGCATTTTCTTATATATTTCTTTAGCATCTGAGTTTTATTTTTTTAAAGTGATTTGCTAGTTTAAATTCGTTGCCTATTTTTTTCCATTGATATTTTCCTCCTATTGATTAGTAACAGCTGTTTATAAATTATTACTCTTTTGTTTAGCATATATGGTGCTTTTTCCTCATTTGATCTTTCTGTTTTCCAGGTTTGTTTGTGATGTGTTTTTTAGATGTAGGGAGGTTTTGAAGCTTTCGTGTGGTCAAATCTAGTAATCTTTTTATTTATGTATTTTTCTTTTGCTCTTATGTATGAAAGGCTTTATTACAATAATAACAGATTAATTTTACCTTGTTTTTCCTTTGTGTTCACACACGTACCCACATCCATACTCATACATAAAATACTGAATTCTCAAATCAATCTGGGCTATATCTTAAGATACATTCTGAGGAGGGGGGTCTCCTAAAGATCGTTTCCCAAATATTTACCCAGATGTAGGATGACAAGATTTAGGTCAGTAGTAGAGGGAGAAGCCAGCACCCTTAAATGGAGAAATTGTGTCATTCTGGCTGAAGCAGAGGGGGGACTTGCGGGGGTTGTGTAGGGGGCAGAGCTGCAGGGGTGATTGCACTTACCTTCTGGAGGTCCTGGGATGCCAAGCAAAGGGAGGTGCCTTGTAGGCACCAAGAACCATTTCAGGTTAGGGAACAGGGAAATTATTGTTTTCTGTTCCTGAACATCTCTTGAGGACTTGTGAGGAGTCAGGTACTCTGGTAAATATATATAATATTTCATTTAATTCTCACCACTGCCTATGAGGCAGGTACTGTTATTATCATTGTTTTATAGATGAGATGATTGAGGCTTAGTAAATGGTAGGGCTGGGACTGAGTCCAACTCTGGCTATTTCTAAAGCTCTGTGTTCAACCACTGTGTTTATTCATTTCTCACTAAAGCTCTGTGTTCAACCACTGTGTTTATTCATTTCTCAATATAATTAACGTAAGAGTTTCAGAAAGTTCATCTGGAAACATTATACAGGTTAGAAGGAAGTGGGGAGTGATTGAGGTCAGGAGCTTCTGAAATACCGGAGGATGCAGTGATGAGGGCCTATACTGAGGCGAGGTTGGGGATGGACCATGACGATGCAGAGAGAGGAGGAGAAGCTCGGAGCAAGCAAGGCAGGGAGGGGAAGGGGAGTTTGCTGGGTTTAGTATCCTTCAGTTTTAGCTTTTATTCTAAATATTTGATGAGGGTCTTGCCCAGGGTCTTCATCAATTGATCTTAGCAGTTACCACTCTTCTGAGACTTAAACAGACATTTCCAAGAACCAGACAGACATTCTTGTGTAGAAATTGAGAACAGGACCCAAATTCTTTTTTCCCATTCATCCAGATCCTCAAAGGAAGCCAGTGTGATTAAAGCAAGATTTTCCCCAAGGGATGGAGCTGTATCTTCATTCTTTCAATGAACATTAATGAAACACACAGTCTGCTGTGAGGGACCCAAAGACATGTTAAAACAGAGCCTGCCTGCATGGAGGTGAGAGCTGAGCAGAAGTAGTAACTTGCACTTGTACATAAACATCACACAAAATGGAAAGTTCCAAATCGCCCCAAAGAAACATGGTAAATAGGTTATGGGAGGTCTGAAAAGAGAATTATTCTTGTTGGAAGGGCTGGGAGCAGATAGAATCATGAACTAATAACTAGTTCCTAAGTCAGGGTCATGCTGGGCTTGCTAGAAGGAACAGATAAGAATCTTGTGTACTGAGAATTTTAGTTCTTTGTTTGCAAGCCCTGCGACCTGCCCTCCTACAGGCACGGGTGACTGCCTTGGCATTTGTCCCTCCTTCCCCAGCCCCTGAGGTGGTTTACTCTTCAATTACGGTCCTATCATGCTGTAATTACAGTAATAGAAGCAGCTCAGTTGTTTTCTTTCTTTATGCATCTAAGATGTTCTAAGAAAGAGGACAGAAACAGATGAATAAGAAATAAACTACAGCTCAGTACACAGAACATGCATCTTTATCAAAAGAATTACAGAGCGGATGTTGCTTTTCTTCTCCACCCAGGGACAAACTGAAGTCCTAACTGTATTTCAAAGTCTTCTCAAGTAACTCAAACTGCATAGATCACCCACAGCCCTTATATTTATAACCCCAATTTGATCTTGTGGTTCTTGGTAAGGGAGCAATCATAAATAGGCTTAGGTCTGCAAGAGCTTCCTACAAGAGGCTCTTTTGCACCACCAGTCAGGCCCATGAAGAGAGAGAGAAGGACCCTCACTGCTTAGGAGGTGCTGGGTTTGAGTCACAGCCCTGTAAGTTCCTAACTATCAATTCCAAGTTTTACTAAATGTCTCTAAGCACCAGTTCATTCATCTGTGAAAAGGGGTTAAATATCAGCACTCACTTCATGAGAATGTTGTGAGAATTATGTGAGGTCGTGGAATAAGCATTCAACACATAGGTAGGATTAATGCAGAATGAGGACAAGAAGACATCCCAGTTGGATGCAATTCTGTCTGTTTCATTGAGTTTTCATAGTGCTGGACCATTTCCTTTTGGGCTGGAAGTCCCCATTCCGGGGTTGTGTCATCAGAGTACTTGGAATGTGTCTTTCCTATCTCGTGACAGGGTAAGTACACCCTGATGAATATGTTCTTTGTGTTATCATTTGAAATCTCTTCTGAGGTTTTTACAAGTGCCCTAGGTTTGGGAACTGTAAGTTTGAAAATGCAAACTGGCCAGTGTTCCCTTTTACCCTGTACATAACCCACCAGGGCAAGCGGCTCACTCTGCTGGATCTGCCAGTTCTACTTATCTGTACCCTTTACCAGACAGTGAGTCCAGGATGGAAGGGATGGGTCCATGTTGTATATCTCGGCATTTCCAGGACATAACATAGAACCTGGCATGTGGTGGACATTCACTGAATATTTATTGAATGGACGGCATGATGCTGCATCAGTGCCCAAGGATTAGTGACAAACACATGTTGGGCCGTTTATTTTTTAACTTATCTAAACTTCACGACAGCCTTATGAACTAGGTACTTGCATTTCCAATTTATTAATAGAGAAACAGATTCAGAAAGGTTTACCAACTCACCCAAGGTCAAAGAGTGACGTGCTTCCTCTCTCTATACATTGTCTCGTTCATCCTTAAATACTCATTATCATTATACCACTTATTAGCCATATGGCACCTGGCAAGTCACAAATCTTAGAAAGAATCACATGTTCTTACGATGAGAGCTGCCTTGCTGTCTTGGGAACATTTTAATATTTTCTGGATATTCACGATCCTGAAAAATAAGTGACTCATCATGATATTGTTTTGATGAAGCCTGAAAATGGCTTGTCTATTTTTAACATTGAGTGGCAGTAACTAATAATATTAGGTTCTTTTCTCGTATTCAGAGAGGAGAGAGAAGTGAAAGGTCATGGGGGTTAAGGAGTATCTGTAAGGAAGGAAGGCTGGGTCTACACAGCACCTAGGAGAGAAACTGTCTCGTTATCTCAAGCACCTTGTCCCAAAGCTGGGTGCTCCAGGCCACATCAGGGTCTGCTTTCTGAGAACCTTCACAACAATTGTCCCCAGCACTGTCTACTTTGTGATTGTTCTCAGTTTCATCTTGGGCACATCTCTCTCTAGCTATACTCTTTCTGTGTTTTCTCCCTTTCCAGTACACTTCCGTTTACATAGCTCAGGTTCTTTTTCAGCATTTCCAGCAACTTTCAAATTATTGGCACTGTGTGATAATCAACTTCTAGTTTTTGAAAGTATGAATGATTGAACAAATGAATGAATAAGTAAATATATTTGGAGAAGAATTCAGAATATGTCCAAGCAATGTGTAGTGCAGAACAGAGAAGGCAAGAAAGGGGTTGGTGGTGTTTCCTGGTGGTTAGCATGTAGGCTCTGGGATCAGAAGGCCTGAGATGAACCCTGGCTTTACTACCCACCAGCCCTGAGATCTTGGGTGGATTACTCACCTTTGCAAAGCCAATGTGAAACACAGCAATAGCTCTATCACTTATCTATTGCTGTGTAACAAACCACCCCAAAGATCGGTGGCTTAAAACAACCATTTTTACTGATCATGTAGCTGGGGGTCAAGGAAGTCTGTCTGATATAGGCTGGGTTTCACTGAAGTGGCTCCATGTCTCTTATTTTTCTCTCGTACCAGTGGGCCAGCCTGGGCACGATCCCCTGGGGATTACAGAATTGCAGGAAGACAAGAGGAAACATACAAGGTTTTCTAGGGCCTAGACTTGGAATTTGTTGCTGTCATTTTCACTCATATATCATTGGTCAAAACAAGTCACATGGCCACACTCAAAGTTAAGGGGAGAGGGAATACACTGAGCTCATAAGGGCACCTCAGTGGTATGGATGCTACAGGTGGGGTGGGGATGAAACACTGGATCCAGTAATGCATTTTATCATACTACCTTTCTGAACCATGGGAAAAATTGAAAGAGATGGTCCTTGTCATGGTCCTTGCCTGGTGTATTGTAAGCACTTCACATGTGATTGGTTAGGTTACAAATCTTGTAAGCAATGCATAAGCCATAGCTACTGTAGCTGTTGTAACTGTTATTGTCAGAAATGCAGGCATGTTATCCCAAAGATCAAGACTCATCGAGAACTAAGCTGGAAGGAACCAGTGAAGCAGGCTGTGTTTGGGCAGAAAAAGGAAAATTTACTCACTTAACAAACATTTATTGAACACCTGTGTGCCACACACTGCACTTGGCATACATTTGAGGGCAAAGTAAACACAGATTTTTGGCCATGTGGAGATTACATTTCAGCAGGGGAAGATATAAGCATAAAACAAAAGGAAAATAAGTAAATGATACAGTACATTGATGCTATGGGAGAACATAGAGGAGAGTAAGGGGATGGGGCATGATGCTGTGCGGGCAGGTTGCAGGATTAAATAGGTTGGTCAGGTGGGCCTTCTCGAGGAAGTGAGAGCAAAGACTTGAAAGAAGGAGACGGAGGGAGCCAAGCAGACATTGGGGGGAAGAAAGTTCTAGTCAGGGGACCCCAGAGCAATGGGCCTAAGGGATGCAGAGTGTGCTTGAGGAACAGCATGGAGTTCAGTGTGACTGGAGACCATGAACGAGGGGAAGAGTAAAGGAGTTGAGGTTGGAGAGGTCATAAGGAGGAGGGCCTTGCTGGTCATCACAAGGGCTTCAGTTTAGTCTTAGTGGAGTGAGGGGCTCCTGGAAGGTTTTGAACACATGACATGGTTCTTATGTCCAATGCCATGAAACATGTTTTAAAGCACATGGCTGCTGTGTTAAGAATACTTCCAAGAAGGTAAGGGAGGCTGTGAGAATACTCAAGGAAGGACGTAATAGTTAATTGGGGTTGGGCGATGACAACAGAGGGGGTGAACATCTTGAATTTGCATGTGTTTTGAAAGTCAAGCCCACAGAATCCACTGGCAGATTAGATATAGGGTGTGACAGAAAAAGAAGAGCCAAGGATGATTTCACAGCCTGAGTAACTGAGACAGGAAATGGTGTGGGCAGAATAGGATTGGGGTGGGAGAAAATTGGGTGTTCAATTTTGGACATGTTGACTTTGAGAGGGTTCTTAGACATTCAAGTGGAGATTGTCACGTAGGCAGTCAGAGACACACGTCTAGAAGCCAGGAGCAAAATCTAGATGAGGGATGAATGTGGGATTCATGAGCCCACATCAGTATTTGAAGTCATGGGCCTGGTCATATCATCAAGGGGGTGAGCATTGTTAGAAAAGAGGACCAAGGTGATGTTCAAAAGCCCTCCACATGCAGAGAGAGTATGGAGTCCCAGGAGGTGTTGTCCAATGCTGCTGGAAGGCAAGTGTGATGAAGATTGGGAATTGATGGGTGGACACAGCAATGTGGAGGTCACTAGGGATCATGATGAGAAAAGTTTTGGTTGAGAGGTGTTTGTGAAGAGCGGGTTTAAGAGAAAGTGAGGAGAGGAATTTGAGAGAGGATAATCCTTTGAGGAGGCCTGTTGCAGAGACAAAGAAATGGGTCAGTAGTCAGAGAAAAGCTGGGTCAAGAGAGTTTTATTTTAATGGAAGACATGTGGCATAATGGCATGTTTATGTGCTGATGGTAATCATCCAGTAGAGAGTGAAAAACTGATAATGCAGGAGAGAATAGGAGAAAGGATAGTGACATGGAAACCACCAAAGGAACTGCTCAAGCTTTTCCGGCTTTTTACTCCTGGTATTCTTTACCCCAGTAGGGATATTCATTACACTGTTATGATTCTCTCCTGTCAAATGATTACATCAAGTCCCCTTGGTAGTCTCAATCCCATCATTAGCATCAGTGTTTCCTCTGTTGTTGTCTATTATCCTTCCACTCAAGGCACAGCAGCACCAGGGCATTTATTTTCTAAATATGGAACCCTGAACCATTTCCTGTGCTTCCCTTTGTTGCAGAGAGGACCATGAGAAAGCAGAATTGGGCTCTGTGACCTTAGTCCATGAAGCGATACAGACAGACTCTATTTTAAGACACCAAGGTCATGTTGAGACGAACTGGGACTGACCATGAAAGAAAGGGATAGGTAGGGTCAATGGCTTTGGAGATTGTAATGAGGAATGGGTCAGGTGAGGGCTGTCCTGTTCAGAAGCAAGGTGGGGACAGTGGTGTTGGGAGGGGTGGGGTCTCCAGTGTCTGTGACTTCCAACTAAAGGATCTTACTTTTTTCCTTGACTTTACTGAACTCTCATCCACATCCTACCCTACAGCATGTTCCCCCGCCCCAACTGAAATCACTCTGTGTCCTAGGAGCAGTTTCTCTCTCAGCCCCACATGGTCTGTGAGCTTTCTGAAGCCAAGGACTATACTTCTCATATGCTCCAGGGCGCTAAGCCCCTGTCTGGAGAAGGACAGTGGACTGATTAATACTTGGCAATTCTCAGATAAGGGATGACAGGGTTCAGTTATGAGCAAAGCCTACAAACTGGAAGAGGTTTCAGCCCCATCTTCAAGTCAGCTGGGAAAAAGGCAGGGTGAGTTTGATGGGGAGATTTCATCCTAACCGTTTATATCAAATTTATAGTGAGACTGGATTCTGATCTTTCTGATCTATTGATGTATCAAGGGTCAGTCTTTTCTCCCCTGTCTCGTCATTCCACACCAGGAGCATGGTGGTCAGCCTCTCTGAGAGGTAGTGAGATCTCCCTCCCTGGGGATAATCTATTGGAGGTTGGTAGTTACCAGTCATGGATGCTGGGGATTGCTACATTGCTGTAGATGTTCTCTTAGGACCCTGTTGTTCTTCTTTGATGTGCCCAGTTCCACCTGGATGGGTGAGTGATGGGTTCTGGGATGCTTACTCCACCCCAGCCTATACCCCTCAGCTCCACCTACTCTCTAACCCTGTAACCCTATGGCTGCTGCTTAGTTCTCCCAAGTCTGCAGTTGACTTCTACATCCCAAGCTACACACTCCCTTGACCCCTATCTGAGGCCGGGGGCACAGGAGAGGGATATGGAGGTTAGTGTCAGGAACAAGATAGACTGAAGCCATTTTTCGGCCACGTCCATGGGCAACAGGTCCATGGGTATCTGTGTTCTAATGACCAAACTGATCCCAGGTGTCACATGACTGAGATGCCACCAGTGAGCACTTGTGTCTGGGTCTGGGTCTGGGAAGTGGGTCTCCCAGTCTGTCTCCACTCCCAGTATCATCTCTAAATGTTGGTTGATGCCTGCATTCGTACTACGAGAACATAAGATTTGAACATCATCAAAATGCACACACCGGAGAAAGAAGTTGAGATTTATGTTTTATTATTAGATGTCACTCCTGAGTGTGAATAAATATGTCAGTATCCTGAAGGTGCTACTATAGAGGGGAGGGATCCTGAAATGTAGAGGGTCCTGCTACAGGAGAGCAGAAACAGGAGAGGGTCCAGAAAGTGGTGATTGGGGTACCCCAGAAGGAATTCTCCACTTCCACCGTTCTGTGGAGGGTGAGTTCTGTACACCTGTTGCTCCTCCCAGCCCCTGCCCCTCCCCACACAGCGACTTCCAAAAGGCCTTCAGACTCCAAATGCCACCCTCATCAATAAGCTTGCATTGCAAAACCACATTTTGACAACACATTTCCCAAATTTAGTCCCCTAATCCACTCCCAGAATATATTATGCTTTGCACCCAACAGATGGATTAGAAGCTTAAATCTTCTGCTTGTTCAGAAACCAACCAGACACCAAAAATACAAATACTCACACCCCTGCAGGTGTGAGTGCCATGGCAGGGGTGGGGGGAGAAGCACGGGTGTGTGTGTGAGGACGTGTGCACATCGGGGAGGGGAGGTGAGAACCACTGCAGGTGGGCAGACCGGGGTGTCATCTGGGCCTGAGCGGGCTGAGGGGCAACCAGCTGCTTTCTATACATCCTTCTCAGCTCCCCTGGTTTAGGCCTCTGTGTACCAGGCGGGTGTGTAGGGTAGCATGAGGTCCAAAACACAAGTCTGAATCCTTGAGTGTGGGGACTGGCAGGGGTCTCTCCCCTACATAACTGCAGAGGCAGAGGCCTAAGCAGGGGGACAGAACCCACAGCCCCCGCTCAGCACCAGATTCAGGACCAGATGCTGGACTCCAGTCCAGGGCTTGCTCCTTTCTCCCAGCTTCTGTTGGAGCCTTGGGGACTTTGAGGGTTTCCCTCTCTCCAGTTTTTTGGGGTCCCAAATTATGTCAGAGACCACACCTCATCTCCCCTCTGTGCATAAAATCTGCTGTAATCTCTGCAAATGAAGGCAGCTGGGGGAGGGGATGAGTGGGAAGAGGGGGTGCCAGGGGCACTTATGGGGAATGCAGGGGGAGCACCCCAGGAGCTGGTTCATTAGGGGAAGCAGAGAAGATCTCTGGGAGTCCCTGAGAGATCTCAGAATCCCTTCTTCACTCTTATTTTTCTCCTCATCATGGAAAAATTGCTCAGAAGGCAATAAAAACAAGGTGTTCTAATTAAACAGATTTGTTTACATGCTGTGTCAAGAAAAACTAATTCAATCTGATATACTTTACATTTCTGCTGTACTTTTTCTCCTTTCCTTTATATAAAACTGCCCATTTTTAACTAGTATTGTACTTAAGCATCTTAAAAAGTGTCCTTGATTAAAAGAAGATGAGCCATTTCCTACTTCCCACAGCTTTCAAAGGGTGGTGTCAACAGGGCGGGTGGTGGGTGAGGCTCTGAGATTTCACCTGCCATTTCTCATGACAGTTCTTGCCACGTGACGCCCGGAAACATAGGCTCTCCTGCTAGGCTGGAGCCTTCAATGGGTTTCCCACTGTGACCAAGGCACAGAGGACAAGGGTGCTGGGAGCAGGGGCTTCCCTGATCTGAAGTCCCTGCACCCGAGAAAGAGTAGGGCCATCAGAGTAGGTCCTGCCCAGGAGGACGGTGACCCCAACATTCTTGCAGAGTCTGCTGGTGTCCTGGGAGAGGTCACAGAGAGAAGAGGGCATGGAGAAACTAAGAGGCATATTCGTAATCATAATCATGTCATAATCATGATGATGATTGTGACAACAAAAACAACATTATGTGGGAGCAACTGGGATGTTTAAGTTATTATAGAATAAATTTTCTATCAATTAAAACTGTCCAAGAGAGAATCAAGATGACCCTATGTCAACCCCTATCTGGGGATGTCTGAGCAGAAGCCAGGCTACCAGCCTTCCAGTGTTCCTTGAGAAGAATCTTTGGTTAAGAGGCCTGGCTAGTTTCTCACCACTCCTAGATTCTCAGAACTGGTAACGATCTGGCAGCTTCTGGAGAGTAGGGACTCTGTCTTTCTAATCTTCAATCCCTTGTACCTTTGCCAATCCTGGTGTGTGTGTGTGTGTGTGTGTGTGTGTGCGTGTGTGTGTGTCAATATTTGTAGGTGTGAATTGAGAGCATCTGCTCTGGACACGGGTCTCCTTTGTTCTGACCTCCTTGCCTTCATCCAGGCTGTATCCTTCACCTGGGAAACCTTGCTCCATTCACTCATCCTATCAAAATAGAATGCAATCCTTTGAGCCACTCAGTCTCACATTCCCCTGACCTGTATTTTGCATGCATTCATTTTTTACATTTATGACCAGTTCCGTGTTACTCAGCCTGCCATTTAATGGTGGTAGTTGGCGAATGCCTTTTAACACAGGCTTGTCCCCCAGCTGAACTAAGCCTTCTTTTCCTGTCTTTTCAACAGCACCCTGTGTTGTCCTGGAGAGACATGAGTGGTAGTTAGGATATCCTCACGGATGGGCTTGGTGTGGGTAACCATTCGAGGACCCCCTCCTCCCTTCCTGCCTGCCTTCTTCCCTTCTACTCTGTTCATTCCATGCATATTTAATGGACACATCAGCACAAGGTCCCATGGAGACTCAAACACAAAGGAAGTAGGATTTCTCTGTGTTATTACACTGATGGTGGAGAGTCCCAGCCCTGAGTGTTAATTTGGAGCAGGGAGAGAGGAAGCCCTTAGGTCTGAGGTCGGGGCAGGAGCCTGCCGGCACAGTCCACCTTCCGACTGTGGTCTAGAGAGCCTGCCTCTTTGTTTGGCTCCCTCCTTGCTCTTTTCTGCCCTGTGTGCCCTCTACCACCCAGAAACCCTCCTTCCAGTAATCCCAATGTAAGTGTCTTGGGCTACTGCTCAAGATAAAAGTGGGGTGAAAAACCCTAGAATTAGACTCTCTTTGAAGGAAATGTGGCTCTGCTGGGCCTCATTAGGCTATATCTGCCCTGATGGGGTATATGCCATAATGTTCTGCAGTAGGGCAGTGATTCCACAAAGAGAGGCCAGGAAGAGGGAAAGGCACGAAGCCTGTTCTCCCTGTTTGCCTGCACTAGCTCCCCTTCCCATGTAGGATCTAGGGAGGGCTTTCCTTTGCTGCACTCCACATTCTCATAGCCACGTATTTAATGGTTGTGCTGCTTTATTTCTTCAAAAAGATTTATTGAGATCCTACTATGTGCTGGGCATCATGCTGGATGATCTGATGATCTAATCCGTGATTCAGAACATTTGGCCTAGCCTCAAATCCCACTCTTCCCCTACCAAGCCCACCTAGCCCAACGAAGCCAGTTTTCTCACCATCCACTGCCTTCTACTGGTCTCACATCTTCATTCTGCCTTCAAATGCTGGCTCCCTCAACTTTCTTCTCCTGATCTAATGAGTCTCCAATCACAATTCAGAGCCCTCTACACTGTATATCTCCCATTGGCCCTCCAGATCCACTGCTCACTTGCCCTCTGCCCTACTGGATGCCCTGTACATCAACAGGCACGTGAGCCCTCTGGCTTCCAGTTGGTTGGGCCAATAAGGAAGGACTTAATGTAGAGTCAAGGTGTTTCCTCTCCTCCTTCCTTCCCTTGGGACCACATTGCCTGTCACTGTAAGGTCCTGCCCCTGTCAGTGCTCTACACAAGCCTCTCTCCCTTTCAGTGACCCTGACCCCTCCCTCTCCTCATCCCTTTAGTCTGAGGCCCGTCACAGCTCCACTGCTGCTCCTCCTGGCCCTCCTTTTGCTTCCTCATCACCCTACCTGCCCCATTGTAATAAATGCTCTGCAAAGAAACCCTCTAATTTGAGTGTCCCATCCTTTCCTGGAATGGCCCTGACATACATCCCCAATATCTATCTTCCAGGTCTTACTCTCTCTTCTTATTTTGGAAGTGCTATAGGCCTTCTTAAACTTGGAACACATCTAAAAATGTCCTCTGTATTCATTAAAACAATAATTATAATGCTGACATTTCCCTTGTCTCTCCTTCATCAACTGTTCAGAAGAGGGCCTGGGAATTTTTTTCTCATATCTTTTCTAGGACTGGGTAGAAAGTAGGTGCTCCAACAAGTGCCTGTTGGTGGAGAGGTGACTTGTTACATTAGTGAGGTCAGGGTGGAGGGTCATGGGCTTGGAGTCAAATTTCAAATTCAAAGATAGGATTCAAACCTTTCTTCTCTTTTCAGGGGGCTAGGCCACCTTGGCCACATCATTGGTCTTAGATCCTTAACTTGAAAAATTGAGATGATAATACAAGTTACTGCACCTCTCCAGATCTCATTTTCATCATTAAGAGAAGTGTAGTTGTGGTAGTGATTTTATGAGGATTCAATAAAATCTTATATGAGAACTTTTTTTACTCTATGCATTTGAATTAAATCTGGAGATGCAATTTGTGGCCAAATATTGAACACTTACAAGTTGATTCAAAAATATGAAAACTGTGCATATATGCTACAATTGCTAACAGATAACATTTAATGCTTTATGTAAGAGTTTTATGAATATTTTCTCATTTAATTTTATACAGTAAGCACTACTAACCCTATTTTATGGAGGAGGAAACTAGTCTTAGACATTAAAGAACTTGCTTGAAGCTGCAGAGTAAGAAAGTAACAGAGTCCAAGTTTATACTCAGGCTGTCACCTCCAGATCAGGGCTCCTGACCCTGGCTGTGTGATTTGCCTCAGTGGGACTTAGCCAGAGCCTTCAGCAAGTGATGTCTCCAGGAAGTCATCTTCCACCTTCCACGTGTACTGTGTACTTGCTTGTCGCATGCATCTTCAGGAGGGAGGTTCGTTATCTGGAGCTTTCTTTTAGAGCCTTCTGGGCTGGGAGGTGTGGACAGCTGAGAGGAAGAGGGAGGGAGATGTTAAAGAACATTCTTCCTTTTTTACAGCCTCATCCTCCAGTTGAACTCCTGGTTTTGTTCTAAACTATAGAAAGGGACCCCAATAAAATCTTGGAGATGTGGACGGTCACCAGAGATCAATCCACTGGTATATGTACACAGAGGAAGTGACCTGGTGGGATGTTCAGGGATTTTGAAAAGAGATTCATCAAAGTATCTAGACCATAATGTACAGATGTCAGGAATTTTATAATAGGAACTTCATTGTATTAGTAATAGACTGACTCTGACAATATGCACTTTCTTTGGTGGCAGCCAAGGCAGTATAACATTTTGAGCTGTTGTCATTATTTGTCCACCTTAATGTACATGGGTCTCAGCCTCTGGTTGGTGCTGTTAGGGCCAGCAGACCCCAAAGCCAGACTAGGCCGCAATACAAAGCTTTATTTAGCAAGGACACATTTTTATTGGAGGGTTGACCAATAGAGATCAAAGTCCAGGGATTGGTCAGACTCTGTATAAATTCATCTGAGTTCAGAGTGACACCTGCCTAGTTCTAAAGCAAATTTAAGTACCAGCCGACTCAGTAGCCTAATCCCCATGAATCCAGCGGGGTAATGGGGTATTAGGGAGAGGCGAGTATGAACTTAAAAGTAGGGACCAGAGGGCTTCCCTGGTGGCGCAGTGGTTGAGAGTCCGCCTGCTGATGCAGGGGATGCAGGTTTGTGCCCCGGTATGGGAAGATCCCACATGCCGCGAAGCAGCTGGGCCCATGAGCCATAGCCACTGAGCCTGCGCATCCGGAGCCTGTGCTCCTCAACGGGAGAGGCCACAACACTGAGAGGCCCGTGTACCGCAAAAAAAAAAAAAAAAAAAAAAAAAAAAAAAAGTAGGGATCAGGGTATGGGGCTCAGACCAGAGAGATGTAAGTCAGAGTAGGGTACTCAGGACACAGCAGCTGCAAGGAGGGCATTAAAATGGGTTTTAGGACAGGTGCAGTTGCCCTCTGCCATGTATTTTAGTACCTGTGTCATGGGTGCTGATCCACAGAAGCTGAGTGGGGTTACTGCATCTCTGAAGCATGTTCACAGACTGAATACCATTCTTAGAGGACAGGAATCTGAATGAAGGAGCAAGCCTGCTTGGGATTCTCCAAACTAAGGGATAAGGTGGACAGACACATGCAATTATCACACAGTGGTCTATGATACTGAACTGCTGGTCTGGAATGGTGGTTATGCTTTGTAACTCTGGAATTATACTGCTGTCATTCAAATTTTACCAACTAGTTCTAGTTATCTATTGCAGAGAATCATAAGGGAAAAAACCCATATTTTATTGGTTCTCTGGATTGGCTGGGCTCAACTGGGTGGTTCTTTGTTGGGGTCTCTTTTGTGGTTGTAGTCAGAAGGTGGCTGGTGCTGGCGTTAACTGAAGGCTCAACTGGGCTCTGTTTCCAAGGTGGAGCCTTTAATTACATGTCTGGGACCTTAGTGGGCATGGCTACAATAGCTGAGGACCTCCTAAGCATCTTTCTTTTCCTACATAGCCTCTCCATGTGGCTAGCTTGGGCTTCCTCACAGCATGTCAGTCTCAGGGTAGTTGGACTTGTTACATAGTGGCTGGCTTCTCCTAGAGGAAGTGTTTGCAGAGGCCTGGGCAGACTGTGTAAGGCTTCTTATGATCTAGCTGCAGAAGTCACAAGCCACCACTTCTGCAAGACTCTTATTGGTCAAAAGTGAGTCACAGAACAAGCCCCGTTTCAACAGGATGAGTCCACACAGTGGTGTGAATGCCAGTGGGTATGGTTCATCGTGGGGCCATTTCTGAGGACTAGTTATAACATATCTTATCAGTTGTGTGAATGTAGACCAGGTATGGAGCACTCAGTACTTCAGTTTCTTCCTCTGTGGATTGGGAAAGGAAACTATAATGCCTACCTCCCAGGGTTGCTTACATATTAACATACACATGTCAAGGGATTCTTACAGGGACTAGCACAACTAAGGGGTTCAACCACTTTTGGAACTTATTACTCATTACTTATTACTCATGCTTTGATCAAGCATTTGAATTTCCCCCTAATATTTTAATATGTCTGTGTCTTGTCTTCCCAGCCAAGCTGTAAGCTCCTTGAGGTCAAAGATTATCCTATACTTTTCTCTTTAAATTTCTTTTAGTTGACCTCAATAAATGCCAACTGAGAGAAACTGAGAAGGAAAAAGAGATAAGGGAGCTGGGGGTCATGCAAACAAGCCTGGGCATTTTTATAATTTTCTCTGGGTTCAGCATAGCCCCCAAGCTCCCGAAGAGCTGACCTTTGCCTTTTCTGGAAAAAAACTAATAAGTTTTCTGAGATTGTAAAGGGACATTATTAATCTAGTTAATAGATTGAACTGTTTTTATGAGGACTTTAGCCCATTAATTGTTTCCATGCAAATGGATGCCATTAATTACAAATTAATCTTATCTTTTTGTTAAGGCAGGGCCATCAGGACCTCCACTTGGCAATACTTGTTGGCACTTGATATGAATCAATGCTTATACTTGAAAGTAATAAAACTGCATTTCTTTAAAGATGGTTAATAAATCAGATCTTCATTAGTGCAGATAGACCAGACCCCCTACTTGTCTAGTTTAAAGAAGCTCTAATTCATTACTGTGATTCATGTGTCACCCTGGGGATGGTGGCCAGTGGGGCAGGGCACATAGTAGGAAGTTAATAAATCCTGTATTTTTCAGTTTCTCCCACAGTGGGAGGCTGTCCACTAGTCTCTCTCCTCATCATAAAGCATCATTTAGATACTCTCCAGCCTTAGTACCACTTTTCAGATGGTCATACAGGACCTTAAAGAGGAAGCATAACCTTCTAGCAAAGCCTGTTGCTTTTATGGTATGTTTAAGCTGGGAGATCGTGTCCTCAGTTGAGAAACTAGGGGTGGGGGACATCAGAAGCACTGTTGGGGTCAGAGCGATGGCTGTTTAGCAGGTGCTCATTACTGGTGGAGGCAGTTGGATGGGGACTGTCTGTCCTCCCTGTGTCATCTGCCAGAGCATGTTGTACAAACAAATGGACGATGTGAACCAACTTTTCCCCAGGACCCATTAGTTTTCCATTTTCCAGGGATACCTCTAAACTGTTTCTCAGCCCATTACTCTTCACTCTTCACAGGCACGTTTGTTTCCCTTTGCAGGAGAGCTGGTGCCTCCTCATCATATTTATTGCCAGCCTGGGACTGGGCTTCCACCCACCTCCCTCCAGCCACTGGGATCTCAAGAGCCAAGCCCTGGCTTCCTCTGTTTGAGGAATAAGTGCAGGCCAGCAGAAGCAGGGGACTTGCCTGTCCCTCTCCATCTGACACACCAGCCCTTTGCAACAGGGAGAGGTCCAGATGCACCACCAAAATGTAGGGTGAGGTGTGCAAGAGTGGGTGGGAGAGAGGAAACACGGCTTCTGTTTTGGATATGGGGAGCCAGCAGCATGATGAAATGCTTGCCTCTGTTCCACCGAATTCATTTCTCTAAAGTTCCACTGTGCACAGAACCATTTGTTTCCACATTGTTTTTTATTAAACAAGAAAGGCGAGCTTTATTACTGCGCAAATGAAAGCAGCTGGCAAAGACAGATACTTCCCAGATTCTTATTAATCTCCAAGAGTTATGGGGCCTCTGAAGTCCCACAGAAATTAACATACTCCACAGAATTCTCTTAGCAAGTCACCCGGAGTAGCTCCTCTCCCCTGTGGGCAGGGATCACTGTCCTGCCCAACCACCTCCAGGAGGGCTCTCTGTGCCTGTCCAGGACCCCTACCATCTCACTCTGTCCCATGACCCTATCCTCTCTTGGGTTGCATGTGTGCTAACCTCATGCTTCAATGCACAGTCCTGGATTTATTTGTACACCAATTCTGGGCATTGTCTGGAAATGTGGATTTAGTTGTCATTCACTTCATTTCCATATACAATTAAATATGTATGGATTATTTACTATTGTAGTATGGGAAAGTCTTGACATCTGTGAGATTATGTCCCGAGGCTTTTGTGAATCTCAAACACATGAAAAACACAGTCATGTATAATTCCCTCTTTCTACAAATGCAGTAGCGATCAGTTATTAATTCTACCAGTATTTACTCAGTACCATCCAGGAGCTGTCCACAGTACTCTGTGCCCTCAGACAGCCCTGGATGTGATGGGGAGGCTGGGGAGACATGGGAGAGTTTGAATGAAGGGATGACAGAATCTGTCTTATGATTTTCAAAAATACCAGCCACTGTGTTAAGAACAGACCATCAGGGATGAAGACTAAAAGTAAGACAACTAGTTAGGAGGGTGTTGCAACAGCCCAAGGGCAATTAGTTAGACCAGGGCGGGCAGGTGGAGGAACTCAAGACATGTTATGAAGACAGAGGTGACACACATAGAAACTGCCATTGCTCTTCAGATTTCTAAAGAGAGGTGTGGGGTGCACTTGGGAAGGATGGATGCTGGGCAGTCAGCTAGGCTCACCCACTAGGAGCACAGATGCCTCAACTTTCTTGGCCCCTGAAGGAATTCAGATCCCAGCAGAATGGTTAATTCTTGTCATACCATGGGATTTGGGGATCTCTTGCAAGCAGTCAAAGATGGAGCATAGAGTGTGTGAATGCCAAGTCTGTAGTACCTAAGATTTGAATAGCATATTTTAATTTAAAGCATTTTCAAGCTGATTTTCCATGAAAGAAGTAAAGTAGCTCAAGTGTCACTTTATAGGTGAGGAAAGAAAGGCTCAGAGAATTTAGGTGACTTCCCCAAAGTCACAGGATAATTAGGTCCAGGGTTAAAACCCAGGTTTCTTGCAAGCCTGCATCTCTGAGTCTGGCTTTTCCCACAGTTACAGCATGTGACCTCCTTACTGCACACCCAGTGCTGCCTTGGGATGGAGGGGGTGGTGAGAAGGAAGAGCAATGCCAGGGGAGATCTGGTCCTTGTCCTAGAGGAGCTAATAGTTTCTTTGCAGATAAGACTCATATATACACACAACTCTTAAGGAGAAGTGTGTTCTAGAATGGCCCTGCTTAAAGTTTAAAGCAGTGTTTGATCAGGTACAAGGGTTGGGGATCTTACTACAAATGCTCCAGCCATTAAGCTCATCCCCATGGAATGCTCATAGGGTGAGGGCTCCATGGCAAAGCATACAGGGCTATGTTGTGTCTAAATAGTTGAGGGTCAATGTGTTTTGATAATTTCTGTTCTCTCATGATGCCTCCTTCCTGCCTGAACCCTTTGGCTCCAGTGATCCCAGTGGCCCTGGGCCCTTTTCACAATAAACTCACTTCTGCCATCAGTGCCTTTGCTTACCCTGGTTCCCTTTGGAGGGAGGGCCTTGTCCTCCCACTCCTCTTTCCAGAAAGACAGCAGCCCCACTGTCCTAACAAGTCATCCACTGCTAAGCACCAAGTAGTCTCCCAGAGGCACAGAGGAGAAAAGTGAGGAAAAGCTTGGAGGGTATGTTTGTGGGTAAGAAACACATTTGGAGAAGCTTGGGCCTGGAAGGGGGAAGGGATGTGAGAAGAAGAAGAATGTCTTGTTTCTTAAACGCCTAGACTTGGGCATTTCTGTTTGCTCAAAAGAGGTTACAGCAGGGTGAAACCACAAAGCAATTTAGATCATGGAGGAATGACTTGTTCTCCTAAGAGAGAGATAGAAACCAATCCACAGGGTTCTGTGGACTTCTCAGAGGGGCTCTGAGGGATTCCACTTGCAGGGATTGGGGAGGGTGCCAGGAGCAGCTGAGTGAGAAAGGATAAGTCTCGGCCCTTCCAGGGGCAGGGCCTCCCAGGGGCCAGGCTCTGCAGCCCCGGAGCAGAAGTGAGGCCTCTCAGAGCTCTTATTCTTTCTTTCTTCCCTTTTTTTTTTTTTTTTTTGCTTTTTAAAAAAATTTTTTGAATTTATTTATATTTTATTGCAGTATAATTGCTTTACAATATTGTGTTAGGTTCTGCTGTAGAACAAAGTGAATCAGCTATATGTATACATATATCCCCTACCTCTTGAACCTCTCTCCACACCCCCATCCCTCTCCTCTAGGTCATCACAGAGCACTGAGCTGAGCTCCCTGTGCTATACAGCACCTTCCCGCTAGCTATCTATTTCACACATGGTAGTGTATATTTGTCAATGTACCCCAGTGTTCATTGAAGCACTATTTACAATAACCAGGACATGGAAGCAACCTAGATGTCCATTGACAAATGAATGGATAAAGAAAATGTGGCACATATATATAATGGAATATTACTCAGCCATAAAAAGGAACGAAATTGGGTCATTTGTAGTGATGTGGATGAACCTAGAGTCTGTCATACAGAGTGAAGTAAGTCAGAAAGAGAAAAACAAATATTGGGGGCTTCCCTCGTGGTGCAGTGGTTGAGAGTCCGCCTGCCGATGCAGGGGACGTGGGTTCGTGCGTCGGTCCGGGAGGATCCCACATGCTGCGGAGTGGCTGGGCCCGTGAGCCATGGCCGCTGAGCCTGCGTGTCTGGAGACTGTGCTCCGCAACGGGAGAGGCCACAAGAGTGAGAGGCCCGCATACCGCAAACAAACAAACAAAAAACAAATATCGTATATTAATGCGTGTATATGGAATCTAGAAAAATGGTACTGATGAACCTATTTGCAGGGCAGGAAAAGAGATGCAGTTGTAGAGAATGGACTTGTGGACACAGCGGGGGAAGGGGAGGGTGGGATGAACTGAGAGCTTTTATTTCTTCGGGAATGGTTCACGTCTCTGGAGAGCACATCAGGCCCTGAGCTCTCTGAAGTGCAAATTGGAGTGGGAATCAAGGAGGCCAGGACCCTCTGTCCCTGTCCCTAGTGCTCCAAATGGAGGTTGAGCCAAGGCTAAAGTTTCTAAGAGTTTCCACTTCCCTGTGCCTGGGGACCGAAGGGAAATGAGGTGTGTGTCCTGTGCAGCATTTTTGTCCTTTTATTTGGCCTAAGGCATGGCTCTCCATCAATACATATATGACCCAGGAAAAAGACTTGGAAGTCCCTTTCTTATGCATTGTCACCTGTATTGGAATGAGATTGTCAGCCTTTCCAAGTGAGGCATCGTGGAGGAGGAGATGAGGGTCTGGGGTGAAGAGTTTCCCAGCACAGGGTCCTGTTCCTGTGTCCTGTCCCAGCACAAGGTCCTGTCCCACAGGTGAGTGGGATGGGATACATGATGTGTGCGTGCGTGTGTGTGTATGTCTGAGACATGGTGTCTGTGGCAGCATCTAGGATTCCTATGGGGTCCTCCAAGCCATGGAAGGTTCTAGAGATCACTGCATGAGGGGAGGCCTCAGAGACCAGGTTCTCTCTTTCTACATTGAGCACATGCCCAAGCTCTCTGAGCCTTGGGCTGGGTCTGGTCCCTGGGCCAAGTGAGTGGCCAGGAATGACTATCTGACAGTGACATTTACATATGCAGCCTGCCATTTTCCTCCTCAGGGATTCAGTTCTTTTTCTGTTTATTTTTATTTATTGTTACAGCCCTCTATGTGCATTTAGATCCGTGAATGCAGGTGACCCAGCTGCCATACTGGCACTTCCTCTTTCTTGTGCCCGTTATTTCCCAGGGCCCCCCTTCCTCTCTTCCTTTTCCTGTCTTCACCCTGGGACATCATGTCCTTGACTCAGCAGATGGGTCTTCTGCGAAGGACTCCCCTCTGCCTCAGGTACACTCTACTGCCCAGTGGTAAGAGAATGTGTACATGCAGGTTCCATCCCTTGAGCAGGAAGGAGATGGCACATGGGGAAAGGTTAGAGTGATTGGGACCCAGGCCTCCTGAGAGAGACTGAAGGGAGGTATAGGTTCAGAGGGCACATAGGAGCCCTATCCTAGATGCCTGACCAACCTCTGTACAAACAGGACTGACAGAAAGAGAGAGAGAGAGAGGAGAGAGAGAAGGAGAGGGAGAGGGAGAGGGAGAGGGAGACAGAGATAAGGATAGAAGTGGAGATAAAGATGGAGGTAACCATATTGATGAGGAGAAGACAGATGGAGGGGGAGGGGGAAAAAGAGGAAAAGAAGAAGAAAATGAAGAGGAAGGAGGAACAGGAGAGGGTGAGGAAGGGGAAGAGGAAGAAGAAGAGGGAGAGGAGAAGAAGAGAAAGGAAAGGGAAGAGGAGATCTGGAAAATGCATTGAGCCTAGAATCAGAACTTGTGGCTTGAAATCCAAATTCCATATTTACTAATCTAATGAACTAAACAAATTATTTCTCTCTCTCTGCTTGAATTTCCTCCCTGTGACATGAAGAATCATATCATATCGTGCTAATCCAACAGATCAGTTGTGAAAATCAAATGAGGTAATTTGTGTAGATGCATTTTGTAGTATGAAATGTCCTCTAATATAAATAAACACGTATGTATGTATGTATGTCTGTGCCCCACTCCCGGCCGATTTGCATGTCATGTCATTATAATTGTAGCACTACATCCTCTACAGGTGCCACATTGATTTCTCTTGCACCTTTGCCTTTGCCAGTTCCCACATCTGGGATCCTCTCGCCATTTCTAACTGTTGCCTTACATGTTAATTGGAAGCACTTCTCAAGCATCTCTAAACTCCTCTGGGCTTTGGGAAGCATTTCTTCATTGCCCAACCACCTCTGATACCTTCTTTCTCTGAATTGTGAGCCTGTAACGGGAGAAAATGACTCAAGAAGGACTCCTTCCTCAGCCCCACCTTGTTCCTGCATCTGGTTATCTGGTTATCAGCTGGAATTGTGAGTTGTTTTACATGTGAGCACAGGTGGGATGGTGTTATTGAAATGTTTAGGAGTTATCATATTTTTACACAATGCCCTGTGGTGTCCTGGGGTGAGAGATTATGTGTGGAAAGAAAACAAAGACAGAGCGTGTTCTTGTTGGCCTAAGATGAAGAGGCTGTGAGTTTCTAATAAAGGATGGCAGACAAAGTGGCGGGTGGTTCGTCCCACCTCCATCCTGGGCTCTGATGGGGAGTGGACCTGTTGTGCAGGCTGTTGCCCTCCCTCTAGAGAGAAGCAGTGGCAAATTGGAAGCCCAAAGCCACCTTAGCAAGTTAGGCTATTTTGAGAGGTGTTTCTTGACTGTTTAATAGCCAAGCTCAAAGAACTTTAATAAGGGAACACCTCTCAACCCATTTTCTGCATGGCTGGGTCTATAGGCCATAGTGGGAAGCCCCAGGCTTCAGGACAGAGGAGTGTGGGAGGGAAATGTGTGGTGAAGTCAAGTTTCCCCTGGACATCATGACACCCTGATATATGTGGACTTTGCTTCCATGGTTGCCCTACTGCATTCAGGCAAGGAGGGAGTCATACAGGAAGGAAGGAAAGAGCTGAGCACATGTGTGGAGTCCAACTACTCAGGGCCAGGAGCTGTGCCCTCTGATCTGACCCTCAAGCACACCCTAGAATCTTCTCTAGTTAGTCTCTCTCTCTCTGAGTCTTGTACTCCCAACCAGATTATCACAACCTCAAGGGTGGAGACTCTGTGAAATTCTCTCTGTAGTCTGTAGCGCTAGCATACTGCAGGGATTCTTCTACCCACCCACTGAATTGACAGGCACACAGTAAGAACCATAACCGAAACATAAGACACAGGTTCAAGCCAGGTACTGTTCTGAGTATGTTCCACACATCACTCCATCCAATCCCTGCAAGAGCCTTATGTGGTAAATACCATGACTGGCCCTATTATTCAAATGAAAACATCACAGCAAAGGGAGATGGAGTAGCTTGACTAAGGTCACAAATCTAAAGAATCAGAACGCTGAGTTTGAACCCAGGGAGGCTGGTTCCAGCATCCAAGCTCCTAACCGCTGAGCTGAACTATGCTTTCATGCTGTGTGTGTGTGTGTGTGTGTGTGTGTGTGTGTACGTGTGTATGCATGTGCGCAAGGCAGAGCTTCTGTATCAGTATAGGAGGAGAAGTTAGAAATGACTGGAAGAATGGAAGCTCAATAAGGCAGAAATCCTGGTGGGCTTCAAGAGAACAAAAAACTCTTTTTCAAAAGGTACATCCCTCCAACACTTATGCAATTCCCACGGATAGGAATATTCCTAAAATAGACCATTTCTTCATGTGCTATGTTTGTATCAGTCTCCTCCCAGTCTCATTTTTAGAACTTTAGGTAATCTTTACTCCTATTAGTTGTCTGTGTTTTCAAGTCTCTCAGGAAGTTCTTTCTAAGATGGCTCCTCTTTTTGGCTGTCAAAAGCACCTGGGCAAGCAGGCTGTGATGCCGGGGCAGCAGGAAGGGAGCCTGAGTAACATGGCTGCTCTCAAGGCACCGTTAGCCTCCTTTCCATGAGAATTAATTATGTGTCCTCAGATAGTGCTGTGAGGAATGTGGGGGCAGACCCTCTTCTGCTTACATATTCCCTGGTTCCCAACACAGGTCCTAGTTGATCCCCTTTGTTTATTAATTATAGACCCACCATGAAAAGAAATGGCCTCAGCCTGGAGCCCTCTGCAAGTTTGGTTTGGTTCATGGGCAAGTCTGAGGTTTGCTCAGACTTAGTGAACCCGGCTTAGTGAACTCCAAAGTGAAATTCTTAGCGTAAGCTTTTTGTGGAATTTTCCTTATTGAGGATGATGCCATTTCCAGAGGACAAATGTTCTTTTGGCCTATTACATTTGTTATCAGACATCCTTTCACTTGAAACACTGAGAGAAGATGTGTTTTCTCAGCTGTAGGGATGTTGTCTTAGGGGAGGAATTCCATGCAATAGAAGTTCAGCAAACCGCAGTGATATGATTTAGAAGCAATTCACTAGGTCAGAGACACTTTTAACTCAGAAATGTGGCAAGGGGAGAGGAGAGAAATCTGGAACAGTTACTTAGTTTGTCTACAAATCAAGAGCAGTAAACGTTCTCACTTGTAACTTCTAGTGAAACAGGGACAACACACAATATGCAATGCTAAAACCTAATTACACAGCCATCGTAAATCAACAAACGAGGGTAAATTGAAGTTTACGTAACATTTGCTCCTGTGAACTGTGCGTGGGGACAATGGGAGGGAAATGTTCTCCTCTTTGCTGGGCTTGTCCTGATGCCGGTACTGCTGTGAGTCACGCCTGTGAATTAGTGAGTCGATCAGCCTGTCCTTAGTACCTCAGCTGTCTTTGTTTTTCATGAACACTCCCATCACTGGCCCCCACCATCACTGTTATCATCATCATCATCATCATGTCTTCCTTCAAGCCATGTGTCCAACTAAAACGTTCTCTTGTTTGTTTTCTTCTTATCTAAATACGACTCATCCTTACCATGCTCTCAGTTCTGTCATTCAATCTACCCAGTAGCTCTCCAACATTCCTGCCTCTCCATGGACACCTCAGTGATCGTCTGGACCACTTACTGGCCACTTGTTACATCCAGCTTCACGAAAGCTATTTACTCGGTTCTTATCATTCTTGTCTTCCGTAGTCCCCCTACACCCCATGATAATCAGGAAGGGCTATGTTGTGCAGGAACAAAAGAGTCCCAAATCTCCGTGGCTCAACACTGGAAAGTTTTCTTGTTTTGTTCAAGGATGCAAACTTAGTGGGTCTCCTCCAGCTAGTCACTGTATCTTGGGGTACAGGGCCACTTTAGTCACTGTCCAGGGGTAGCTGATGTTTTTCACTGACTCATCCTGGATGTGGCCAACATCATTCTTGCTCAAATTTCATTGGCCAATTAGTCACACAACTGCCCATCTTCAAGGCAGTTGAAAAGTACAGTTTTCTAGGTGTCTGGGAGGGGAGGAGAACTGGGTATTGGGGAACACACCCCTAGCTACATAATTACTTTGTAAGAGTAGCTTGGATATCTTATATTTCTTAGTGTCTCCCAACATGTTTTAGGTAAAGTAGGCTCTCAATAAATGTTTGTTGACTAAATGACATCATCAATTATCCTTTATGAAGCATTAATTTGTGACAAGAATTATGCCAGGAACAAGCAGAGTGGAATGAAGACTCATAATTAAGGTCTGACACATGGTAGAGCATTTATTCATTCTTTCATTCATTCAACAAATGCCTACTTAGTGACTATATATTCCAGGCACTGTTCTAAGCATTTGTGAACAATGTATGGATCATTGTCCTTGCAGAGCTTTCATTGTAGTGAAGAAAACAGACAACAAACAATAAGTATAACAAATAAGGAAACTAAATAGTATGATTGAATGTGATGTGTAGTGGAAATAAAAGAGGGAAAAGTAGATAAAGGGAAAGGGTATAGAGACTGAGAGGGTTGGGGTGAAGGTAATTTTAATTAGACTGTTCAAGGCAGGCTTCATTGAAATGATTTTGGAAAAGAAGTAGGTGGGCATGTATTTGGAGGAAGAGCAACTAGGAAGAGGGAACAGCCTATTATGCTAAAGCCTTAGGCTGTGGCATGTTGGAGGAATAGCACGGAGTTCAATATGGCTGGAGTGAGATTGTGTGAGCAGCTGGAGATGAGTTTAGAGGGATGATGGGGGCCACATCATGAGGGCTTGTAGGCCATTGTAAGGCTTTGGTTTTTCCTCTGAGTCAAGTGAGAAGTGCCATTGAAGGGTTCTGATGCTTAGTAATACATAATTGCATGTGTGCCTGTGTAGGTATATTTTGATCCGAAGAGGAAAATTCCGTTTTATGTCTCATTTGCATATGAAGTTACATTTCTTGGCTCTTATAATACCTTATATTTATTTACCTTTTCAGGGCACTGTTTCATGAATTATATCACAAAATAATAATTATAAAGGTAAGAGGGTCTGGTACTATTCTCATCTCCCCTCCCATTTATGTCACCTTTATGGGTGACCTAGTTGGAAATTTTGCCGAGAGTCCTTGTGGCCCAGCTACTTCAGGGATGAGGCTTTTAGGGACTGACTTCTCCCTTACCAGCCTCCCAATACTCATTTCATAAGGTCTTAGAGAAAGAAACTTCATCAGCAGAGTCAAATGGGTGCTAAGATCAGTTCCACATAATCCCCACTCTCATAGAATCTGAGCATCTCTTAATAAAACTCACAGTTGTTGTGGGGAAGGGATATGGGGCTCTAGTCTCTCCAGCCCGCTGAATCACCACCTGCTCCTGGCAGGGGCTGCACTGCTAATCCCAGGAGCATCATTGCTTATTTCCCAGCCTGATTTCCCTTCCAGGAAGAAAATAACCACTGGTCTGTGAGTTTCATCAGAGTCTCTCCCCAGTTCCATCAGGACCTCTGTGGTCACTGCCTACATCATGCTACCAGTGACCCCGGTGTGTCGACCTCTCTCCCCTGGAATTTCTAGGGGGGTTTTCTTTTTAACTGACGGATACCCACTTGCTCATGTTTCATTGTCTCAGGTCTGGTGAAGGTAGGGCTGCTTCCCTTCCTCAGGCCAGGCTTCAGTTTATTTTTAGCTATTTATTCCACTGCTGCATGGTAGTGATTGCTGGATATGAGGCTAAGACTGGAAAAGAAGGTTTCATGATCATCCCTAAATTTGCTATTGGACACAGAGTCATGAAATTCCACATCAGGCTAGCACTGCTCCTACTCTGCCTGAACGGGCACTGCTTGGTTTTCCTAGTGTGTCTCCAACAACTATTAAGCAAACACTTAGTCAGTGATCGTCATTACCTCCTGTCAATCAGGTGTCCAGCCCTTTCAGAGAATATTAACTCTTTGATGAATATGTGGTCCACATTCCCTCATCTGGTTCTTGGTCTTTGCTAATTGTGATGATTACACTCCACCTTTTTCTGCCCTTTACTGTCCTGCTCGCTGCCCGTGATGCTGAGCCCTGCACACTACCTCCCCCAAGCTCCCTTGCAGCCTCTGTCTGTCTTCCTGTTGAGTTCAGCGAGGGGACACAAGCAGGATGCTGGAGGTGACAAGGAGAGTGCGGTCGGGGTGTTTCTGTCCTGCTCTCTCTCTCTTTTTTTATTAGTTTCTGCTTTATAACAAAGTCAATCAGTCATACATATACATCTGTTCCCATATCCCTTCCCTCTTGTGTCTCCCTCCCTTCCACCCTCCCTATCCCACCCCTCCAGGCGGTCACAAAGCACCGAGCTGATCTCCCTGTGCTATGCGGCTGCTTCCCACTATCTATCTACCTTACGTTTGGTAGTGTATATATGTCCATGCCTCTCTCTCGCTTTGTCACAGCTTACCCTTCCTCCTCCCCATATCCTCAAGCCCCTTCTCAAGTAGGTCTGTGTCTTTATTCCTGTTTTACCCCTAGGCTCTTCATGACATTTTTTTTTTTTCTTAAATTCTGTATATATGTGTTAGCATATGGTATGTCCTGCTCTCTTATACTTGGGAAAACAGTTCTGGTTTTAGCTGTTTCTCTACACCTGCAGCTCCTGCCACGCGGGCCCTCTTCCAGTACTGTAGCTCTCCCTGGGTTCTGGTAATGTCAATTCCTCCCTCCCCTGGTCCCTCAGGACCCTGCTATTTGAATCTTTGGATGCCTTGACATCTACTGTTGGCTTCCTGAAACCTGTCCCTAGTCCCATCATCAAATTCTTTTCAAAACCCCAGTTTGGTTACCTTCCATTTCCTGATGGCCCTCAGTGATACACTGAGTTTGTCTTCAGAGAGAAGACAAACACTTCTCTCTGAAGGTAGGGACAGGATTTGGCTGTAGGTACTGGGGCTCCCTGTTGTCTCCTCTCCCAGAGAGTTTCTATCCTCACACTTTTCTTCTGGACAGTTTGGTTAGGTGACTTCAACCATGGTCACCCTCAAGGTTGGGAATAAACTGAAGGTCATCTACCACTGCAGGCAAACTGCCACGGGCAGGAGGAGGGGTGCAGGAATGTTGAAATGATAAGGTGTGTTTATTGCCTCTGGGGAGTCCACAGGCTGGCTGGGGATATAAGAAATCACATACCATTGAAACAACACTAATCATGATCATGAAAAAATGGTCGTTATTATTTATTGAGCACTTAATATGTGTCAGGCCTTGGGGCATGAGAAATTTCATTAAGGAGGCATGATTTGACCTGTACCTTGAAGGAAAGAAATTAGGATATGTGGAGAAAGAGAAAAAGGGGAATGAGGACACAGTGCCAGTGCTACATTCAGAAGTAATGGCTCCCCAACTTAATGGACTCGGGAAGAGCCTGCCCATGCCACGTGATTCTCCCTAAGACCCTGGGCTCAGTGGGCTGCCCTGCGCTGCGATCTAGGGCATGGCTGTAGAGGTGAGCTTTCCTAGGGCACAGCTGCCTGCACTAAAGGCTCTTCACAACCTTTCAATAACCCATTCTTGGATTCCCTGTGAGAATGTGGGCTGTGAACTCCTGCTTTGCCTTCTTCCTTGCTTCATGATGGTTGGATGGGGACATGCACTCTGGGGGCCACATTCAGGAATGTAATCCATCTATCCAGCCACCCATTTCTTTACTATTTACTTACTCACTCAAATCAAAACACCTATCTACTTTATTCTTATCCCATCTAACTGTATATCCACACAAAACCTTCCTGAAAATCCTCAGCTGTGGACCCAGCCATACACCTAGACTCAAGCTGAGGGGTGCAGCTGGAGAAAACCCCACCACAACCAGGCCAGTGGTGGAGCCACAGCCTCACTAGGTCCTCAGCATTTCCCAGCAACCGCTTTGTGGGTCCATGATATCCTCTTATCCCTAAAGATTGTCATTTCAGACCCTCATCACTCTCACTTCTGCCTCACTCACCTCAAATATCCTTACTGCCTTCTCTATTCCTCCTTAACAGCCTCTTCAAGGCCTTGCTGCCTCATAAGCTCAGTGTGAGAATAATTCACCTCTCTTCCTTGACATCACCTTTCGCTGTGAGGATTGTCACCTCTCTCATCACTTTTCTTTTGCCTAAGTCCCTGCCATCTCCCCATACCAATTCATGGACCTAAGTGTGAATTTTCCAATGACCTACAGGTGGCTGAACCTGAAGGACATTTTTGGTTCTTATCTTGTTTTCTGCAACGTATGGCATTAATGTCCTTCTTCCTGCAGGATCTTGGCAGATATTTTCCTCTTGTGATTTCCAGGATTCCCCTTCCTCTGTAGTCTCCTCCTCTCTCTATCCACTCTCTACATCTCTTTCACTCTCTGTTCTTCCTCTCCTCCTTTCCTAACTCAGCTTCTAAACTCACACTCATTGTCTTTCTCTATCTCCATCTGCATCTAGAAGCATGAACTCTAGACCCAGTTGATGCGGGTTTTAGCATTTGAATCTTGGATCCACCACTTCCAAATTGAGCAACTTTTCTTATCCTGCTGTGCCTCCACACTGGAATAGAGCCTAGCTCATAGTTGGCACTTAATAAACATCCATCATTATCCACCCAGTTGTCCAAGCACAAAGCTAGAAGTCATTCCTGACTTCTCCTTCTCCATCTCTTCATCTTGTCCATCAGCAAGGATCTTGATCTTCTGATTGCTTCTTGGAGCTGCCCATTTTTATGCTTCCTTCGGAGCTGACCCAGTTCAGGGACTCAGGTAGAGTCTGATTCTTAACTGTTCTATATGTTTCCAGCTTTACCTGCCTGATCCAGTTTTTACTTTGCAACCAAAGTAATCTTTCTAATAAATAATTATGGCCTCATCCATGCTTAAAATACTATTAGGATTGCTACTGCTTTTAAGATGGAGTCCAAATGCCTTGGCATGCAGTAGAAGGCACTCATAGATCTGCTTCCTGCTTATTTCAAGTCATATTTCCTGCCGCTTTCAAGTCACATTTCCTGCCTCCTACAAGTTTCCCAATATCCATTCCATGACCTAACCACCTAATTTCCTAAATATGTTCATTAAACATGGTTCCAGACCTGCTGGATGAGACTCACTGGCATTGAATGTCCCAGGAATCTGTGTATTTGACAAGTGTCTTCCATCTCATATGTGTCTGAGCACTACAAAAATTGGAAACCACTGCTTTAGAAAATATAGCAAAAGCATGCACAGTCCTTACCCTTAACAAGAGGTCAAAATTAAACTAATCAATGGCTAGATGATTTAGTCCTGGCTATAAATGCCATAGGAAGGAGGTTATATATATGACTTTCTGCCTCTTTGCCTACATTTTGCCCATTGTTTCTTCACTCTATCACTCATGATGCCTATTTTTTCCTAGCTTTTGGAGATAAATGTGCTCTTGTGAAATGTGGGAAGAAAGAATTACTCCATCCACTCTCCATGGACACTCAGATCTTCCCTCCTCATCATGCCTGAAACAAGACCCATGTCCTCATAAAATGAACAAGTATTATTTAAATCCTGGGTTTCTTTTGCAGGCATCTCAACTGGATCAGGATGTGAGCTTTGTGGAAGGAAACACAGGAACCCTGCCTGAAGTCTGAGGAGAAAATGAGATGAAACAATTATTAGTTTTGGAGTCAGAACTCCTAAGATGGAACTTAAGCGGATCCCTTGGACAAGTCATAGCTCCTCGGGCATCGGCATCACATCTGGTAACTTTAAAATGGGTTGGAAAAGGTGATTATCAAATTAGTATCATTAGGTACCTTCTTGATGGGATCAATACGAGAATCTAACAAGATAAGAGCTGTGAAAACACCCATAAATCTTAAAATGCCATGATGCAAAAATGGATTAAGAAGGCTTGAAAACAACACTTGACCCTCGGATTTTTAGTATAATTGGTATTTTTCTTCCAAATGTGAGGTGGATCTGGGGTGTGGGTGGCAGCGAGGATCAGGGGGTTAGGTGTCTGAGGAGGGATTACAAAGGGCCTATCTTTTTAAGTGAATGTTAAGAGTAAGAGGAGCCTATTCTATGAACCATTTTCATTATGTTCCTTCTTCATAAAAGGACCATGTCCTTGCCTGCATTTTGCTCTTTATTTTGGAGCAAATTGAGCTCTGTGAATCTTAGAATTAATCTTCTTGGAACACCACATTTAACATGTTAATACTTGCTGAAAAGTCTCCAGTGGAGATGTTTCCCACCTTTGTCCCCATCCACCTCTCAAACTTAAGCTCCCACTGGTTCCTAAAATCCATCTCCATTATAGCCCAAACAGTTTGGTCACTCTTGCAACTCTGAGCATTGCCTATTTTGTTTAAGACAGGCTGACATATGGTAGGAAACGTCCAGTACATGTTTCTTTGGAGGTGAAGTATATCACTTTGTTAGGCTCAAAGAATTCCTTTAGAGAGAATTCTCAGTACCACTTAGGAGGGTTGAGTCCAAAGTGGTCAAGTTAGGTAGCAACTGGGAGGCAATCAGAGCTCTGCGCCCAGTCGACAGAATCCATACAATGTCGGCCATTTTTTACTGCTTATCTCTGGTAATCCTCTGTTCTCTCTCTCCTCTCCTTCCTCCTCCCTTCTGGCTCCACGCACCCAAGAGGGCCAGGTTTTCTTCTAGCAAACTTGGGTAACAATAGATATGATTGTCAGCCTCCCTGGGGCTGTCCAGGTTTTTATGAAATTAGACATATTTGTCTTGATGTTTAGGAGTGAGCATGAAATTCAAATCTCTGTGTTGGCATTCCGCGGGCTGGCCCTTTAATATTCCATGACATGACTTCATTGCGGTTTTGACAACACTGTATAGAAGCTGTGCTTACCATTGAAAATTAAAGCCACTGAAAGCGTTGACAACAGCAAAATTGTGCATGCTTCCCAGCTCCTGAAGTGATTGCTATTCCAGTTTGTCTAGAAGTGCTTATTGTGTTTGTAATGCCGTCAGTTCCACTTAAAGACGACTTGAAGTCGATGCCATACAGGTAAGTACCAAAGAAATCTCCATCCTCCTTCCTCTCTCCACTTTTCCATCACCTCCCACACAATTTTTCCACCCAGGGCCTATTTGCATTTGGTTATAGAGCTCCTGATTCCCTCAACTTCAGAGCCGGTTGATTGCATTTCTCTTTCAAGTTCCTAGGTTAACCAGACTTTCATTTTTCCTTTTGTTCATTTGCCTTTTCTTCTTCTTCTTTTCCTTCCATGTGAGTATCAGGGAAATTGAGTTTTAGTTACTTACTGTACAAATCCCCTGAGCATCTGACTCATCTCCTCTTGTGTGTAAAGCACATCTTAGGTGGGGGATGAGGAGGATTTGGTATCTGAGGAAGGATTATAAAAGAAACTCTCCTTTGAAACTCATGCTAAGTGTAAGGAGAGACTACTCTATTAACTGTGACTTTAGTTTGGGTCTTTATAATGTTGAAAATGGTAAAAAGAAAACTTAAAAATAACTATTTAATACTGGTCAGCTTTGCTGTTGTTGTTGTTGGTGGCCTTGAAGCAGATGAACTAGCAGAGAATTTTGACAGCCTCCTTCCTATGTTGGATGCTTGGTTTGGTCTTTGAAGGAGATTTCCTCCCCTGTCACAAGTTGACACAGGATGATTTTGTCAGAAAAAATTCTTTATACAAGCCTTTCATCCTCAAGCAAGCTGAGATTCTTGGAATGTAAAACCAAGATGCAAATAAGAGAGCTGAGAGGATTGTCTGGGGTGCTGAAAGCAATGATCCTGGAGGGACCCTGTGGCAGATGGAGGGGCAACATCTGTAGGAAGGGTCTGGGGTGAGAGAACAGCTGTATGGATGCCCACATCGGTGGTTTTGGGGAGCCAGTGAGGGAGCAACTACCAGGCTTCAACCTCCTGCTTTCCTCATCACACTCCTTGTTGTAATCCACTTTCCCACTTTTCCAGACCCTGCTGGATAAAAAGAGGTTTCTGATGATGGATGATGCGCATTCCTTTCCATTTCCAAACAACCTCCTTGGATTTTGGAAAATAAGAACCCCATTGCCAGAGCGAGGCTGCTATGGGGGCAATTTGAATGGTGAGGGATCAGGATACAAACATCTGTACCCTGTACTCTTCCTGGACACGTCATAACTCCTGAGAGTTGGCACTGTCTCTCGTGGTCCCTGACTTTTCAGAAGGACCATGTCATTAAGGGGAGCCTGGTACTCAGATACCTTCCCAGGAGGCCCTGGTACTTAGAGATACTGTGTTCATTACTTTTCAGCAGCCCTTTGAAGCCTTAGCAAGTTGTTGGTGTCAAAAAGATTCAGTTGAATTAAGGAACACAGCTGGATTTTATAATTGTAAAAATATATTTAAGCTAGAGGATTTTTGTTATTGTTTTTGTTTGGTGTTTATTAGCTTTCCCAGCCAACCCACATCCTGGCTTACTGTTTATCTCCTTAAAGGACCCACACAGATTTTGGTCTCGTTTGCTATATGTGCCATCCTTCTGTGACCATCCACAGGGCAGGTGCTGTGGCCTCTTGGAATGTGGATTGGAGCGGATTGGAAGCTTGGGGTGGGCCCTCATGATTATTTTCTGGCTTTTTACTATCAAATTCTTTCTTTGGTGCCTAACTTCTCTTACTTTGGGGATCATGTTTTTTATTTTAAAAAGTTGGACTTTTGTCCAGAACTTTGAGACATTGGCATTGTTCCATGGCACTTTGAATATGAATGATTTAGACATCATCAACATGCGACTTTATTTTTGTTTTCTGACATTGTTTTTAACTTCCTTAGGGAGAGTAATTTTCCCAATGCTCAATGAGAACTGTGGCAGTTCTCATGGCTTTTCTGCTCATTTTTAGATGCTATTGTTGTAGGCCATAAACACAGGCTGGAGCCAATAAATAGTATACATAGTCTCATGTGATGACCAAAACTCTGAACCATAGGGAAGTATAGGAATTGCCTATACTTCCCTTCTCTGATTTGAACTGCTTCAGGCTGGAAGCCTGGGTGGGACATGAGGCACAGTTCTTTGGCTGTCTGCTGTTCCCTGGTTCCTTACTCATATCTTCCCTGACTTGGTCACGAGGCCCTGTAATGAATCTCATGAGGTTGGAGGCATGGGAGGGAGTGGTGAGTGGATCAGACTGTATCGGCTTGGCTGGGGACATCATGGTCTCTGGTATTGGCCAATGGACAGAACTGATTCTTCCTCTTGAGGGCACTTTCTTGTGATTTTCAGAGGTTCCCTGCTGGGTGCCTTTGTTCTGAGGTTTCCCTGACCTGTGTGTGACCCCTGTCTAATTCAGTTGGACACTTCTTTTTCCATGGACATCCAGTGGTACACCTTGAATCTCTTTCTACTGAGGACCCTGTTTCCTTTAGGCAGTTTCATTGGCTAGGATGCAAAAAGGCCCTAGGTAGCCTCTCTCCACCTGGCCCACATCTGGTCCCCGAAAAACACTCATGCATATCTTGCTCTCTTCTCAGAGAGAAGGCCAATCGCGGAGAAGCAGCCCTCACCACTGGAGTCCTTGGTCAACTCTGTCCTCACCCGGCAGATTTCCAGGTGGGTGTCAGACTCCTGCCTCTAGTCCCCTAATCTTCTCAGGTGTGAGTCAGGTGGCAGCACTCTGTGTCTTTTAAGTGCAGAAATAGTTTCAAATTCCTGCATGTGTCCCTGTTGGAGAACCCTCTGTTAGGTCTGGGGAGAGAACATAGCCTTTTCCACTTTAAATCCTTGACTGAGCTGAGGGGTGTAAAAGTTGCAAAACCATGTTCGATTTCTTTTCCTTTGTAAATTCTGCATAAAGGGGTACGGTTGAAAAATGAAGCAGGAAGTGTCCTGTTCTATCTTGTTGCACATCCTTGCCCTTCCAAGGGCCTTACAGTCTAGATGAGGGACCAAAACAAAATGAGGAAAAGGTTAAAAATCAAGAAAAGAGACGTTACAATCGAGTAGCCTGAAGCCTCAATTGCACGGTAACAGACGATGAGCACTGTGGTTCAGGTTAGGGTTTGGGTAGGTGGAGGAAATGGGGACACAGGGTAGAGTCATAACTGTGTGTTTTTTCAGAGCATTCAATTTTAGCCTTATTGGAATCTTACTGCTTTTCTACTTGAAATTCAAGATCTAAGCACTCTGAGGTGATGAGCCAAACTTCAAGGGTTCTCCTGCCTGGGAATGACTGGCTGAGAAAATGCATCCAGGTCCAGGCAGCTCCTGCAGAGAAGCACTGAAAATGATGAAATACACACTTATATTAAGCATCATATGCATGGAAACCTTGTTCTTTTAACCTACATGTGTTTTTGACCAATTCTAGAAACCTCCTGAGAAACTCGGCACATGGGAGAAGGGATAAACTTGGGTCAACAACAGTCGCTGTGCAAAAGCACTTAGACACCCAATTCCTTCAATACATATAGACACAATGCACCATATTACTTAATATGGTGTACAATGCACCATATTACAAGACTCTATTCCAGGCATTGTGAGATACAGTCAAGTCTCTCAGGTAGCTATGAGATGAGAGTCACATAACCCCCCCGCTCCCCCCCACCCCAACTAGACTTACTACTGGGGACAGTGTAATGACACATTTGCGTGTGAGGACAGTGAGTACCTGGTCAATTCAGTAGGAAAGATGCCTTCCTGCTACCATAGTCCAGGAAAACACCAGAAGATGGGATTCACTGTGTCTCACTTTGGACTTCACCTCCTCAAGGGCTGGCTCCCTGGCTGTGCTCAGTCATGGCCTCCGGGATCCCCAAATGCACAGGTATTAACTGTATTTGATGCTGGCAAGGACTTTGGCAGGGTCTCTGACTCACCATTCCATACACCTGAAGAGTCCAGCACTTCCAGAATTTTTAGGCAGTGCTTAATAAGTACCCAGTGCATTTCCTGGCACACAGTAGGTCTTCTCTAAGTATTTGTGGGTTGATTTAGTGAGAACCTGAGTGGGAACGTCTGGGGTCTTATGATGCAAGGCATCTCTGGCTTTGACTCTGACTGGGATGGGGCCCCAGAGGTTGTGCTGGGAAAGACAAAGTCAAGCCTTACAGGGAGGTACCAACAGAACAGAGATGCTCTTCAAGAGCCTTTGTTCTCTGGGCATTTCTCTCCACCTTCCTATTCCTTGGCCTGGCATCTCCCTTGGAGGAGTTGCTACACAGACTTTCTCCTTCTGGAGGAAAATGACTGTATTTGTTATAAGACTCTCTGCTAGGGGCATTTTAAATTGAAGTGGCTTTGGGGATAGAGTGTCAAGAGAACTCCCAGCTTCCCATAGCCTCAGTTCTTTATTGCCAGAAGGTTCCTCTTTATGAATATACTAACTTTCTATTCCTGGAATGGAGGGTCATTTTCTTGATTTCTGGTCCTGCTGGGAAAGCTTCCCACAGACCTATTTTCTGGCATGGCTCACCTCCCCGGGGACATGGTCAGGGCTGAATGAGAAAGTTCTTCATCAGCTTTCAACTTCCCTTCCCCGTGACCTTCCTCAGGAAGGTTTTTGCACTCTCCCCCAACTGTGGAATCAGCAAGTAAAATTCCAGGGTAAATGGGGGATACTTTCCAAGGGGCATCTGCTCACCAATGTTTGTACAAAGAAACCCGAATTGCTACTGTTGAAGGTTGGGAGCCTCAGGTCAGCAGCTGGAGGACCTCCAGGTCTCTGAACTCATGCCACCAAGTGACTTCCTGGTGTGCCCACATCGGAGAGCAGCAGAGCTCAGAACCTCCACATGAGTGGACTTGGCTTCCTCTCCTCCCTTAGGCAGTCTGGACATTTCTGAGGTTATTTAATTTCTAACTTCCCATGGCTCCCAATTTAGGGCTCACCTATGGGGTCCAAACACTCAATTATGGCAGGCACGCAAGGTGGTGGCTGCTATGACAGTGTAATGTAGGAGGTGATAGCACATCCCCCATCCAGGAGCCATTAATTCCTCCACAACAGCCTCCTTCAGGATTTCTTTATCTGGTAGAATCTTGGTTGGCTGGTTAATGCCATGGCAAATGTCAGGTACCATTGACCTGAGGGCAACACTGGGACATGGGTTAGGCCTTGAAAAAGTGGGGCAGTCAAGGGAGAAGTGCCCCAGAGTGGAGACAATGGAAGCTAATGGTAGAATTGAAGACAATAAAGAAAAATCTTCCCTAGTTTGGACATCTGCCAAAAGTTAACACTTGTGGTCCATCACTCCCCTCTCTACAGGGTTGTAAACCGCTTGCTCTAATTTTCTAATAATATGAATAGCTACTCTTTGTGGAGCCCCTACCTTTTAAGACAGGATATTTTTCCCTCCTTCTTTACCAATGAATGATGGAGACTCAGAGAGGTTAATAATATTCCCAAGGTGCCACAGCCAGCTGGTGGTGGAACTGGTATGAAATCCAAGTGTGTTCCCAAATCTGGACTGCCCCACAGTCACTCTGTCACTGCTTAACTCTCACTCCTGTTTTCCCTCCCACTCTCTCTCTCTTTCCGGTCTGAACTTGGTACTGACTCGAATTTTAAGGTAGCTGGAGAATACTGATTTATCTGGACCATTCATTTGCCTCAGTTAAGAGCCATGGAGGAAGAGCATGGAGAGGGCTGGGACACAGTCTAGTACACATTTTGTGAAAGACCCACAAGGTTTGTACACTCTGATTCTGTTGACTCTTCTCTCTCCCTTCTGTTCTTGGCAACTGTCCCTTAAGCCCGTCTGTTCTCTGCCTCTAATATATTATGCTGATATTTTATTACCAAACAATTACATCCACTAATTTGAAAAGGAAACGAGCAGGAAATTGCAATTATAAGAGTAAAAGCAATGCTCTTTTATTTCTCTCCTTTATGCATATGAAATATGGTTTGTCATTGCTGCAAAACAGATTTTCCTCCTCTTCCAGGGCTCTTCACTGCCTTGTCTTTAATAATTGAGCAGAAACAAGAGTCATAATTAGATTACTGATAACAGAGGAGCTATCCATGGGTTTGCAGATGTGGAGGCTCAGCTTGGAGCCAGGGGGCCGCCACCATGCTGCTATGGGAGAAAACATACTTCATGCTGTTTCACTTGAGTACCTTCCAAAGCATGCTTTACATCCATGGTCTATGTAGATTATTTGTTCACAGTTATTGTTTCTTCTTTGCCCTTGCCGTGCTTTCCTACCCCACTGACATGGGGTCTGGTCAAGACTTGCTTTGGTTAATGGAATATGAGTAGATGAGATGTACACCTTATTAACTGAGCAGAAGTTTTCAATGTGCTTGCACAATTTGACCCTGCTTCCCTTGAGCGACACTCAGCATGGTAGCTGCTCTGTCTTGGTCCCTGAGTGATTACGGTACACAGAAATGTCCTGATGACTCCTGATGGATATGTGGCCACAGCAAGAAGTAAACGTTTGCTATTTTAAGCCTCTGAGATTTGGAGCTGTTTTTTAATCACAGCATAGCCTAGCCCACCCTACTGATATATCTATGATCTCATTTGGTTCTCATTATATCCATGGGATTGAGAAAAGGCTGACCACACTGGGTGGTATGTGGGAAAGAGTGTGTGATGTGCAATCAAAGGGACCTGAGTAAGAATGCTTTTTCCGTCATTGTTGGCTGTGCAGGCTTAGCCAAGCAATCCAGTGTCTCTGAAAACCTGTCCCTTTTAACAGTACTTTCCTTGAAGTTTCCTGAGAATGAGTCAATGCATGGCAGAGGTCCTGGCATAGTGCCCATCACAGAATAAACACCCAATAAAAGAGATAATTAAAAAATATTATCCTTAAAATCCACTTCTGACATTATCTCCATTGAATAGCTGAGAATGTGGAGGCTAAACCAGCTGCAGGGACCTGCCCAGGCAAATTTCATAGCAACTGAAATGTGAGCTTCAGCTTCTGGACCCTGGGTCCAGAGTCATCTCCCTGGACTAAAATGTATTCACTGAATTTTATGCCTGGAACTGTGCTAAGGGGTCTGGGATGGGGGTTGGGGCAGGGGACATGTCAAGAGGTGAAAACACTGATCCTTGAAGGAAAGCAGTCTACATAGTGGGATGAGCTAGATTACAGAGTCAGCCCCAAAGAAGCAACCCGGTTATCTGAGTCACACACTATTCTAAAGTTCCAACTTTGGGTGCATAAGAATCACCTGAGCAGCTGCTTAAAATACAGATTCCCTGGTTCTACCCTGAGAATTTCTGCCTTAATACTATCGTGTATGATTAGAGCATAACAGGCTCTAGTGTCAGGGTCCCTGTGTTCAAGTCCCTCCTCTGGCACCTACAAATTAATGACACAACCTTGGGCAACCACTCAATACCTCAGTTCCTTCATCTGTGAGATGGGGGTAATATGAGTAGTTATATATTACAGTGAGAGTTAAGTTAGGTAATACATGCAGAGCTTACGGCACTAAGCATGCACCCAATAAGTGCTACCCGTTAGTACTCCAAAGCAAGGGTTCTGAAAACCACTTGTCCAGATATTTCTCTAAGGAATGTCCCAGGGCCTTCCTCTGGTTCCTTAGCTGGGTACACCTCCATGGAGATTTTGGGGGCAATGGCCTCCACCATTGTGGGGTCTACTGGGGGGTTTCAAGTCATGGAAGCTTTGAGTGTGGAGCGTATTTGATTCGACCAGTTCTTGGTGGCTGTTAAATTGCATGTATGCTGCCTCCTTCGGCTCACTTTTGCAGAGGTTCGCTCCTGGGAGAAGACCCTCATTAGCAAACTTTGTTTGAGGAACCATCTCTGGCTGGCATGTGGGCAGCAGTCTGGTGAAGTTCCTGGCACTTGGTGGCCCGAGGTTGGAGTCAGTGTTGGATTTGTTTCAAATGAATTGTTCTGCTTATTGCTCTTGCCTTGTGCCAAATGCCTCATTTTGCCCCTTGCTAATCATCAGATAAGAGTCAATTTACTAGCTATCGGTTTTACATTTGGTAGTGTATATACGTCCATGCCACTCTCTCACTTTGTCCCAGCTTACCCTTCCCCCTCAAAGCAGAAACTAACATACCATTATTGTAAAGCAATTATACTCCAATAAAGATGTTAAAAAAAATAAAAGAATCAATTTACTGCAAGAGTGGTTTTCTTCTTCTTCTTTAATTTCTTTGAATAATTCATGTCCAATTTAGGAGTATTGAATATGGTGTGATCTCCCACTCCATATGCCTGTACTGGCTCCCCAATTTTTCTTACTCTTCAAGGTCCACCCCTTAGCAAGCCATCCTCTCAGTATGATGTGTCTGGGCTGTGAGAAGGCAGACCGGGTCTTCTTTGGGGAGGGTTAGGCCCTCAGCTGGGAAGGGCTGCCCACTACCTGGGCCCAGGTGGTTGCTGACACAGATGTTCTGCCCTGAGCCAAGAAGGAGCCATAGGACATACAGAGCATGGCTACTAACCAGATGGTTTGCAAATTCCAGCTGTACAACTACTTTGGGGTGGGAACTGTAGGCAATACTTAATCTTTCTATTGCTACAGTGTCTTTACTTGCAGGATGGATGAGAACAGTGCTTCCTCATCGTGTTGTCCTGAAGATGAAAGTGAACACATAGAAAATATAGAAACATACAAGAAGAGAAAACGTACGTAGAAACCACTTAGAACAAGGTCTGGCATCTGATAATCTCCCGATTAACATTATCTGTTATCATTATGTATCCTTTAGATCAGACTTTGAAGTCTGATCTTGTAAAAATTAAAACATTACAGTGAAAATTATTTCCATGTGACTGCTCTCATTCCTAACTCCTCCCCAGCATTTATCAGTTTTAAGTTTGGTATGCAGCCTGCTAAGATTTTTAAGAAGGCATCTACATACATATATGTGATTGTGGAAAATCATAGAGTATATGTAAGTATCATCTATCATATATCTAATCTAGTATAAATGGTATATACTTATATATGTCTTTTTCACTCAATGTGTGTCTTAGAGATTATTTCATTCCAGAACATAGAGGTGTACCATATTTATTTTAACAGCTTCATACTATTCCATATTATGGGGTGATCACATTTAACATAGCCATTGTTTAACATTTCCCCTTACTGTAGACAGTGCTGTACTAAGTGTCCTTGTAGATGTCTTATCGTATGTATACATCTTAAAATTTTCTCAAGGGCTGTCATTTTGGTCTCCAAAAGTGGTTGTGCAAACTTACACTTCCCTCAATTGTGTACAAATTATGTGCTTTCATACCACCTCATCATCCTTGTATATTACTGAACTTTAATTTTGCCAATCTAAGATGTAAAAAGGATACAGAATTTTGTTGGTGTTTTAATTAGAACTTACCTTCTTCCTAGTGAAGTGGAGCCACTGTATATATTTATTGGCTGTTTATACTGTCTCTTTTGTGGATTACCTGTTGTGTTTGTTGCCTATTGTTTCATTGAGTTAGGTTTCTTTTTCTTATTTATTTGCTTGTTTATTTATTTTAGTATACTTTACTTATGATATTATGTTAGCTTCAGGTGTAAAACATAGTGATTTGATATTTTTATAGATTATAACCATACAAACTTATTATAAAATGTTGACTATAGTCCCTGTGTAGTACATTACATCCCTGTATGACTTATTTATTTTATAATTGCTAGTTTCTACCTCTTAATCCCCTTCATCTGTTTTGCCCCTCCTCTACCCCTCTCCCATGTGGTAACCACTGGTTTGTTCTCTGCATCTGTGAGCTTGTTTCTGATTTGTTATATTTGTTTGTTTTGCTTTCTAGAGTCCACATAAAAGTGAAATCATTTGTCTTTCTCTGTCCAACTTATTTCGCTAAGCATAATACACTCCAGGTCCATCCATGTTGTCACAAATGAAAAGGTTTCATTCTTTTTTATGGATAAGTAATATTCCATTGTGTGTGTGTGTGTGTGTATATATATAATATATATATATATATTATATATATATATATATAATATATGTATACCTCACATCTTCTTTATCCATTCAGATAAACTCAAAATGGATTAAAGACTTAAATGTAAGACCTGAAATCATAAAGACTCCTAGAAGAAAATATAGTACACCCTTTGACATTGGTCTTAGTAATATTTTTATGGAACTGTCTCCTCAGGCAATGGCAACAAAAGCAAAAACATACAAGTGAAACCTAATCAAACTAAAAAGCTTTTGCACAGCAAAGGAAACCATCAAGAAAATGAAAAGGCAGCCTGCCAAATGGGAGAAAATATTTGCAAACAATATGTCTAATAAGGGGTTAATATCCAAAATATATAAAGAACTCCTACAACTCAATATCAAAGAAAACAAACAACCTGATTAAAAAATGCTCAGAGGACCCGAATAGGCATTTTTCTAAAGAAGACATTCAGATGGCTAATAGGCGCATGAAAAGATCTCAACGTTATTAATCATCAGGGAAATACAAATCAAAACCACAATAAGATATCACTTCACACCTGTCAGAATGCTATTATCAAAAAGACAACAAATAACAAATGTTGACGAGAAGGTGGAGAAAAGGTAACAATAAAACACTGTTGGTGGGAATGTAAATTGGTGAAACCACTATGGAAAAGAGTATGGAGGTTCCTCAAAAAATTAAAGATAGAGCTACCTTATGATCCAGCAATTCCACTCCTGAGTATTATCTGAAGAAAATGAAAACACTAATTTGAAAAGATAAATGCGCTCCAATGTTCATAGCAACGTTATTTACAATAGCCAAGATATGGAAGCAACCTAAATGCCCGTTGACAGATGAATGGATACATCTTTTTCTTAATTATTTTTTCAGATCTTTAAAAAACATATTTTGTGTTATACTTGGTGACAATATTTTCTCCCATGCATTGTTTGCTTTTTGTCTTGTAAGTGTGCTTAATTTTTTTTTAAAATCTGTTCTGAATCTGCTGACTTTTTTTTTTTTCTTTTAGATGTTAGGTTTAGGAGTTTATTAATTAATTCATTTATTTTTGCTGTGTTGGGTCTTCGTTTCTGTGCGAGGGCTTTCTCTAGTTGTGGCAAGCGGGGGCCACTCTTCATCGCGGTGCGTGGGCCTCTCACTGTCACGGCCTCTCTTGTTGCGGAGCACAGGCTCCAGACGTGCAGGCTCAGTAGTTGTGGCTCACGGGCCTAGTTGCTCCGCGGCATGTGGGATCCTCCCAGACCAGGGCTCGAACCCGTGTCCCCTGTATTAGTAGGCAGATTCTCAACCACTGCGCCACCAGGGAAACCCCAAGTGTGCTTAATTTGATTTAGTTCATTTGTATCGCCCTGTTCTTTAATGACTTGCTTTTGTATCCTATTTTAAAGTAGACTTTCCGCATCCTCAACATTGTAAACACATTTTCCGATATTTTCTTCTATTTTTAAAAAGTATTAAGCTTTTCATCCATCTGGGCTTTATTTTGTAAATGATGTAAAGTAAGATGTAATTTTTTGCACCTAGGCATTGATCTAAGAGCTTTATCTGTGTGATCCCAGTCATTCAAGCTACCTGAAAAGTTAGTCATTCTGACACTCAAGCTGAGAGAGATGCAATAATTTGCCCAAAGCTCCCAAAGGCCAATGCAGAGCAGCCATCTGAAATGACACCTATCTGTGGGATTGCACAGGTCTTTGAATGTCCAAATGCCTCTCTGAGAGCTCCCTGCAGGCTGAGCATTGGCTGATCACAATAAAAGGAGGAATTTGGATCAGATGGAGAAGACGCTCTTTCCTTTAGGACCTGATATCACTGAGCACCCCTGAAGGTCAAGAAGACAGGCACTAAAGGAGTGGGGGACTTCTGAAAAGGATGAAGAATCCTGTAATCTCAGCACCACTGCTTATGTGAACCAGCTCTGGGCAGCACTATTCTCTAGGATATGGGAGGGTCTCAGTGGGTGTCCCACACAGGCAGGTCCTGTCCCCTATTACTAGGACTCTGGTCCAGGGTTTGTTCCTCTCTCTTTACAGCAGAGGAAGGTAGGAGCACAACCTTTTCTTTGTTACCCATTTCTATTGTACCCCTCACGAGGAAGGCTGAGTATGAGGTGGGGTCTCGAGAGGGACAACAGAAGGAGGAGGGGAAATCTCTCTCTGGTTTTACCCTGCAAATCTCACTGCCCCCACTCACTCACCTGCACGGGCTGGAAGCCTGGCTCAGCATTTCTGTCTCTCCCCAAAGAGCTGTGAACCACACACTTAGCAATGCAGAGAGATGGCTCCAGGCACCCTCAGCGTTTATTATAAATCACTGAGACAGGAAAGATATGAGTCCCCACCTGCAGAATCACTGAAGCAATGACTGTGGGCACATCTTACCTGGAAATGATTTTCCTGCTTTCTCTACAGCACATGGGGCTTCGGGGGTCAAACCCAGAGGAACTGTACCCTGGGGCAGCATTCTCAAGTCCTGGGACAGTTTTCTTGTTATGATCCTTACATCGAGACCCTCTTAAATGCTGGCATTTTCTGACCTCCCTTAAACTGTCTCTCCTTGAAAGTACGCCCTCCACGCCCTTCCTCATGTGCTGTGGTGTTTTCACCTTCAGGCCTGAATTAGGATACATTTTTGTTATCTTCTACGTACTGATAGATTTTAAACCCCTTAAGGGAAGGAGTGGTCTTCTTTGTGTGAGATCAATGAAGAGAAATTTAATTTCTTTTTAAAAAATGTACAGGGAAAAAACCCACTCTTTTTTCTTCTAATGAAAAAGAAGCTGATATTCAAATCAGCTGATTTCTTCTCTGTCCCTAGAACACAACACGATCATTCCCCCCTCAAAAACTTTGTCAAAGTAGTTCTTGCACCTGTGATGCCCTCTCTCCTACGTCTGAGCTGATATTTAGACTCTCAGTTGTGTTGGTCAAGCTGCCCTTGATTCACTTCAACCCCAAAGCACATGCTGTAAAAAAAGGGGAGGGGAGAAGTGGCCTTCCCTGTGTGGTTTGCCCTGGCATCTCTCCCTTGGCCCTGGAGCTGACCCTGCGCGTCCCAGCTGCAGGGGAGGTTGTGCAGAGCTGTTCACCAGGCAGGCCTGGCCTGTGGTCTGGACCAGCCGGTGCTGCCCTCTGCTATTCAGATCAAATCCCATCATCATCAGGCGGGGACGCCCTCCAGATGGCCCCACACATGCACAGATGCTGCTGGGAAGGAACAGGGGAGGCTCCTTGGGCCCAGCCCGTTAGCACATCAGCCCGAATCACTTTACCAGGCTAACTAGTGCATCCTACTGGCTCTGTCACTTCTTGGTGGGCAGTTTCTTACTCAGATCCCTCAACTTCTCTTTCTCAAACCCAAACTCACATGGTAGAGTTCATCCCCCAATACTTTGGATTTAGCAGACTTCTCTATTGATGGAGTAGTGGGAGAGAGAGCAGTTTTCCCTGTACTGAAAATGACTGAATGAAGAAAAGACTATCATATGACATCCCCCACCTGCCTCAATGAAGGCGGCTTCCTCTCAGATAAACGTTGGCCTTGTTGATTATTGTATTGTTTATGGTGGCCCCTTGAGGTCATAGGGCAAGGTCACACCCTGGATGTCCTTTGTGGCCAGGGCACAATAATTTTCAGAATTGACTGCAGAGAAGTGAAGCATCTAAAGGAAATGGGAATCTTGGTGGGAGTCCAGTGGGCAGGGCCTCTCTGGCATTGCATCTCTGTCTTGGCCGTGGATCACGTATGGGTCTCACTGCACTTGACTTTGCCCCTGCCTGGAGGGAGTTACAGGCAGCCTCCCAATCCTGGTCTCTGCTGCCTCCCACCATCACCATCCTGGTTTGCCTGATCATCCAGGTGCACAGCAGCTTATTTCCCTTATGTAATCTCTGACTCTTGGAGTGATCCTGCCTGGGCAGGATGCAAACAAGACTTGTGCATGCCCTACCAGGCTGTAGAGATGGTGGTAAGGTGAGTTTCTGGAGGACCAGCTGACTCAGTGGTGGGTGCTGGTGTACAAGAGCTAGCTTCTCCCTGAGCCCTGGCGGAGAGTCTCCAACTTTGCCAACCCTGGAGGATGGGTTTCAGGTCAGAGGAGAAGGTGGTTTCCCTATCAGTTCCCTATAGGATGCTTTAGGCAGGGGTCTCCCTTGCTACAATTAGACTCCAGTTATTCCCCAAACCTGAATGAACAATCTTATGGGAAAATGTGGCATAGACCGTGGTTTTGGAACAAAGTCTGCTGGGGGACTAAAGGGAGACTTTGGGGCTCTGGGAGGTTTCCTAAGGAGAGACTAGGAAAAGCACTTGGCCTTGAGGTTGGGGAGTGGAAATCTCACAGGCTGTCGGCCCAGCAAAGCCAAGAGTGGGCAGTGGGGGAGGGCTGGGCTGTCTGGGGCACAGGTGGGAGTCGGGGGAAGCGAAGGGCCAGCAGGCTCCAGTGGCATGCGAAGCCTTGAGTGTGACTATGAATCTGGGTTTCTATCTGTCTGTAGAAGGGAGAGCACTTCTGAAGACACTACATGCTGATTTGATTTAGAAAAGGAGCATTGCACATGGCTTTTGGGCAACAGAGTTATGACATAAAAAGGATCCAGCTTCACAACAAAAGGGCTGTTTCAGGTGCCTTTGGTTCAGACTGAGCCCCTCACTGAGGGAGGGTCTATGGTCATGGAGAGCCAAGGGCCACTGCTGTCAGATTTCAGAATTGGCCCCCATGAAGGGGCCTCTGGGAAGTGAATTACAGTTATGATTCAAGTCGGGCCAAGCAGAATGTTCAGAGTTCATGGTGAGCCCAGCACACTCTCCTTTCGAGGATTCAGAAGAGGCAGCAGAGACTGTGAGCCTGCCCTGGCAACAACCCTCTGTGCAGGGGAAATAGCCCCAAATCCCCAGCACTTTAATAATCAGGATGGCAGGGTGTGGTTGGCTCAGACTAGCAGGCAGTGCTGTGGGAGGGCAAAAAAAATGGGTCAGAAGGAGGTTTGGCCTCTCAGTGTGGGTAGAATGGGGTAGGACAGGGATGGGTGAGGTATTAAAAGATGGAGAGGACAAAAGTTATCCCTCAAAAGAAAACCATCCAAATAGTTTTTGCAAGTGCAATCATCCAACATGTGAGTGAACATCTTTATGTGCAGAACCATGCTGGCGACAGGTCAAGACCTAAGTGAAAGGGATGGAGCCGCACTCTTTTGAGAGCTGCCTGCCATGAAAGACACATTCATTCATTCATTCACTTATTCATTCATCCCACAAACACTGAACTCCTGGTATGTGCCAACCCTGTGCTGGTGCCGCAAATATGACCCCATGGGAAGCACACACAGTGAGTCAACTTGAGAAAGGGTCAAACCATCTCAAGACTGCCTATGAGGATCTAGAGGGCTGGGGTGATGAGACTGAATTGTGTTTGGCCAAGAAGAAGGCCTCCTTGAGGAGAAGAGTGATTGAAGTAAACAAGCAATCAACATTTATTGGCTCATAGGCTTGGAGGTGGTCTGCAGGGGGTGCCCAGCAAGTAAATACATACTTGTGATGTGCCATGATGAGGGTGACTGTCAACTATGAAAGAGTGCTGAGAAAAAGGGATGAGAGAGGGAGATGTGTAGGGAGGAGTCAATGGTATGTGTGTAGGAAGGAGCCCCAGGCACCTGGAAGGGACCCTCTGCTCCTGGTGCTGGGCTCTGTGACACTGATGCTGTGAAGACGCACAGATCACAGAAAGGAGGAAGAGCTTCAGCTCTCATTCCTGGGAGTTACTCTGTGTCTCAGAAAAGGCATTAGGGAAGTGGGGAAACTGCTTTCTGAAGCTGATGCTGCAGAAATGGGCTTCCTGGGGACAGATGTGCTTTCATGCCCTGTTAATAGATGAAGGGGGGTGAGTTGAAGGTCTGAAGTCTCCAGTCCTATGCTGGGACCCAAACCCCACCCTGCAGAAGTAAACCCAGGCAGGGAATCCACCTGACTGCGGCCCCTGAGGGCAGAGCAGCAAGTGGGGAAGGCAGAGAGGAGGAGGGAGTGGAGGGCAGTTTCTGAGACCTGGGAAAACAGCTTCCTGAGGGGCACTGGCTACCTCAGGTTCTGCTTTTTCATTTGGTTTACACAGACCGCTCACAGGGCTGTCTTAAATATCCTTGGAGTGCACGGTCGCCTGGTGGTAAGATTCCCATCATTCTGTGCGGCTCTCTGCAAGTCTGCCTGAGGTGTTTTTCTCGCTTGGCTTAAACATTATATCATTTGGGTTAAACATTGCCCTCTTTGGGGCCCTCTTTGAGTCTAATATACCCATTTGTTTTTCCTGGAAGGTTTCTGGAGCTTCCCCACACTGTGCCTCGGGGCTCCTAGGCTGTCTTCTGGGGAACGTGATTATTGCACTGAATAGACTGTACCATAAGGGTCTGTTTACTGAAATGTTGCAGCCTTGTGCCTCCCACCTCCATATGTGGTCCCCCTCCCGAGGCACCCAGTGTGCATGCCCACTGGCCCATGAGCACTTTGAAGCCTGGGTACTTCTCACCCCAGGACTGCCTGCAATCCTTGGTTGGTGCTGGCCGAAGGCCCTGGGACAAGAAATACCTTCAGGTCCAGCTCCACAGATGGGCTAAGTTCATTGCAACACCTTTTATTTCCTGATAGGAAAATAAGCATGAACACCTGTGAGCAAGCTGGGTTCCTAAGGACTGGAGTGAGTGGGACAGTGATTGCCTTAGTCCATTTGGGCTGCTATAATGAAGTACCACAGATTGGGTGGCTTATGAACAACAGAAATTTACTCCTCACAGTTCTGAAGCCTGGAAGTTCAAGATCAAGGCACTGACAGATAAAGTGCCTGGCGACGGCTTGCTTCCTGGTTCATAGAAAGCTGTCTTTGCTGTGTCCTCATATGGTGGAAGAGAGTGAGGAATCTTTGGTTCTCTTTTATCAGGTCACTAATCCCACTTAATGAGGGGTCCACCCTTGTAGCCTAATCACCTCCAAAGGCCTCACCTCCAAATACCAACACATTAAGAATCGGGAGGAACACAAACATATAGCAGTGCTGGAATGAATCAGAGAAGAAACAAGGATCACCAATTTCACTAGTTTTCTAATTTTAAAATGAGATTCTGTCTCCCAGTATAGCCTCCATAAACAATCTCTTGATGGCAACAAGGGCTTTATATGTAGGAACTAGTGACATGCCAATGGGATTTCTCTCCAGGGTACCTTCACTGTAGACCCATTTTCCCTACAACACGGAGAAAGTCAGTCTTTAAATAGGTTGCTGGGATAGGTGACCAAATTCTACCCATCTCAGTCGACCCAGAGAGCTCGGCCTTGAAAACTGCAGACATTCAACTTTGGGGGGAATCTAAATGTATACAGTGGGTTCTATTTCAGGGGGAAACAAGACTCCTTTTTGCTGTAAACTTCCATTGTGATTTTTGAGACACTCTATGAGTGTATCAGACTCCAAGCTCTTTTTTTTTTTTTTTTTTTTTTTTTTGGTACGTGGGCCTCTCACTGTTGTGGCCTCTCCCGTTGCAGAGCACAGGCTCCAGACACGCAGGCTCAGCGGCCATGGCTCATGAGCCCAGCTGCTCCGCGGCATGTGGGATCTTCCCGGACCAGGGCACGAACCTGTGTCCCCTGCACTGGCAGGCAGACTCTCAACCACTGCGCCACCAGGGAAGCCCCAAGACTCCAAGCTCTTTGAGAAGACAAGTTCTTCATTGTGTATCCTCCCATCTGGTATAGTTCTTGGCACATGGTACGTGCTCAGTAAATGATTTTTGGATGAAATGGCTTGTATTCAGTGCTGTTTATCTATAGTGACTTAGGTGAGGTTGTGGCTAGGCCTTGGAATTAGATTGGCCCAGTTGCATGAGGCAGACATGGGGGGTGGTGGTGGGGTTCAGTGCAGTAGACAGAAAACTTGTTGCTCAAAGGGGGTGGCTGGTCAGCAACAGGAGTGTCCCAGTGGGCAAGAAGCGCAAGATGGGGAGAAGCCTATGAGGAAGCAAACAGCCGGCCAGTGCTTATATGTGCCAGGCACTGTTCTCAGCATGCTACATGTGTTAACTCTTCTTCATCACAGCCAACCTGTTATTGAGACAGGTAACATTGCTCTTCCTCTTATAGATGAGGAAGTAGTCAGAGTGAAGCAATGACATTCTCGGGTAACTCGGTTGGTAAATGGTACCAGGACTCCACCCCAGGCTAGCTCACTGCAGATCCCATTCTTTTTACAACCTCCCTCTGTGACTTCTCTGCAGAGTCGGGACCTTGGGGTGGGCAGCACAAAATTGAGGGACCCAACAGTCAGCCAATTTAGGCAAACTCAGCAAACAAGCATGGGGTTAGTGAACAGCGGGCTATCCTGTGGGGTCTGGAGCAGGGTGAACCACATCCTATAGTGGCCGGATTGTGTTGATGATCGAGACCAGTGATTCACACACAGGAACAAGGTAAGAAGGCAGTGACCAGAATCAGGTAAGAAAGTTCCCTGGCTCAATAGCTAGTCCACCCTAAACAAAAGCCAACGGCTTTGAGTCCCAGGATCTTGTGAAAGACCTCTGAAACACTCTTTCTTCAGGCTTGGTGTTGGCCAAATGTTAAGGCAATGCCAAGCATCCATCTTAGAGAGTTTTCTTAAAGTGAGAATTACCTGACTAGGGGAGGGGAAGAAATCAGAAGCCACCCAGCCTTATCTGATACACAGACTCCCTTGATTACTTTTTGGTGAATACATTTCTTTAGGCCTCTTCTGTTTTTTCAGGCCATACAACTAGAGCTGATGTGTATTTCCAAGGTTGTGTTATATGATGGGGAAAAGTTCTCTGGAGAAAAATTATGGGGCTCATTAAACAGTGGGTAGAAGAGGAGGAGAGAACGATGGAGGGAAGTAAAGAGAAAATTATAGCAGGATTATGTTTTCTTTTCCTGTAGAAAAGGACCTAAAATAATTGCATCTCCTGTTTGGAACTTTTTATTTTCCACACTTCATTCCTGTTTATGCAAAACAGTGTGTAAGGAGAGTACATTCTTCAGGGAAATTCTCCCCAGGAAATGCACTACTGGGTTCACAGGACTTACAGGTCATTGTGGGAATTGTTTAGAAACCAGAATTTACTTACAGTGGAAGATGGACCAGAAGTTCCTTCTACCCACCCACCTTTGCTATTTAAACACTTTGTACTTACAATTTTTATTTGGACAAATCAACTGGCTTCATTTGGAGTGTAACTGGAGAAACTTGGGAATGCCTGTTCAATAAAAGCCCATGCTGGGAAATTTCCCTGTTTACTTGTTTGGGGGCTTTTTGTGAAATAAGACAGGAGATGGTGGCCATTACTTTGGAGCAGCAGCCTTTTTGTGCAGCAGGCCTTCTGCAAGTTCATCTTTTTCTTTTAAGTAGCCAATGCCTTAATTTTCTCCAACAACCATTAATCAAACCAGCTCATAGAACACAACTTCATAGCAAATTGACCCTAAAATATAAACAGCATATAATGGCTTTGTTTTCACATTTCTTTGGCACCGACATTATAACAAAGGCCTTGACTAACACTCAAGGATGTTGTGGATGGTTGAATTTCAGGCACTGGCCACAGGCTGGCTTTCCTCAAGTTCTCTGAATAGCACCACTACTCCACATAAAATTAGCTTTCCATATAAATGTCCTCTTACTCATTTCCCTCCATGATTTTACTAAGAATGAGCCCAAGGGGCTGGCTGTTTTGGAAGGACTTTGATCAATTCTGTCTTCACAAATGAACTAGACAGAAAGGGTAGGAAGATGTCGGGGAACAGATCTGCAGGGTAGGTTTCAATAATTTTTCACAGGGATGGAAGTTTCCTAAGTTCTGTCCTGTGATATCAGTATTTAAACCTGGAGGGAAAGGGAACCTTTGAGAATGTTTATGAACTCTGATGTTGGAGGAAATGGAGGAATAAATTGGAGAGAGAAATTGAAAGAAGGCAGAAGGATTTGGGGTTGAAGTGTGGCTTAAACAACAGATATTTATTTCCTCCTAGTTCTGGAGGTGGGAAGTCTGAGATCAAGGTGTCACCGGGGTTGTTTTCTTTCAAGGCCTCTTTCCTTGGTTTGTAGATGACCATCTTCTCCCTCTGTTGTCACATGGTCTTCCTTCTGTACATGTCTATGTCCTAATCTTCTCTTCTTATAAGGACACCAGTCGTATTGGATTAAGGTCCATTTTAATGACCTCATTGTAACTTAATTACCTCTTTAAAGGCCTCATCACCAAATACAGTCACATTCTGGTACTGGTTAGATTTCAACATATGAACTTTGGGGGAACACAATTCAGTCAGTCCGCACAAAGGGTGAATTTGGAGGGGCTTCTGCAGCTACGAGTCACTTTGGTTTTTCTATGCACATAGGGGGCCAGCTCTTGGCTACAGAGCATAGACACTGGAAATCTAGTGCATGGATATTAGACATCAGTCCAGAAGGGGCCCCAAGGACCATGTATTAGCCTTTGGTTCTCCAACTCAGCTGCCTGTTAAAATCACCAGGAAGTGTCAAAAAAACTCTGATGCCTGGGCTCCTACCCTTTGATATGCTTATTCAATTGGTATGAGGTGGGGACTAGAGTTGGATAACTTTGAAAAACTTCTCAGGCTATTTTAGTGAGCAGCCAGTAATCATAACCATTGATGTATTCCACATCCTGATTTTACAAATAGCTAGAGAGATTTGATGACTTGTCCAAGATCAAAAAACATGTGTGGATTAGCACACAGGGCTCCTGATTTGGGTCCCATAACACTTCTGCTAGTACATTTCTATCTGTTCCCTAAATACCAACACTCCATTGAGGATTCTGTGGCAGATGTTGCAGACCCCCTGTTCAGCACTGAAGGACTCCTTCCCCCAGCTGCTGGCAGTGTTGGTACCCTGGGCTAGCCCTCCTGCAGAGACTTGTGGATGATGGTGTATAAAGATGGGATATTAGCTCCAGAACTCCCTGGAGTGACTGTACTGCAGTTCAACTCCTCCTGCCCAATCCTACTTCTCCCACTGACTCACAGGTGTGGGTCCCAAGGACATCCCAATAAACCTTCTGTTTGCCAATCTTCATCTCAGAGTCTGCTTTCTGGGGAACCCAACCTATAAGAAGTTCTCCCTGTGTTCATAGATTTTTTATTAGTACTCACGGAGTGTTTACCACATTGGGCTCACTGCTAGGTACTTGGAATATGAAGAGAAATAAGACCCAATAAGACTCAAGCTACTTGCCATCTACCAGAGGTACCAGTGGTCGACAGCCAACTCCAATGCCCTGTGTGAGCTACTGTAATAACAGTGTAGTAAAAGTGCTGCCAGAGCACCCAAGAAGGGGGTGCTGATGCTCTGACTGGAGGACTGGCTGCTCTTGCTCACCTCCACAATCTTGCCTCTTCTAGATACTCTTTATTACACTTGGGGTGGGCAGTAGAGGGGAAGGTGGTGAGCAGAGGAGAGGTAATAAAGAAAGAGAACAAGAACCAGGATAGGTAGAACATAGCATGAGGGTCCAGTTTGGGTCTCCCATCTGTTACTCAGTCTTCCTTCCTGGAGGTCATTTCCCCTGCACCTTCATCACGAGTAGGCCCCCAGAGCTCTTGTACTCATCCTCTCCCTCAAAGAGGTGATGGAATCAGACACTGGCCTGTTAGAGGGAATAATGTCAGAGTCATTGTGTCATCTTCCAAGAGAGACTTGTCCTCTGTGTTTTATCTCCAGTGATGGAAGAAAAACTGGGCATTAACCAGCAGATGGGCAAGGTTTTGGAGCATTCAAAGGGTCTTTCTGGTGCTTCTGAAACTGGACCCATGTGGACAGATGGTTATGTACGCCTGTGTTACCAGACCTGGTTGGCACAAACAGGACTGGGCCCTTGTGTGCACTGGCTGAAAAGAGGACTGGAAAGCACACCAGTACCTAGGAGGAGGGGGTTCATAGCTCCCCTGACCTCAGACAGTCTCATGCCTCCTATAGAGCATCTGCTGTGTGCCCAGCCCTGATGTGGGCCTGACAGAATACCTGGTGAAATAGAATTGAAGGGCCCAGCCTTGGAGCAGCCTCCAGCATAAGGCATGGCATCACCAGGTGTCTCCAGGCTGGTGGAAGACAAACAGTCTGAACCCTTGGGGAACCCCAAGCCTCCTGGCCTAATTTGAGACATGTGGTTTCTGCCGCAGGCCAGTATTTAGGGCACACATGCATATTTAAAAGGCCCAAGAACAGATACAAATAAGACATTAACTTGTACAAATGGTTACACATGACTAGCTAGAGCCAGGGGACAGGACAGAGAGGCATGCCCAAAGCAGGAGGTCCAGAACACATGGGGTCAGCCCATCAGCCCCCAGTCAGATCAGGTGGCAATGGGGACAGGAAGAGCTCTCGGCAGCACCAAGCACATTGTAGAAACCAGTTGGTAGGAAACTTTGTCCTCCCTTATGAAACAAAGGCCAGGTTGAAAATGAACACTGCATAATTGTGTGCACGTGTATGTGGAAACATGGACATTATCAAGGGGGCATATCTGAGGGGCCTCTAATAGCATCACTAGAGTGGTTTCTATACATAAGTTCATGATTGGTGAACATGATTTTGTGTGTGTGTGTAATGTGTGCATATTTACATGTGTGTGCACACACTTGTGGGGGCTTCCCTTACATTGGGGTGAGGTTGAAGATGCCAGTACACAAATTATCCAATCCTCTCTCTCTCTTCATCCAGGAAGCTTTCCATCTTAACCAAGGTGGTCACCTCCCGGTGTCCTGTGGGAATGGGTCCTCTCCTGACGAGTCAGATCTCAGGACTAGCTCTAGACTATTTCTTGCTTTCAGGCCTGAAGATGAGAAGTATTTCATCAGCTGACAGGTGTTAGAGGACACTGCAGAAATGGAGTGTGATTTGCCCAGGCTGGAGCCCAGGTTCTTTGTCTGGGTAGGTTGTAAATTTCCTCAAAATAAGTTTAATCTGGAGAAGCTGAGACTGTTGGGCAAACTTTTTTTTTTTTTTTGCAGTACGCGGGCCTCTCACTGTTGTGGCCTCTCCTGTTGCGGAGCACAGGCTCCGGACGCGCAGGCTCAGCGGCCATGGCTCACGGGCCCAGCCGCTCTGCGGCATGTGGGATCTTCCCGGACCGGGGCATGAACCCGTGTCCCCTGCATCGGCAGGCGGACTCTCAACCACTGCGCCACCAGGGAAACCCTGGGCAAACTTTTAGAAGCAGGTGAGTAGGAAAGTTGGAAAGACAAGGCTCCTGCACTTACAGAGAGACTGGGAAATGAAGCTTGATTAAGAAACCACCTTAATTTGGGGCAGAGAGGGGTTTACAGGAAGTTGGCTGAAGGGAGTAGGCTTAAAGTAGAGTTAATTTCCTGAATTCTTGGGATGAAGACTCCCATGGTGTCCCTCCCATAAAGCAGGCTGCAGGTAAAGAGGGGTTTGATCCAGGGCAGCAGATGGCCCAGCTGCACAATGGGCAAAGGGACCTGGGTCCTGGACAGCCCTTTCTGGGCCCTTTGCTGATGGGGTTGGGGAGGGAGGAGGCAACAGCCCTGGATGCTCAGGCCTGAATCCTAGTGCATCTAGGGTGTCTGAGGCCTGGGGGAGACAGTGGGCTGTGGAAGACATGGTCAGCCCCTTGCTGGTGGCCCCCAACGCATGGGCAATGATCCCTCTTCCCGCCTGTCACCACTGATCCTCACTGCCCCGGCCCCACTCTGAGTCTTTCCTCACACTTTTACATCCACCTGGAATGCCCATAACTGCTTTACACTGATCTAAATCCCACCCCATTTCCAAGGCTTGGCTTAAATACCACTTGCTTCAGGAAGCCTTTCATGATTATTTCGGCCCATTGGCGCTCTGATTCCCTACTCTTCTAAGTTTCCACCTGCTTCACTGACCACACCTGGCTCATCTTTGCTGGCTCTTCTGACCCACCCCAATGTTGATATGCCTGAGGCATCACCCTGGGCCCTTTTCTTCTTTAATTACACTATCTCTTTTCAAGGAATTCCTTCACCTTAATTCTAACCCTCTATCAATGACCCCAATATTCAAATGGGTAGGCCTGGCCTTTTCCATCATCTTGAGATACATGTATCCAACTGTCTTTTCGTCACCTCTTCTTGGATGTCTAGTTATGAACCTCAGACCTCAAACACCCAAACGGGAAACTCTTTTTTCTTTTCTTTTTTTTAAATTTTATTTATTTTTGGCTGTGCTGGGTCTTCGTTGCTGCACACGGGCTTTCTCTAGTTGTGGCAAGCGGGGGCTACTCTTCATTGTGTTGTGCAGGCTTCTCATTGCAGTGGTTTCTGTTGTTGTGGAGCAGGGGCTCTAGGCACATGGGCTTCGGTAGTTGCAGCACGCGGGCTCAGTAGTTGTGGCTCATGGGCTTAGTTGCTCTGCAGCATGTGGGATCTTCCTGGACCAGGGCTCGAACCCGTATCCCCTGCATTGGCAGGAAGATTCTTCACCACTGCACCACCAGGGAAGCCCCAAAAAGGAGACTCTTGATTTCCTCTGTTAACTTTTCTTTTCCTGAACTCTAAATGGTGTCACCATATATCTAGTTGCTGAAACCAAGCAGAAGCCTCATCCTCATTTACCTTGCTCTTTTATTCCCTGGATATCTTTCACTGGCAAATCCTACTAACTTTGCTTAAAATAACATTCTACATCCCTCCGAATTTTTCTTTCTCCACCAGGGACAGGTCACGATCTTCATAATGGGGAATATTTCAACAGCCTTCTTACGACTCATCTCCTTGCTTCTACATCTTACCTAACTCCACTCTTCACAAAGCCAATGGCATTTTTAGAATGTAAATCAAAGCATGTGCTCTTCTGCCCAAACCCTTCTATCACATTGAGACAAAGGTCTAAAGTCTTTATCCTGGCCTGCAAGGCCATCTCATAGTTGGGCTTCATGGGGTCCGGCCTCTTGCTTCACTCCCCTCTTGCTCATCCCACTCTCCCTGCACTGGCCTTTCTCTTTCTCGAAGCCCCAGGGTTGTCCCTCCCTCTGGATGCTCTTCCCCTGCATCTTCACGGGGCTGCCTCTTTCCTGTCAGGCAGGTCTCAGGTCAGATGTCACCTCCTCTTAGAGAACTTTCCTGACACCAAGTGTAAAGCAGCTCCTCAGTCTTCCTCTGTTGTACTACCCTGTTTTGTTTTCTTCATCGCACACACCACAACTTGACACTGTGTTGCTTGTTTATTTTGTATTGTCTATCTACCCCTCGCTAGAATGTAGCCTCTGTGAGCACAGAAAGCCTCTTTCGTTAATGACTCAATAAATGAATACACCCCAAACAGACACTTTGATTTGCAATACTTTGTTTTTCTTGAGAAAGCATTCTAGCTTTGAGAGTGGGCTCTGGTTGATAATAATTTTTATTTGAAAGGATTCTGTCTGGATATTTTATCCAAACTACATACATGGAGGTTCCTGTCTTTTCCCTAATATTTTGAGATGGCTATTACTATTAATTATTTCTTTACTATTGAAGAGATAGGCCGTATCTGCTCTCCATGTTTTTGGTGACGGCTCTCAGGCATTTGGAGATCTGTGTCCAGCATGCCCTTCAAGCCTGAGTAGCCTGGTGAAGAGGCACTGCTGTGTGGGGGAAGCAACACCGAGGCAGGACCACAGGGTGGGAGGCACCAGGCTGGTGCCATAGATGAGTTACTGCCCACTGGGGAAAGTCATAGATCCAAATCTTGTTTTCTATCTTATAAAATAAGCTTAATAATTGCAGTCCTGCACAGACATAGAGAACAAACTTCTGGTTGCCAAGGAGTAGAGGGGTGGAGGAGGGATGGATTGTGAGTTTGGGATTGGTAGATGCAAGCTATTACATATATATAATGGATAAACAACAAGGTCCTACTGTATAGCACAGGGAACTATATTCAATATCCTGTGACAAACCATAAAGGAAAAGAATATGGAAAAGAATGTGTATATAAGTATGACTGAATCACTTTGCTCCACAGCAGAAATCAACAGAACATTGAAAATCAACTGTACTTCAAATATAATAAATTAAGAAAAAAGAAAAACCAACCAACCAAACAAACAAAAAATAATTGCAGTCCTTCTGTCATTATGAGGCTATTGAAAGATGAAGGAGATAGTAAATATGTATATTTAAAAGGGAGGTGGCTGTCACTCCTAATTTATTTTTTCACTCATTCATCCACCAAATATTTCAGACAAGCTGCTGTGTGGCTAAAAGGACGGTGGGATGTGCACTTACACCCCATCATGCATCTGGTAGGGTTGATGCACACAGATGGTGGTGGCTGGAAGGGACCAGGTTATGTAAGAGATGTGTAGCAGTGCACTGTGCGCTTTAGAGGCAGGGCTGTGATCTTAGCTAGGATGCTCCTGAGACTGGGGAAGATGACATTTTGAAGAAGCTGGATATTATGCAAAACCCTCAGGGGTCGGCAAGAGTGCCAACCAGGGCTCAGCACAGCCCCAGCAGGCTGCTCAGAGTAAGATGACAGCTCCCGGCCCAGGCCACCCTCCATGACCCTTTTAGAGTCTCTTCAGTGGTGAAGCTTGAATCGTCCTGACTGGCAAGTCCTGAGGCTCTGGAGCAAATATTCCTCCTCTTATAAAGACTTTAAAATTCGCAGAGAGACAGGAGAAAAAAGACACAAGCATTGATTGCCTTATATTTGCTGATAATTGATTCATTCTGAGCTTTTTCCGCCTTGCCTCAGTGGAGATTCAGCCTTGTCTTCTCTGGGGGAGCCAAGCTGGAGTCAGACCCTTAGTTTCCCAGGGCTCCTTGAGCCTGAGCTTGCCTAGAGCTTCTATTTCCAGTTGGCGAAATCTTTTGCTCCAGTTAGCACGGTCTCTGCTGCAACCCAGTTCCCTCTGTGCTTGTTTCCCTGAGTAAAGCTCCCCAGGTTTGGGGCAGACAAGAGCCTGAGCCCAGGGCCCTTCTGGAGTCCCTGGGGGAAAAGCAGCAGGCGGGAGGTGGCTGAGGGAGTTTCTGCCAGTGACCCCTCACTTGTACCTTCACACAGTACCCCCAGAAAGGGAAGGCATCCCCTCATTCCCTCCTTTTCAGCTCAGAAGAGCCTGTGACAAGGAGGAAAAGGGCCAGGGTGATATAAGCACCATGTCTCTGGAAGAAAAAGAAAATATGGATAAGCTTGATTTTTTTAAATTGTTCATTTTCTTTAAAGTTTAAGTTGTATTTATTGGGCAAATGGAATGAATGTCATCTGAGATAACATGACTGCTTTTCTTCTTTTTTGCATAAACAAACTTTCATGACAAATGGGAGGCAGTCAGGGTGAATACCCAATCCCCCAGCCCAGCACTGCCAGATTTAGCAAATAAAAATACAGGATGTCTAGTTAAATTTTGAATTTCAGATAAATAAGAAACAATCTCTCAGAGAAGAGTCCCCTTTCTCAGGACCCAGACCAAAGTCCCTGGCTCCTGGGGTCACCTAGGGGAAGATCACTGGGAGGACTTAGTAACACCAGTGTGCAGGTGTGATCTTCGACCCAGAAACCCAGTGAACAGTGTTTTCTGTGTTGGTTGCACATTGGAAATATCTGAGGAGCTTAAAAAAATACTGATTCCTGGGTCTCATCCCCAGGGATTCCAGATTAATAGGTCTAGGGTGTGGTCTACCTACTGGGGTTTTCAAAGTCTCCCCTGGTGATTCTAATGAGCTTGCAAGGTTGAGATCAAGGACTTAGATGCAGAAAAGTCCAGGTCCAGCCTGTGATCTCGGGTGACAGGGACTTTGAGAGAACCACCTGTTCACTGAGCATGCTTAGTGTTCCAAGAGGAAGGAAAGCCAAGTACACTTCTCAGTAGCACCAGGATCTACTAGTCATTTTTTTATCTTTTTGCTTTTTTGGTTGCTTTTCTTCTATGATTGCAATTTTTAAAAAAATTATTTTAATTTATTTATTTTATTGAGGTATGGTTGATTTACAATGTTTTGTTAGTTTCGTGCACAGCAAAGTGATTCAGTTATATATATGTATGTATATATATGTTCTTCATTTATTTATTTTTGGCTGTGTTGGGTCTTCATCGCTGCGCATGGGCTTTCTCTTAGCTGTGGTGAGCGGGGGGACTCTTCATTGTGGTGCTCAGGCCTCACATTGCGGTGGCATATCTTGTTGTGGAGCACGGGCTCTAGGTGCTCGGGCTTCAGTAGGTGCATCATGGGAGCTCAGTAGTTGTGGCTCCCAGGCTCTAGAGCGCAGGCTCTGTAGTTGTGGTGCACAGGCTTAGTTGCTCCACGGCATGTCGGATCTTCCTGGACCAGGGCTTGAACCCATGTCCCCTGCATTGGCAGGTGGATTCCTAACCACTGTGCCATCAGGGAAGTCCCTATATATATGTTCCTTTTCAGCTTCTTTTCCATTATAGCTACTATAAGGTATTGAAGTGATCTACTAGTCATTTTTGATGGTCTTGGCCCTCAGACAGGTGTGGGATTTCAGGACGTGAGATCTGAGATGTCTGTTCTTTGCTGTCCAAGTGTTCTTGGGGCATCTGGAGAGAGATGCTTCCTCTTCCCTCCCCGGCAGCTCTGAAACATGGCCTAACATGGAGCCCTGGAGTGGGGCCAGCAGAGCTGTGTGTGTGTGTGTGTGTTTGTATAGGAGAAGTCAGCATGTGCTGCATTAGCCAAGGAAGATTTGTACGCGAGCAAGACTCGTGGATGGCCTGGCACTCATCCTACTGGCAGTTGTGATTTGCTTCAGTCCCTCTTGAGTTGGGGACGGTGCAAAGAGAAAGTGGGGATCTGAGGGGAAGGAAGAAGGGTGGTGTGTGAACTCTCCACCTTGGCTCACGCTTAGAGGTACATGCTAAAGGGGCAGGGAGTAGGGTGTAATGATAGTAACAAGTGCTATCACATTATGACCTAATCAAATTGTGATCCTCATTATGACATATCCTATATTCTTATTTTTTTAAATAAAAACTACAGAGAGTAATAGTTATACTGGTATGCAATTCCTTATGCAAACCCTTGGGGCCATATTTGTTTCAAAATTCAAGACTTTTCAGATTTCTGAAAGGTAGAGCGATAAATATTGTTTAGAAGTAAAATCCTGGTAGCAACTGGGCAGTATCCTAACTGCCCACACTGAGTTCTGCAGCAAAACCTACTAATACTGATGCCAAATGAGATAAATAAGCATCATAAAAGCTTCTATAAGTCCAGGCGAGGTTATGAAAATTCTTTTGGTTTTCCGATCTTTTTGGATTCTGTGATTGCGAGAGTGTGGGCTTGTAAACCCACCCACCTCATTTATGGAACGTAAGCTATTCGGTTGGCAGGGTACCAAGTACTTTAAATCCTTTACCCCATTGAAACCTCACAGCAGCCTTACCCATATTATTACCGCCATTTTGCAGATGAGGAAGTGGAAGCTTATGAGGTTGGGTAACTTGCCCAAGGTCCACGGCTCTTGAGTGGAAATTAGAACAGCAATTCAAATTCCATTCCCTCTGACTCTGGGCCTGAACTGCACTGCTCCGGGGAATGCAGGTGGAGGGGCAGGGTAGGAGTGCACACAGCACTGGGCAGACGTGGGTGGGTGTCCTTGGCTGTCTTGCTGGGAAGGTTGTGTGCGTGTATATACTGAATGTTTGTGGGTGTTATTGTGGACACTGGGTGTGCATGTGTGTGTCCCATAATCTGTGTGCTTGTGTGTCTGTGTGTGGGGGATTTGATTGGTGTAGAAATTTTCCGGGTGTGTCATCGTGTGCCATTGTGTGTGTGTGCTGCTTTCTCTCGTCTCTGTATCAGTGGTTCTGGAGCAGGGAGGGTCACCCTTGTCACATCTCTGCTCTCACACAGACTGCAGCCCAGGAGGAGGGGCCGAATTTAGTGAGTTTCTCTCATTCTCAGGAGAGATGGAGCCTTCAGACCGGGACCTGGTGATGGAGACTCTTCCTGCAGGGCCCCAGTGGATGAGTGGATCTGAGTCAGCCCACAGTCACTGAGTGGCCCAGGGAGCCCCCACGAGCACCTCGGCAGGGTCAGTGAACTTCATCTTGGTTCATTTGTTTTTGAGGAGATGGTTCTCTGATTAAATGAAAGAAATGCAGATTTTTCCAAAGGTTCCTAAGGGAAGTTGCCTATTTCTTAGAAGAAGAGATAAAGATGGAAACCTTGATCGAGTCCTTAGTTTGCATGGTTGGTCCACGCACTGGCAGCCAGTGGTGCTGCATGCAGTTCGTGGGAAGGCTAGTGGACACCTGTTTGCTCTCCTCCCAGACTAAGCTTTGGGGGTGACTGGGACACGCCCCATCCAGGCAAGCAGGGTCAAGCAAACGATGACCTTGAGGGCTGGGAATCACAGTTTGGGTCTTGGGGCAGCTGGCCTTCCTGTTGTCAGATATTACTGAGTACCTATAGGATGAGAGAGAATTGATTTTATGGGTGTCTCTACTGAACTGAACTGGGAGAAGGGGGACAGGGAATTATAAGTGAGAGAATTGTTAATAACTGTCCCCACTGCACCTCCTCATCACTCTGCCCAAGCTCAATATAAATCTCCTGTACCTATGGTACCTATGGTCCCCTCATTTTGCCAACACACACACACACACACACACGCACATGCACACAGCAACTACATTCACCTGTGGTTTCCATTTCATTTCTTTTTGGCATTGCAAAATTCTATCAATCTACTATGACTCGGGACACGTCTGTGAGGCCTTCGATCGTTCATCAAATATGTGCAAGGAGTTTGTGTGTGACTGTGAAAAGTTGAGGTTAAGGTCAAGATGGTAAATTGGGGAAAGGCCTAACCCTGGGATTCACCCCACTTCCTGCTGGGTGAGATGGCCCCAGGGGCAGGTCTGGCTCCACGGAGATTGAATGGAGTGGAAGTCCATCCTGCCCAGGTACCCGGGGATGGGATCGGAATTTGTAGCCCACCACAGGCACCTTCTCCTGCCCCTTCCTCAGCCTTCCTCTTCTCATTTTGCTTTTCCCTTGCAATCCCTTTCCCTCATAGCCTCTAGTTATCATCATTGTACTGACAATTGAATATATGCTTCATCTCAGTTGTCCTGAGTTTAGACTGGTTGTCCTGACTTGCAAGCACCTCAAACTCAACTTCTTTCAGCCAACCCCTTCTCCCCCCAAAAGAAGACCCTCTCCTATGTCCTCTGTGTCCTTCTTCACACTCACCCACCAATGTCTGAGATAAACTTGGGATCACCTTCAGTCACCTTACCTCTTACTTTAGCATCTAATCAGTGAAGGGCTAAAAAAGAAAAAAAAATAATAGTAATTAAATTTTAAAAAAATTAGTGCATTTTTATAAAATATAACAAAAATGCAAAAGATTTCCATAAGTGTGTAACATGATGGGATTTTTAAAAAAGTGAATATATCTCTACAATCACATGCAGATCAAACAACATAACTTTACCAGCAGAAGTAGCCTACCCGCCACCTCCCAGTCACAGCTTCCAATGGTAACCATTCCCCTGACTTCTAACATCAGTGACTAGTCTTGTCTGATTTGGGACTTTATGTAAATCACCTCATACAGTGTGTATCTTGTGATTCTGGCTCCTTTCACTCAACATTATGCTTGTGGGATGCACCTAGGCTGTGATATGTTATCAGTTTTTTTTAATTTCTCAGTACCATGGAGTATTCTTACTTCATAGTAAGAGAGTTTTGTTATGAAGTTTGTATCTTCATAAGGGCTTTTGAAGATATCCTGGATAAAGTCATGTCATGGGAAGTGTCCTTTTATAATGTATGTCTCTAAAATCAGAACATATCTGTTTGTGATATTTGAAGTAAACCAATAAGGAAAGTGAATTACTCTGGAGAGGACCAGACAGTCAAGGAGCCAGGAAAAGTAAAAGTAAAATTTCTTCCATCTTCCAGAGTTTGTGCACTTTGTTGTAGTTTTGAAAGGAAAGTCATGCTTCAATTAATAACAGACAACGAAGTCAATATGATGGGAGCAGAGACGATGATGTGATCAAATGCCAAGAGATGACTGACGGCTGAAAAAATATCATGTGAGCCAAAGCAATTTCTCTTGACTTCTAACTTTATTCATCCAGCGAATAACATTTCACCACAGTTTTATCAATGGAATGCAATTCTACCCAGATCATTCTGTCAACAACAAGAAACAGCATCAAATCATTTTTTCCACACAAATAAATCAATCGTTGATTATTATTTTCTCCATTTGGGATCCAAGTAGGAGAACAAAATATCTTGAGTAAAAACAAAGGAAAGAAGAAAAAAGTGATTTCTTTGTTGACAAATCAAGTTAGGTAAATGCAATTTAAGCCTTTTTCTTTCTTTCTTTCCTTTTTTTTGACACATGCTGTTGTGAGGAGAGATAAACAGTTTTTAAATTTAGATCAGAGACAAACTGTAATAATAAACACATGGAAAGAGAATACAACCACTCATTGCTCCCTTTAGATACAATAGCATTTCCAGTTCTTCCTTTTTGCTTGTGTAGTTCTCTTTACTGTGATTTATCTCTTATTCTTTGAATGTATAATCAAGTTTTCAGAAAAATTAAATTACAAGGGCCTACAAAATCCAAAAGGGGGAGGTGTCATCCTTAAATGACAGGCTTGTGTGGGGGAGCTCCTACTTTTCCTAGTCCTGCTATTTCTTCTTGCTGCCACATCTTGATGCTCATGAAAGGTCCTCTTTCAGAGTCCTTGTTGGTGGTGCACTACTGGATGGGACAAAATACGTTTTCTTTTACAGATTGAATTTCATATTCATGCTATACATGATAAAGTTATACATCAAGATTTTTTAAATATAATGGACTTAATGTTTCTTTTCCCCCAATTCATATGCTGAAATCCTAACTCCCAATGTGATGGTATTAAAAGGTGGGGCCTTTGGGAGGTAATTAGCTCATGAGGGTGGAGCCCTCATGCATGGGATTAGTGCACTTATGAAAGATTCCAGAGAGCTCTCTCACTCTTTCTGCCATGTGAGGATATAAACACAAGTCAGTGGTCAGCAGTTGGGAAAAGGGCCCTCACCAGAACATGACATATTGCTGCCCTGATCTTGAACTTCTAGCCTCAGAATTGTAAGCAATAAAATTCTGTTGTTTATAAGCCATCCAGTCTAAGGTACTTGGTTTTAGCAGCCTGAGCTGATTAACACATACATTAGATCATGAACATCTCTGTTAAATTTGCCCGGGCAGGGATGAAGATCTTCACCAGGATCTTGTGTGGAGAAGGATTCACTCCCTGGGCCAATCAAGTCAAGCTTGTCCCTTGTCATAGTTCCCTGGGCCACAGTTCTCTTACTTTACTGGCTCACCCCCATTTATGACTGTCTCCTAAGGCCCTAGCTGTGGTGTCAGAAAGGGTCCTAGTGTCCGAAATACTGTTCCTTTTTCCTCCCCAGGATGACCATGGGGGGAGGCACTTTCTCTTTGTCAGAAGCACAGAAACGAATGGTCTACTTACTGCCCTTGCCTGATGATGAGCCATTGTTTGTCACTGAAAGCAAGTCATCTTTGTTCCTCAATTATGATTTATCCTCGTAAGGAAGACTAAGATTATTTCTAGAGAATGAAAAATGAATAAAATAAATACAAGTTCAATGGGGCATCATGTTCCACATGCAAGGCCAAAACAGGACTTCAAATTCCTCAGTGTTAGTGAATTTATTATATATTTGAGTCTCCAGTATATACCACCTACCTGAAATGAAGAGGGGCTTAACAAAGGAGTTTTTGAGCATAAAGATGGTGATGATTATTTGTGGACACTACACTGAAAGCATAAATAGAGTTCAAGGAGATTTGACACTAATCCAAATACTTCCACCTAAATAAGAGTTCTGATGCAAACAATGACTATTTTTAAAACAACACACTTTTCCTGATATTAAAAGCAATGTTTATTAAATTAAAAAGCGAACACTCAGGAAGATATTATATAAAAAGAAAACAGAACACATCTATATTCCCACCTCTTAGCTAACATTTGTTATGTTTAGTCTCTTTCTCTCTGTTTCACTGTCTCTGTCTCTGTCTCTCTCATCTACCTTTGCTGTGTTTTACAGACTTAAGTTCACATCCATGCTATACATGATAAAGTTACTCATCAGGATTTTTCACCGAATCTATTACAAACACCTTTGTCAAAATTTTGGAAACATATTTTACCAAAGCCCTATTTGGAAGGCATAAAATTTATTCTTTATTACTTTTTTTAAGTTAAAAATATAGCATTTGTGGGCACATTTTACACATTTATACATGGGGCAAGTCTCAAATTATTTCCTTGGGAAATATTGCTACAAGTAAATTTTAAAACAATCAAAATCAAATCTTGATACTTATTGGTATCTGGAAAGTCTGAACCAATTTAGACTCCTATTAACAATATTTGGAGGCATATGTTTCCAGTGTAACCTTGTCAGAATTGAAGAATGGAATTTACAAAAAGAAAAAGTAGTATTTTAGTCTACATAAAATACTAAATACTTTCTTCTTATTTTTGCTTATTTTTCATTTCCCTTTTGAAATTACCCACTCATATCCTTTGTTCGTTTTCTTTTAATCTTATTTCTTTGTAGAACTCTGATACATGGTACAAATATCTTCACCAGATATTTGCTTTTGTTTAAAAATTAAGTAGTGATTCCCCCTTCCTCTCAAAAGAAGTTTCTGATTCTTATATATTAAAATTTACTTATTCTTTCCTCTAACAGTGTCTTTGTTTTTAGGTTTAGATTACATTTTAAAATAACACACATTTTCTTCTGTTTTATCTCCCCTTTCCCCCTCCCTCCTTACTTCCCTTCATTTTATAATTAATGGACCTATACTTATAGGATATGATATATATAGGACAGAAATCTAACATTTTCTTTTCAAATATGTAATCAGTTGTCTAAGAGCCACTTATTAAATATTCTCTTCTTTCTTCCTGATTTTGAATGTGATCTTGGTCAAATGCTGAACTTTAATTTGTATTAGAGTCTATTTCTGGAACTGTTTCCCTGTGCCCTTGATTTACTTGGCAATGAATCCAGCACCGTATTGCTTTAGTTACTGAGTTTTATAATAAAATAAGTGTTATTATCTGGTGGTGTTAGTCTCCATTCATTACTCTCTTTTCATGAGGTTTCCTTGTTCATTCTTCGAGATGGATTTTTATATTACATTTTCAAAGGATTTTGGCATTTTGATTAAAAGGAACTGAAACTTATGAGTTAGTTTTGGAGGAAATGATATACCTACGATATTATTTCAAACAAAATATTTCTTCCTGTTCAGAAATACTATTTGTTTCTTATTTATTCAAGACTCTTTTATGTCCCTCAGTAAAGTATAATAGTTTTCTTCATCAAATGCTACTTATTTCCTACATTTATTGTTAGATATTTCATATATTTGCTGATATTTTTTGTGGAAAGCCATTGTGGAGTGTGTGTGTGTATGTGAGTGTGTGTGTTTTGTATTTGTCCATAAATATTTTGGTTGCTTTTCTTAAGTTTTCCTTTTGCCCTCTTTATTTAAATATAATAATTCATTATTTTTTCTTGTTTTGTTGCATTGGCTACATTTTCCCAAGTATTATGTAAAAGCAGTGATATATGGTATCCTTTGTATTGATGTTCACTCTAATGTGGACTCCTACAGGGTTTCATCATTTAACCAAATGTCCACTACTATTTCAAGATAAAATTTTTTTAAAGGAAGAAAGCTTTATTCTTAGTATCCTTTTATATATCAGGAATATTATGTTTTCTATAAAAGTTGAAATGATATTGATAGATTTAAAAAGATCATCACAATCCTTAAATTTCTGAAGTCTCATTTATCTGATCATGTATATTTTCAGTAGTATACTTATATTTTTGATTTGTGTTGATATTTTATTGAGGATTTTTGCATTTATATTGTCACTAGTAGTATTTGTAGGTGTGTATGTGTTTGTATGCAGTATGTGAGTATGTAAGTGTGTATGTCTACCAAGTTTAGGTATAAGTGCTATGGAAAATAAACTAGAAATATTCCATCAAAAATAAAATCTGGCATAGTTTATAGAGCATGGAAATAGTCTGTTCCTTGAGGGTTATAAAGAACGCACATATTTTTCTGTGCCATTTGGGAGATAATAAATATTTACATTTTGAGATTTTTCTCATTGTTTTTGATCAGTTCAGCTCTTTTTTCTCTTCATGATTAAATTTTGATTCACTTATATTTTCCTAGAAAATTGTGCCCATTTCATCATTGTTGTATAATTTTTTTTAAAGCTTATGGATATATTTACTTCCTCTTTTCTAACTTTTTGTTGTGTCTTCTTTATTATTTACTTGAACATACTTCCAAGATATTTAGGTATTTGGATTTTCCTTTCAAAGCTTTATTTCTAGGATTTATCAGTTTTCTCATTTCTAATTCACTATTTTTCATTAATTTTTAAATTTCTGCTTTTATTGGGTTTATTTTTCATCTGATCACTAAGTTGGATGTTTTATTCATTTATTTTCATACTTCATTTTAAATTTTATTTAGTAAAATTAATTATATAGACCTCATAATTATCACTGAAAAATTTTTGGTTGTAACACACATGGTTTTATATATAATTTTCCATTCATTTCAATTTTCTAAATAGTCATTTAAACATTTTAGATGTAGTATGATTTAGAAAGACTTCTTCATTTTCCAAGTGGTTGTATTTTGTTATTTCTACTCTTTGTAATTCCGTTGCAAAATGTCACCTCTTAGCAATTTTTTCAGATTTTATTTTGGTTAATATAGTATGCATTTTCATAGTGCTTCATGCACATTTGAAAAGATATACTCTATTAGTAGTATATAGCATTAGCTACGTGTCTGTATGGGAAATTTAGTCCTAAACGTTTTGAAAACATAATAGAAAGGTAAAATGTTTGATTGGTATCACTGGCGGGACCAGAGCACTCCCAGTTGTCGAAGGGAGTGATTCCATCTGAAGCTGATTGACTTTCCCATGGTCAGCCTGTGCCTGGAACAGGGGTCAAGCCTGGGGAAACCAAACATAGCCTAAGGAGATACACTAGAGCACAGCTGGACAGGAAAGTGAATCTCCAGGATAGAGCAAGAGTGGAGCAGGGAGAGCAGCTGGAGGGACCCTGTGGGTAAGCCTGGGGTCACTCTCTGGAATGGCACATCTCTTCGTAAGAATAATCTCTTCTCTCTTTCCCTTTCTATGAGCACTAGGTAAAGCCTTGGTAAAGCCTGGAGTCTGCTCTTGGCCATAAGGCTTAAAAGAAAGGTCTCTTCTAGTTTTCTTGGTCTTCTGTATTGATGTAGCAACCCTGGGGATGAGGAGCCCTGAGGGGCTGTAAGGAACAGCAGGGAGGCTCTTCAAGGGTGTTATTGGCTGCCTGGGCATGTGGGTGCTTAAAATGATCATAACTGGTGCCATCAATTGAATTTTCTATTTTTTTGAGGCCCAGATTAGAGCACTTAGAAGACATTTAAATTATAAATGTGTTAAATAAACATTATTAATTATATTATTTGGAACCCTCCACTCTTCGCTGGCAATATGATCAGCCAAAACCTGGTCGATACATGTCCAATTTTTCTGTGATTACTGTATGGCTCTCAGTGTTCTTATTTTCAGAGACTGTGCTTTACATTCTATGATGCTATAATATAATGTGAGATGAAGATGTGCATTTGTTGCATCCTAATTGTGGATTACACCCATAATCAATTTAAAATGCCCCTCTTGGCCTATTTAATGCTTTGTTTGCAATTTCTATCCATGTTTCCTTTTGTGTACCTACATCTTGACTAAGCATTTAACCTTTATTTCTAACTTTGTTTGAGTTGTGTATTTTGTATTTTGATCAAACATGAAAAGCCTTTGTCTACTAATGAGGGAGTTAACTAGATTGATAGTTTTTTTCTCAAACTGATACCTGTAGTAGACATTGCTGTCCTCTGCCCAGCATCGGTTCCCTCTTGCTTTGTCCTAATGGAGCCAGATATTTCCAGGAATTCACCCCAGGTTTGGGGAGAAACTGACTCCACCCCAGCTCTGAGGTGGGCCTGATTGCTTCAGATGTAATCCCAACCTGTGCTAGTGATTGGCTCAGGAATGGGCAGGTAACTCAGTTCTGGTCGAGACACTGAGAAAGGAAATGAGTTTGGGTTTTTTTTCTGGAGAAAATGTCTTTGTTTCTAAGGAAGCCACAAGAAAGGGCAGTCTCTTTTCTCCTGTGGGTCTTCATCATGTCTGACGCTGCACCTGGAGTTGCCATAGAGCATGGGGTACCATCTTGCTGTCTGACTGAAATGGAGTCCTCATAAGGATGGCAGAATAAAGAGATGGGAAGAACCTGGATTCTTGGAGATTTCCCTGAGCTTCTGAATCAATGGCCCTGTGGCTGTCCTTACACCTTGCATTCTTGTTACATAAAATAAGGCAGTTCTTTTTTGTGGTTTAAACCAGTTTACATCAGAGTTTCAATACATGTAGCCAAGAGCACCTTACTGCCACAATGCATTCATTTTTCATCTTTTTACCTTTTATTTCATGTTTCTTATTCATTATTTCTCTTTGTGTTTTGGTTTTCTGTCATTCATATTTAGATTGTACTTTTTGCTTTTGCTTTCTCTTGTGAATTGTTAAGTATGCATCTGGTTTTTAATTTTACTAAGAATTGAAAAATTGAGCAGCTTAACATACTTACACCTGTATTTTACAAGTATCAAACTCAATATAATAATAATAATTATTATGATATTATTATTGTACATAATGTTTGCTGAGCTCTTAATATATGCCATGCACTGTGCAAAAAATGTATGTGTTTTTAGCCATTTAGTTTTCACTGCAAGAAACATAGACAAAGAAAGTTGAAGGAACTTGCCCAAATGAAGCAGAAAGGCCAATTGCCTGCTCTGCAGATGAAGAAATTAGTACTGTTTTACTTCAGCCTATACTTTTAGCTTTCTATTCACTTCCTGCTTTTTTGCAGTTACTGGGAAATTTCAGAACCAGAATATTAATAATTAATTATTTTTATATTATGTATATTCTTTTGATTAAAAAATGTTTTCATTTTGTTTTGTATCCACATTTCCTACAACCATTTAGACTCAATTCTATATTCAGATGGTTTTGATACTCACCACCATCCCTTTGAACCCCAATTTTTTTATTCTGAATTATTTAACATGGTTTATTATTGAATTAACTGACATTTTTGGAGCAATTTCATTCAGAAGATATGTCATTTCCATATAGTTTGCACAGAATGACCACTTAGTTGATTGTAGAATTTCCCCAGAAATTCTATGTATTTCTTTGATGTGTCCTCATATTTAGTGCTGAATGGATATTTGAGCCTGTTCTTTCTTTCCCCTTAAAGTCTATCCAGTTCACTTCTATCCAGATGATAGGGGGGTGTGTGTGTGTGTGTTCTTTTTTCACACAATTAATTTTCATTGCACAAGTAATTCTTGAAAATAGTCTCCTTCCAAATATAAAGATCTTACATTAAAAACAAAATCCTATTTGACCAAACCTTTCCTCAACTCAGGCCCTTTCCACTGAGGTAACTTCTGTTAGCATTTTGTGTGAATCCTTCCAGAAAATTTTCTATGACTTTGCATACATATATCCATACAGCCAACACATAGCTTTACTCCAGGGAAATGGTACTCTGAGAATATATGTTGAAGGCACCAGTGAGGGGTTTATGGTGGGATGAGGTGGGGAGTACAGAGCAACCATGTTACCTAAGAAAAAAGACCCCTCTCTGCAACAGTGGGTGTGTGGCCCAGCATCTGGTGAGGTAGAGCTCAGATCTCTGATTTAAGATTTATTCCACAAGAAAAAGCAAGACCGTCCTCTCAAACTTGTGGCCTTGTTTTCCTCTTCAAGCTCACCTGCCAATTATTCTTCATCTCAGCTTCAGACTCATGTAACTAGTGGAGGGTCCCCCCAGATTGTGACCAGTGTGTATTTATTAGTTAACACGGTTAAGTTTCTCATTTTCTCATATGATTTCAATAGGGTTGGCAAAAGCAAAGTCCCAAACTTAGCTTGCGAGAGCTCATCTTGGGAAGCAAGCAGGTCAAATTGCTATGAATGGGCAGGTTGCCTGGAACTCTGGGAGAAAATAAGGTAGATTCTAAGCCCTTTGCCAGTGTACCTCTAATCCTTTGATTAGAAAAGAGAGAGGTCTCCGTTTATGAGAAGTCACCTTGCCTAGTGAGGGGAGTGCTCTGAACCCTGAGCTAGAGAAGATCCAGGGAGTGAGTGGGGACCCTCCCTGACCTGAGCTCTAGGGAAATGATTTCCAGATTCTGCCCACCAACTAAATCTCCTGTACCCAGCTCCTTATGGATCCCATAGGATTTGTTTCTCAAGTGAACCAATTTAGAAAAACTATGTTTCCCATTTTAATTATTCCCATAACTTCCAAAGAGCAAGTGTTGCTCCAGATTACCACACAAAGCTGTTGTCATTCTTGGCAATGACAAATGAGGCTGATGAGCCCAAGGAGCTTGTGGTGGGTAGACAATCTGGGCCAGGCTTTTAGAAGTTTTGAAGATAGAGCAACTGACTACCTTTATATGATATACATTTTGGTGTCATTCATGTCTGTAAAAAAGGAGCAACCAAAGAGACTGGGAAGGAAATGCTGACTCGTGAGTCTGTTGGGTTGGCAGCTCCTAGCCTCGCTTTAGTTAGTGAGTGTCTTCTGGAACCACTCAATCTAGTGGTTCTCTCTCCACCCACATCCCTCTCCATCTTGCCATTTGCTTTATTTCCTTGAAAAATTTCTGGTCTGAACTCATCTGGGGCATGTACTTCTTTCTTGTTCATCTCCCCCTCTGGAATGTACCCTCCATGAGAGCAGGGGTCTTGCCTGTCTCATCCACTGTGTAGCCCAAGTTCAGAAAACTGCTTTCCATAGAGAAGGCTTTCAACAAACATGCATTTAACTTGTTGAATGAACCCATAGGTTAAATTCCTAATGGTGGAAATTTAGAAACTGTAGTCCCAGGTGGGGAAAGAAAACAATGTAAGACGATCTCAACTACATGGGGATCCTGCTTATGTTAGAAAAGCTTCTAGATTCTGTGTGTGGTCAAGTCCTACAGCTCATAGCCAAGGAAGGGTCTTTTCTTTTACACCCATAAAAGATGATACTTATATGTTGGACAAATGAGCCAGAAGATAAACATGAATACAGACAAATTCTGAATTTGGATTTGAATTACAAGTTGAAAAAATAGAAAATAGGGGACATGTTTGCTTGATGACAAATAAAACAAAAATTTGTGTTTTGGCTGACTCATCTTTTGTGAATTAACAGCATGAATAGCTGTTAAAATTTTTAAACTATTAATGGGATATCATGTCTAATAATGCAAATAACACCAACATTCATTGTAACCACTGTTTATTTTCCACTAACCATGTGCCAGGCACTGTGCTTAAGGCTTTTTATACATGACTACACTGGGTGACAATCTTATTATTATGCCCATTTTATGGATGGAGAAACTTAGATTCTGAAGGTTTAACTTGTAGCAGGATACAGAGTTAAGACGTGGTGGAACCAAGGGTATCTCATTGCAATACTTGCTGTTCTTAACCACTGGTTGCCTCACTGCTCTATGTTATCTGAACATATTTGGGGCATTGGACTTAGTTCTAGGAGATGCATTTTAAGACACACAATAACCAATGTGGCTTCACGGGGAGGTCACTGGCATGGTAAATTGTATAGAAACCACAGCATGTGGGGGGACGTTCAAAAGGAAAGAAGGTTTTTAACACAGAGGAGGGATGATGGGAGGTGGGGGTCAGGAATGAAAGGGTATCAAATGGAAGTGAGCAGACCCGCTCTGCCCAGCTCTAAATGGCAGAACTCGAAGAGCAGATGGAAGTTACAGTGAAGCAGATTTCAGCTTGACACAAGAACTAACTTTCTAAAGATTAAAGATATGGGCTGCAGCTCTTGAACCCACCCTCCTCCACCCTCCAAGCCTATATAGCCATCTGTCAATGATGTTGGATTTCAGGAAGGAGTTCCTTCCACCTCTAAGAGTCTGGGATTTTCTAGATAAGTTTAAATTTTATTTACAAGAGAAGTAAAGATCATCTGAACTGATATAAGGTGAATCTTGTCTAGAGGCAGGGGGATTATATGACTATCTGTGTTCCTTTCAGCCTTTTGAGCATGTAACTCTTCCACTAGGCAATAAATGGGGTACATCTGAAGTCAGAAAAGGGGACTTGTATTTGTTCTGAACCTAAATCCTCCTTTAAAATAATAATTATTTTATTGCATACTTGTATTCAATTCATTTCAAAGGGTATTTCTTATATATTTGTGTTGAGCTAGGTGCTACTTTTTTAAGCACACTCTCTCCCTACCCCACTCCTCCTTAATCCCATCCAAGGTCAAGACTATGCCCCATCCTGCCTCTTATAGCCTCTCCAACTTCTTCCATCATTAGGTATACACAGAAAACTGCAGATAAAAAGTACCTGTGTTTATAATTCATGAAACCCAAAAAGCAGTGTGAAAAAAAGGAATGAATTCTACATGATTATAAGGAAGGAGCGGGACAAAGCCGGCTCCAGGTGCATTTCTACAAGCCAGTGTGAGTTGAATTTTCTCTTGAGAAAGTATGTTTTTTTGTGGTTCTCCACCAGCCCCTTGGTGCAGAGAGCATCTACAAAGTACTAGATGAAACAGGCTTGTGTGCAATTTCACAAGGTATAGAAAGGGGAGATAGAATCTTGAGGCAAGTTTTGAAGAGCCCCAGCCCCTGAAATTGTCCTTCTATGGGCCTGAAATCTTAAAGAGTATTGCTCTTCTGAGTTAACATTTCTCATGGCATTCTTCACCCGGGAGATGAAATGCCTTGGCTCCTGATGTCATCATCAGGAAGGGAGTCCTACAGGTTGCAGTAGTTTACTGATTACTTGTTTCATACCAGGCACTATCCTAAGCCCATGACATATTTATCTAATTTAGTATTCACAGCAGTACTGTGATTATATACTGTTACTATCTGCATTTTACATAAGAGGAAACTAAGCCTTAGAAAGGTTAATATTTTGACAAAATTCACACAGTTAGTAACTGGTTGCTATAAATTGAATGTTTGTGTCTCTTCTCAAAATTCATGTGTTGAAAACTAATCTCCACTGTGACAGTATTTGGAGGTGGGGCCTTTGGAAGGTGATTAAATCATGAGGGTAGAGCCCTCATGAATGGGATTAGTGCCCTTATAATAAAGACCCAGAGGGACCCTTAGCTCCTTCCACCATGTGGGGACACCATAAGAAGATGGTCATCTATGAACCAGAAGCAGGCCCTCACCAGAGGCTGCATCTGCCGGTGCCTTTATCTTGGACTTCTCAGCCTCCAGAACTGAGAAATAAATTCCTATTGTTTATAAGCCACTCACTCTATGGTATATTTTTAGAGTAGGCAAGATTCAGACAATGATGGAGACTGTATTTGACTTCAGAACCTATACTCTTAACCAGTATATAACATTGTTGCTAACACTCTAAATACAGTAATTATCTTTCAGAAATAGGAGACAGCCTGCCATAAGGACACTATGTCTGCATGCCTGCATGTGGGAGGGTGGCAGGAAGTGTTTATTGTGAATTAACTCTAATCCTAACCTAGGTAAATTACTAATCTAGAATTTATCTGAGATGGTTAACATAATTCTGACTTCTGATTCAGTAGGTCATTATTAGCATTTTATTATTTGCCTCAAAATCAATTGAAGGTACATATCAGGAAGTGATTTAGTAACCCAGCTGCATTCTACCTCCCTCCACCACTCCCTCCCTCTCCCCCTCCCTTCCTGCCTCGCTTCCTCCCTTCCTCGCTTCCTCTTCTTTCCTTTCTTCTCAATTACTCAATTATTTCTGAGTATTTTCTCTGTGCCTGGCACTGTGTTATACATTTGTGTTACAAAGATGAGTAAGTCTCGGTCTATATCTTTTGGGACTTCACAGTCTGAAAAGGGAGTTAAAAAATAATTACTATTCAACATCATGGCAATGTTTATAAAGGAGCAGATTTTCTAAACTGGTGTTTTAAAGAACACTCTTTGGCAGAATGTTAAGTAAGAGTATCATGAAAAGGAAGTATTTTGAGTTAAAATAAGTTTAAGAAATGCTGGGTTAAATAAAATTAAGCAAGTTGTTTCTTACTGGGGGAATTTTCAGACCCTTTAATTTGCTAACGTGCACTGTGCATCTCCAAGAAGGAAAGAGAACTTATTTTCCAAACCCATTTGACCTCAGATACCTTCTTTTTTCATTGCACACTTAATAATTCATTCATTCTTATCTCCCTCTCACCTTTCCCTCTCTCCATCTATCCATTCATCATCCATCCATCCGTCCATCATCTACCCATCTATTCATCTATTCATCTATCCATCCCTCCTCATTCCATCCATCATCAATCCATGCTTTCATCACCCATCCCTCCATCATCCATCCATCCATTCATCTATCCTTCCTTCCAGCCGATTTGAGTGTCCACTATGTGCCAGACACTGTGCTACAAGCTGGTAATCCATCAGTAAACATATCTGTGGAGTTAGCAAGCAAGCAAAGTATAATATTATAAAAGTGTGGTAAGATTCATGTAGGAAGTAACCAGTGTTCCAAAATGAAAAAAACAAAAAACAAAGTGATCCACTTATGTAGGTGGTTAAGAAAGCCCTCTGTGAGCAAAAGCCATTTAAAGCAATTACCTGGAGAAAGAGAATGAGCCAGCTTTGCAAAGAGCGAGAGGAAGAGCCATCCACGAAGAGGAAACAGCAAGTGCCAAGATCCTGGAATGCAGAACGGCTTGGCAAGCACCAGGAATTGAGCTTCCTCCAGGATTGTAGGTCTGCTTAAAGGCAGAAGCTGAACCTGACATATTTTTAAGAATTAGAATCTCATCATCATGATATCACAGAGCTGGAGGAGACCCCTGACACCATCTCTTCCAAGTTTCTATCCAAGAGGGTCACATCTTTTAAGATATAAGGCTGCCTGCTCTGCTTGGCTCTCTTCACAGGGTTTTCCACTTTAGGTGGGAGGTTAACTTCAGCCCCAGAATGTAGCTAGGGAGGGTGTTCCTTGTGATATTTCTCTTTCATATGAAACGAGGACTGGTGAAAATTCAACAAATTGCTGTGTTTTTATGGAGAAAACTTCTCTCAGGGGTGCAAATCCCGATACAAGGAATCATAGTCACTAACCTACATTCCAGTTCAGAAATAGGAGACAATAAGACTGAAGGGGGAATATGACAATGAAACTAGCTGGTTATTCTTGAGTCAGTGGCCAAGGAGGGGAATGAGGATAACTTTGATTCTTGGAGCCCAAGTGCCCTGCTCCCAAAACTTTCATCTTTCAATTTTCTCTGCAAGATTAAGCATTCCCAAACAGTACATTTATGGTCACTGCCTTGGTTCAAGGAGTTACAATGGATCATCTTTACTGTTAAATCCACTGAAAACCTGTCTGCTAGACATTAAGGACTATCCATTATTAGCATAATTTTCTTCTGGCTGACCATCTGCCTTCTTCTTGTCCCCTCATGCCCACCTCCCAATACAACACACACACACACACACACACACACACACGTACACATGCACAGGCACACCATGCAATGAGGGCCACAAAGGACTAAAGAAGATAATTCAGGCTTTGGTGTCACAAAACACAACCTGTTTTGATCTTCTGCCATGTGTTGTCTGCCTGACTGTGTATCTTGCAGACCTTCAGCTTCCTCATTTGCATGAACAAATAGTAATAATAATAATGATATTTTCCAAGTAATAATGGTACTTATATTGGGTTGTTTTAATTTGAAGTCAACAGTCATCTGTCACAGTATCTTCCCTACTATAGGCTAGAAAGTGATCCCACCTCTGGAAATGAATTCTTCCATCTTGCTTGCTCTCTGCCAGGGTCTCTGCCCTTTGGTTCTTGCAACCTCATTTAGACTTTATGGCCTTTACTTAACTATTCACAGTTGGTCTTTTTTATTTTTTTAACATCTTTATTGGAGTATAATTGCTTTACAATGGTGTGTTATTTTCTGCTTTATAACAAAGTGAATCAGCCATACATATACATATGTTCCCATATCTCTTCCCTCTTGTGTCTCCCTCCCTCCCACCTTCCCTATCCCACCCCTCTAGGTGGTCACAAACCACCGAGCTGATCTCCCTGTGCTATGCGGCCGCTTCCCACTAGCTATCTATTTTACATTTGGTAGTGTACATATGTCGATGTCACTCTCTCACCCCGTCACAGCTCACCCTTCCCCCTCCCCATATCCCCAAGTCCATTCTCTAGTAGGTCTGCGTCTTTATTCCCATCTTACCCCTAGGTTCTTCATGACCATTTTTTTTCTTAGATTCCATATATATGTGTTAGCATACTTTATTTGTTTTTCTCTTTCTGACTTACTTCACTCTGTATGACAGACTCTAGGTCCATCCACCTCACTACAAATAACTCAATTTTGTTTCTTTTTATGGCTGAATAATATTCCATTAAAACACAGACTTTAGTTCCCATTTGCTGCACCTCTCACAACTTGCTTTCCTCCATTCCTAGTTCTTGTTTGCAAGTAACCTAATATGGTCAAGAGCCTGCAGCTCCTGCTTGTTTGGGAGGGAAAGTTGGAAAGTTATTCTCTGAGGTCTTATCTTGGTAAACTGAGACAATTAAGATCTAGTCCCATTCTCTTGGCTGGATTTTGCTCAGCCAAGAACGCCCCTGGTTGACTGCAGAAGGTACACACAGGGTTTCTGGTCTGTTTCATGGTCTTGTGACTCTCATAAGTCACTGATGCATACTCTGGCTAGAGATACCTTCTAGTCCCTTGACTTATTGTGACCTAAACTAATTCAAAGTGAAGATGGATGAGTTTTGTTCCAAACCTAGAGCCCAGCATACCTTAGTTCTCACCATAGCCTTCACCACAGCCATTGCCATGCTTAAAGAGACACTTGCAGATCATCTGTGTATCCTTCCTCCTTTCCAATTTTGTAGATGTCACAAGTTCATAGGTGAGTAAGGATAGGGTATGGACAACTCAGATCCTTTTCCTGGTATTGCTAGTGCTTGGGGAAACAGTGAGGTAAGAGGTGCCTCTTTGCCCTGTTGCCCAGGCTTCCTGGATGTCCTGGCTAAGTAGATGGCAACTGGACTAGCAGGAGATGGTCATAGCACCATCCCAGGCTCTAGCATACACATAGGTCAGTGGCTTCAGCATAGAAGAGGTCTCTTTCCTTGACAGTAGCTGCAGAAGAATGACCAAGGAGAATTCATTCAATTCTGGAACATGTCTGAGGATATTCTTGTCCATGAAATGGTGATTTCAAGCCTCTTGTTCTTGTTGCAAAAAAAAAAAAAAAATTGCTTGGAACTTGGAAATAATGAGCAATGGAAGAAGGTATATTTTATGTATATCTCCAGAAGAATTTCACTAATATCTCATTGGTTACAACTACATCACATGATTGTCTTAAATAGCAAGATAGGCCAGGAAATGATCTTTGAAACTGGGTACATTGCCTCCATGAATTAAATCGTCGTTCTGTTTGTAGGAAGGAAAAGAGATAACATTTGATAGGCAACTATAGTATCTATCACTGCCAACAACTCTGGTCAACCTATCCTGCCTCTCTCTTCTCTGGGCTCCCCCTTCAGCAACTTTTCATCCCATACCTGCCTCTTCTGTGTGCTCTCTCATATCACCAGCACCCAGATCAGGACTCTAATGGATGGCAGGTCACCCCAAAGGAACTATAGAACACGTTCTTGTGGTCACAGGTCTCATATAGGAAACATTCTGACCAGTTCTGGATACCAGAGACTATCTGATAGGGAAACAATGACTAGCTCTTCTTCTGGACTGATGACCATTTGGAGCCCTTTAAACTGATAGGAGTCAACCCAGTGGTGGTGTGACCCTGCCGTCTCCTTGCATACCCACCAAGACATCTCCAATATCTTCCTTGTCCAGCTGACCCTGAGCCCTTGATGCTAGGTCACAAGCTGCTTCTGAACAGAGCCATGACCCTCACAGGTACAAAGAATAGGTGTACATTAACCATATTGTGGATTGATTAGTTAGAATCCAGAGCAGAGCAGAATTTCACTTCTTCAAGGAAGCGTTTACTGATTAAGGAAAAGCTAAGAGATGCATCTTCCCTCTCTGCCTTCTTCCAGCATTTAAGTTAAAACACTCTTGCCTTTCTTTCCATTCAACGCCATTGCCATTATACCTTTTACTGTACATACCGTTGTTGGTAAGGTCCTGCTAGGTGAGTTAGCTAAGTGTACTGGCACATGGATCAACTGAGGCCAATGTCAGTGGCTCAGTTTCCTAATGGACAATTTTTTAAAATTGAAGTGTAGTTGATTTACAATGTAGTATTAATTTCTGGTATACAGCAAAGTGATTCAGATATATATATATATATATATATATATATATATATATATATATATATATATATATATATATATGTTTTTTCACATTCTTTTCTATTATGGTTTATCACAGAATATTGAATACAGTTCCCTGTGCTATACAGTATGACCTTGTTGTTTATCCATTCTACATATAATAGTTTGCATCTGCTAGTCCCAGAGTCCCAATCCATCCCTCCCCCTGCCCCTTGGCACCAGCAAGTTTGTTCTCTATGTCTGTGAGTCTGTTTCTATTTTGTAGATATGTTCATTTGGGTTGTATTTTAGATTCCACATGTAAGTAATATCATATGGTATTTGTCTTTGTCTTTCTGACTTACTTTGCTTAGTATGATAATCTCTAGGTCCATCCATGTAGCTGCAAATGGCTAATGGACCATTTTATCCATGATCTCTTGAAAGGTCAGAGGCTCCAGACCACGTAGCATCAGGTCTTCTTAGTGGAGAAACCCATTCTTGCTTCAGGTAAAAAGACTCCCACATATGTCATAGAGGTGGATTAGGAGCGCTATTTTAAATCAAGGCACCATATTGTGTGTATGTGCTTTTGAGTGGCCTGAATCAGGGCCCTTGGGATTAGAACACAGTGCTTATAAAATGAACTTGCAGGGCTCCCCTGGTGGCGCAGTGGTTGAGAGTCCGCCTGCCGATGCAGGGGACATGGGTTCGTGCCCCGGTCCGGGAAGATCCCACATGCCGTGGAGCGGCTGGGCCCGTGAACCATGGCCGCTGAGCCTGCGCGTCCGGAGCCTGTGCTCCGCAACGGGAGAGGCCACAATAGTGAGAGGCCCACGTACCGCAAAAAAAAAAAAAAAAAAAAAAGAACTTGCATCATTCTGGAGCCCAGATATCTTTTCTCTATTAAGATGCCATAGCTTTACCCCCTACACTTGCAACTCTAGTCACAGAACACCCTTAACTCCAGATAGAAAGGATTCTTTAGTTCCATCACTCTCTGACACCCTAACCCAGGGTTTTCCACTAAGACCAAGGCTCTAGGATCAGCGGGCTTAGCTGGGATCTAGCCACTGGCACCTTTATGTCCCCTCCCCTTGTAGGTAACTCCAACATGCGATGCAGAGTGCGAAACCACTTCCTAACCCTATCAAGAAACTGAACTGTAGGCTCCCTTCACTCCCACTGCAAACTAACCCCCCCAAGTCAGCCACAGATGACCTGACCTCAACTACACACTGGCTTCCAAGGGTCAGTCACTGAGCTGACGTCATGCTAGATCTAGCACACTGTCCACCCCATGCCATTGCCACAGAGAATACCCACAAATCCCTCTCCATTTGGTCACCAATTTGAATTTTAGCTCTGGAAGTAGATACTTCCCTAATTGATGGCATAGACCATCTTCAACTTCCAAAAGAATGAATTCTTACTTTGGATCCAGACAGTTTCTTCTTAATTCCAACTTCCTGCTAAGCTGGCCACAGACTGATCCCAAGCCGAGACCCAAAGTTACACCCTAACCATGCTCATACAGTCTCTTGTTCTGACCTGTCCTGTACTCTTTCTTTGGTCATAGATTGCTCCCTACCTGATAAATCATGAATTTACAACCCTTGCCACAAGTGGAACCCAGGACTCCAGCCTCAGTGCAACCTCAAACCCTGGCCATAAACTAGCAACCCAGCTGCAGAAAGACCTCTGCCATTGGCTGACTGCAAGTCATAACCATCATCATTTTTTTTTTTTTTTCAATACGCGGGCCTCTCACTGTTGTGGCCTCTCCCATTGCGGAGCACAGGCTCTGGACGTGCAGGCTCAGTGGCCATGGTTCACGGGCCCAGCCGCTCCACGGCATGTGGGATCCTCCCGGACCGGGGCACCAACCCATGTCCCCTGCATTGGCAGGCAGACTCCCAACCACTGCTCCACCAGGGAAGCCCAACCATCATCATTTTTAAAGGAAAAATTTAAATATATACAAGAAACTTGTATATTGAGCCCTATGTAGTTATCTCCCAGCTCCAACAATGATCAGTACATGGCCATTCTTGTTTCATTCCCATCCTTACGTATCTATTTTCTATCCTCTCCTTGGATTACTCTGAAGGAAATACAGACGCCATCTTATCCTAACGTCTGTATGTATTTTGGTTTGTATCTATATAATGTAAGGGCTCTTTCTGAAAATGATAGACAAGTTATAACCACGAATGATCACATCTAAAACTTAATAAACTTAACAAAAATTCCTTATGCACAAGTATCTAGTAAGTATTAATATTTCTCCAATTATATATTATAATTATATCTAATTCTTTAACTATATATTTATATAAAAACTCTATAAAATATAATATATTAATATAATATTAAAATATACATATATATGTACACTTCCAGTTTGTTGGGTGATACAAATAAGGTCTGCACTTTGTTATTGGTTGACATGTTTCTTTGTCTCTTCTAATCTATAAGTTTCTTCTTTATCACTTTTATTGCATTTTTTATTGCTGTTGAAAGAACTTCCAACAATTACACCCTAAACTTGGGGCCATGTTGACCATTACTCCCGGCTACTGATGCACCAGCACAAACCGTCCCACAGAAGGAAGGTTCTGATCATTGCGTGCAAGCCAGGGAGTGGGTGGGGGGTGTCCCTCTGTACAGTCACTGACTGTGTCACCAGTAAAGCTTCTGCCCTCCAACGAGTGAAAAACGTGTCCCTTTCACATCAAATGATGGCCTTGTCTTGCGTGTGTTATGGTCATTTTATCTTCTTACTCCTGCTTCCTGACACAGGGTCATGGCAGCAAAGATGCAATGAAACAACCTGTGAATATATATCTTTTTCCAAGTTCTTATTTTTAATTTTTTTTACAGTAGGTCCTTATTGGTTATCTATTTTAAATATAGCAGTGTGAACTTGTCAATCCCAAACTCCCAATCTATCCCTCCCTGTGTACACATATTAAAAACCTAAAATTACATGCATAGAATAAACTGGCACCTTCCCTGCCATGCCTGGTTATGGCAATAAGATTCACATAAGACAGGATTCACAATCCAGAGCTGTGACCATTAAGGGGCCTTTAAGGGGGCCAGTGTCATCACTTCTGGGAGTGTAGAGAAGGGAAGGGGTTTGAACTGAGGAATCACCTGAAGTGAGGGAGAAGCATCCAGATAGCAACCCATTCTGGAAAGGAAGGGCCCTAATCTCAAACCTGCCAGGCTTTGGTGATGAGAACTTAACTGTTTCTCAGAGCAGCAAGTTTTCCTTTGGGTGTTGAGATTTTTGAAACTTTGGTATGATTTGTGTTGAGTGGAGTAGCAGAAACAGCATCTTCAGCAACTCCGTGCTGCCTTCAGAGGAATGATGCTTTAGCTTCTTGGCTGCTATTCAAGTCTCTGTCCATCATTTCCCAGCCTATTTCGACTGTCACAGCTTCCTCTTTTCTCTTACTGGAATCTTCTCCAGTCAGATTGAGTTTGTTGCTTCCCAAAGGGGCCATGTGTTTCCTACTTCCTTGCATCTGTGCGTGTTGTTCCCTACTCTTGGAATGCCCTTCCCACAGCCTCCCTGAGCACATGCTGTCCCGAATTCGGGATGATAACTTTCAGGCCAAATAGGAATGGTTAGGAAGCAGCAGAAGCCTGAGTCAGATTGAATATAAAGTAAAAGAAATACTAATTCAAAATGACCCAGAACTTGGTACTAAAATGTTCCTGGATGTCTGAAGAGCCAGTAGAAGAGCGGGAGCCAGGAGAGATGTCACTCCAACCTGGTACCCACACCAATGCTCAACTTATCTTAAAGGAAAGCTTGATGAAAACATGTTCAGCAAAATTATACATGCTCATTCTTAACTTAGCTCTCAGATTTAATCGTAGGGAATGTTTGTTTTGGTTTGAATTTCTCTCATTTTTAGATACCATTTTCTCTCCCAAACTAGGTCTTTTGAATTATCTGCTGATAGTTCAAAACTGTAGATAATTTGCTTTTACTCACATTCCTAAGAACTAATTACCTGTACATATAAAATGATGAAATCTCATTATATTTTCTTTTAAAACTCTGACATGCATTTAATTACATTAGTCAATTATTACTGTACATGCTGAGGATTTGCTATTGACCAGCTCCTGCTGGAATATTTACTGCACAGATGTGTTACTTTAATTAAACAAATGTGATTACACACATATCAATTTTTATTTGGTTTCAAAGCCCAGAATCTAGCAGTGATGCTGTTGGCAGAGCTGTGCAGTGTGGTGCTGGTTCCCAGGAACGCAGCAAGAGGCTCTTTAACTGAGGGAATGCTGAGTGCCTGCAACACTGTGTGGAAAACTTCAGCCACAAGTGGGTTTTGCCAGTGTGTAAGTGCCATTGAGTGGATCCAAGAAGGGAACAACAAACCAGCTCTGAATCTTTCTAGAACATCTTCATCTTTGTTCTCTTATATATAGAACAACGAGGGATCATGATTGGAGAACCACAGGAAAATGAATCTAAAGGTCAATCCATCTGGGGGTGGGGATGGCTTGGGATTGGTGCTTGGATAATAGGTGAGCCAATATTTGTTTTTGAAATCAGGGGAGAAATGGAACAAACAATTGAACATTGTACTTGGTCTCTTGAGCTTCTTCCTTTCATAAACAACAGTATACCCGCAAACCATGTGGTTAGCATCAAGAAAGATGGCCATCTTCCAATGCTTAGTCCCAACCAAGCAGTTCTGAGTAACAACAGGAAGACTTAGAAAAATGAAATGTGCTTTATGAACTGAAGTAATGAAAATTCTCTATGTCTCCTGGTACAGTGACTGCACATATCAGGTACGTAACAGCAAATAGTCTTGGGTAGTAATAAAAGCAATAAGTCAATCCATTAATCAACAAACACCAAGTGCTATATGAACTGGTTGCTGGTAGGCACAGACAGAAAGGAGGGAGGTCTGTCCACAGTAGTGCAGACTAGCTGTTTTCCATCATCTCATACTGTGTTTTTTTTTAACTGAAGTCTAGTTGATTTACAATGCTGTGTTAGTTTCAGGTGTACAGCAAAGTGATTCAGTTACACACACACACACACACACACACACATATTCTTTTTCAGATCCTTTTCCATTATAGGTTATTACAAGATATTATTGAGTATAGTTCCTGGGGCTACACAGTAAGTCCTTGTCGATTATATATTTTATATACAGTAGTGTGTATCTGCTAATCCTAAATTCCTCATTTATCCCTCCCTTCTTTACCCCTTTTGTAACCATAGATTTGTTTTCTATGTCTGTGAGGCTGTTTCTATTTTTTAAATAAGTTCTTTTGCATAATTATTTTTAGATTCTATATGTAAGTGATATCATATTGTATTTGTCTTTATTTGACTTCACTTAGTATAATAATCTCTAGGTCCACCTATGTTGCTGCATATGGCATTATTTCATTCTTTTTTATGGCTGAGTACTATTCCATTGTATGTATACCACATCTTCTTTATCTGTTGATCTGTCAATGGTCACTTAGGTTGCTTCCAAGTCTTGGTTATTGTAAACAGTGCTGCTATGAACATTGGAGTGCATTATCTTTTCGAATTAGAGTTTTCATGTTTTCTGGATATATACCCAGGAGTGGGATTGCTGGATCATATGGTAACTCTATTTTAAGTTTTTTAAGGAAACTCCATACTGTGTTGTTTTGCAAGGCTGTCTCTGTCTGGGCCTCATGTGCATGGCACCTGAAGAATCAATCCAATTAGTCAGCTCAGGCAAAAGTTATGCTTAAACTATAAGTCTCCAGGTCTCCTGGATGCAGACAGCATATCCAAGGATGAGGTTGGGGAACAAACAAGATGGGACATGCTTGGGTTCCCCAGTCCTCCCTGAGAACTCACTGAAATGAGAATGAGTGTGCCATCAACTCTAGGTTCAGAGAGTTTTGCTAAAAGAGAGGCAGCAAGTTGTTGCAAAAAAATAGAGAAGGCCCAGCATTCAGGGTGAGAGAGAGCTGGACACCCACCTGAGACAAGACACTCGGCTGTGCAGCTTTAACCCCTTGTGATGGTTTCCTCACCTGATGGTGGTGAGGAAACCCATCTCATAGTGCTATTATAGAGATTAGAAACCATGTGTAATTCCAAGGACTTAGTAGGTTCCCAGGAAATTGTTGGAGATTTGGGGAATGAAAAGTAGTGTGGACCAGCTGGGAGAAGCTGGTTGTTGGAAAAACTTGTTTTAGGTCAGTTTGCCTGTGCCGTTCTTCCTTTTAGCAGGTTGCATCATATCACTGGTCCCATCCCACCTCAAGAGCAAAACCCATGGCACAAGAAGTTGCAGAGTTTTAAGAGTATGAAGATTCTCTGGTCCAGTCCCCTGGAAGTGAGTTACATAAACTCTTTCAGCTATTAAGTGGCAGTTAGGGAACAAACCCAGATCATTCTCAAGATAAATGCTCCTCGGGCTTCCCTGGTGGTGCAGTGGTTGAGAATCCACCTGCCAGTGCAGGGGACACAGGTTTGAGCCCTGGTCTGGGAAGATCCCACATGCCACGGAGCAACTAAGCCCATGTGCCCAACTACTGAGCCTGCGCTCCAGAGCCTGCAAGCCACAACTCTTGAAGCCCGTGCACCTAGAGCCCATGCTCGGCAGCAAGAGAGACCACCACAATGAGAAGCCTGCACACCGCAATGAAGAGTAGCCCACGCGCACCGCAACTAGAGAAAGCCCGTGAGCAGCAACGAAGACCCAACACAGCCAAAAATAAATAAATAAAATAAGTAAAAAAATTAAAAAAAAAAGATAAATGCTCCTTGCATTACATTTCTTTATGGGATGAATATTATACACCACCCACAGAAATATGCATATACGAAGAGGGATTGGGGAGGGCAACAATTGATCCAAACTGATTTGGAAGTTCAGAAGTGCCACATTTCAGGCACTTTTGTCTCACTCAGTGCGACACTGTTGGGATATACTCATCTTCCAGGTAGGTCTCAGATTATCTCTACAGGAGGCCACCATTTTTCCTATGAACTAGACTTTCCAACCCATGTAGCTTGAAATATTAATCCTCTTACCCAGTCGGGGGTTATGCAAACTTCTCTAGGTTCCAAGTCCCCTCTTCTTCACCCTGAGGTTCCATAAAAATACAGTTAACCCTTGAAGAACACAGGCTTGAGCTGTGAGGGTCCACTTGTACATACATTTTTTTCAGTGGTAAATATTACAGTACTACAGAATCCCAGGTTTGTTGGATATTCAGATGCAGAACTGTGCATATGGAGGGATGACTGTAAATCATATGTAGATTTTCGAGTGTGCAGAAGGTTACTGCCTTTGACCACTGTGTTGTCCAAGGGTCAGCTGTATTATCATTTCCCACGTGTGCCATGAAATAAGCAAATTTGGGAAGTATCGGCCTAACTAGACTAGCTTGGTTCAGAAGACAGATTCAGTCTTGGCTTTGCCTTTTAATAGTTAAATAGCCCTAGCATAGCAAATTGCTTGAGCCTAAGTTTCCTCATCAGCAAAATGGACATAATTTTATCTTGTAGTTTTGCTATAAGGATTCAGTGAGATTGTCTAATATAGGGTCTGAAATATCATAGCTGGTCAATAATAGTGAGTTGAATGTGTCACTTTTTTTTCCAATTTTTATTCTTCTTTAGAGAGTTCAACTTCTAGCTTTCCACTACTCACAGCTTGGTAGATGGAGTCAGGAGATAACTTGGAGCTTGGAGCTTTGTCTGTGATCCATCCCTGCCTCATCTTGAGTTCCATTCTGTCTGCCAGCCAAGCCTCTGGTCTGATGTGGTCACTGCTTAGAGTGGAGACTGGGACAAGGCCCTGCTGGCTTCACCTCCCAAAAGGAGCCCAATTCAGGCCCAGCAAGTCACCCCTAACCCATCCAGCTCCCTGGCTGCTGATCTCATCATTTTGCTGGAGCTAATTACACTTAAAACCAGATTTGTAGGAAGCAACATGCGTGCACACACAGCCAAAGCCTGAAATTGCTTACCCAAAAGAAGTTCCCTCCTCCTTCTCTTCCAGTTTGTTGTCTTACCAGAAGCTCGGGTGGGGGTGGGAGAAGAAACGTAGCCTGCACCGCGTATGCAAGGCGATTCCAGAGTCATCCTTCACCTGACCCCATCCTGGAACTAGCTCTGAATCTGCAATTGCAAATCATCAAGTGGAGAGCAGCCCTGCTGGGCATTCGGACTTCGCGTGGGTCAGTGTGGGTTGAACCCAGCTCTGAGGGCTGGGCTGCTCGCCCACTGTACCTCATTATGTATTCCTTCATTGTTTCCTATGCAAATTAAGTTAATGAGAATTAGGAACATAATGGAGCCCATTCACCGTTCTAGTCGCTAGAAAATGGGTTTGACTACCAATTTTCCATTACAGCTGTTTTGTAATTACTGTGGAATACTCTGAATTCTAATGGAGATGCGGAGATGCTTGACAGCCTGTGAGGACTACTTTTTTTTAAAGGAAGTTTTTTTGTTTTTAAATAGAAGGAAACCCAAACCCTGTAACATAAAAGCCTTTCAATCAGAGTGCTCCTGTGAAAATCTTCCCCACTGCTGCAGGAAATATCTGCTTCTACTGGTGGAGTTACCTGACCTTTCCTAGGGTTAAGTTCGTTATCTGGCAGTCCACGAGTTATCTGTTGCCTTGGAAGCAAGGAAGGCAGAGTTTGGGGTCACATTCAGCTGGGAACTGCCCTCTGAAGTGGTCAGAGCAGCCCAGGGCTAACAGCAGGCACTGCTCTGGGGCTTGATCTGACCATCTCCCTACTCCTCCCTTCGCAAGCCCCAGGACCATAGACCTTACTCACCTGTTGCTAAGTTTTGGGCACATCATTATATGGGTATGATTATAAGGGTATTCCTTGATGTGAAGAGTCCTTATTTTTTAGCACTCAAGACTCTAGGAGGAAGAACATGTTAAAAGTACAAACGATTCAAAATTTGCCAATAGTTCAAAATGACTGGAGCACAAGAGGCAGGGGGATGAGGGTGGGGCTAAGGACAGTGAGCACTGAGGCAAGAGAGCATGGATTCTGCTGTGCTCGGCTAAAACCTCAAGATTTATTCTTAAGGCCTCTTATGCAGGGGGGAGCCATGATGAAAGTTTTAGCTTAGAAGTATATTCTGGTTACAGTATGGAGAAGGGATCTGAACATAGGTATCTTGGGGTGGGGTTGTTTTGGTTACAGGACCCATGAAACCTAGGTAAGGGGCGATGGCAGTTGTACACTGCTTGTGATCAATGGGGGAATCATGAAGGCTTGAACTAAGGAGGTGACAGTTGGGAAGGAGAGAAGTGGATGGATTCTGAAGGTGTTTAGGAGGTAGAACAAGTTCGATGATTAATTGAAGAGTTGTGAATCTCAGCGCAATAGGGGAGTTCAAGGATTATTGGATTATACAATTCATGATGATATACCAATATTGACAGATAAACTTTATGGAGAATATAATATGTGCCAAGTACTGTTTTCTTTTACGTGTGGAACTCATATTAGCTTCACAAGACCTAATGATATAAGAACTATTATTAACCCAAGAGAAGGTGAGACACAGAAAGGTAAAAAAAAAAAAAAAAAAAAAAAACCAACCAAACAAACAAAACAAACAGCTTGTCCAAGCTATCACAATCAGGTAGAGCTGGAACTCAAATGAGGTGAATTAGTTCCAGTCAGGTGGTCTAGTTTCATAGACTAGGTGGTAAGTCTTAGAAAAGGAGATTTGCTCTGGTGTGTGTTTGTGTGTGTGTGAGAGAGAGAGAGAGAAAGAGAGAGAGAGAGAGAGAGAGGAATATCAGTTCTGGTTGTGTGAGCTGGAGACACCTTTAGAACACTGTTGTATAGATTTCCAGTGGGAGGCTGGGTAGATAGGCTGTATTTTAGGAGTGACGACAGGGTTGGATACAAGTTTCAGGTGAGGTGTTAATGTGCAAATTGACATTTGAAGCTGTGGGATGGTACAAAATCCCCCTCTAGGAGAGGTGAGTGAGGACCTCTGGGCAACACCAGTTTTTGAGCTAGACTTAAGAAAAGAACTCCACAAAAGGCACTGAGAGACAGTAGCCCAAGAGCAGGGTGACAGCTAGGAGATAGTGATGGCCCAGAATCCGAGGGAGAGCTTCAAATCCCTGGAATTTAGAAAAAAATAAAGATGCATTTTAGGTTGGTTCTCAAAGAATTAGAGCATGAAATAAGTAGCTTATCAGAGGTGATTCAGGAAGCTCTAGGAAGGGAGTGGCTTCATCCTTAGATAAGACTTCAACTCTACGCCCTGTTTCCCTGAAGTGCTCGGAAGTCATTTCTTAGTTTCAGCATGTTTTGCCACCTGGAGAGGCGAGAGTTTTCAAAACCATCAAGTCCTGATTCCTTTCTATTTAACAGTACTTTCCTCAATTTCTGTCTCCTCTCTCGTGTTACTGTAAGCAGCAGGAAGAAACCTGGCAGTGTCTTTGCTTGGAAATCAGCTAGATAACCAGGTTCATATAAGTTCTGCTTTCCTCTTACAGCAGAGGACAATTTTGCTAAGCTTTCTGCCACTACATAACAAGGATCCCCCTTCCTCTAGTTTCTAATAACATGTTCTTCACTTCCTTCTGAACCGTCACTAGCTTCGCCTTGTGCATGTCTACTAATAGTCTACTCAAGGCAATTTAGGTTTTCTCCATGATACTCCTCAAAATTCCTCTAGCCTCTACTCTGGTCCCAAAGCCACTCCCACATTTTACGTGTTTGTTACAGCAGCACCCCACTTCTGATAGGATTCTGTATCGGTCAGGATTCAACCAGAGGAGGAGAACCAGTAAGAGATATATACAAGTATATATATTAAAGATTTTGCTACAGGCTTACACAATTGTGGGAGCTGGTTAAGCAGTTCTATGAGGCTACAGTGTCCTAATCTGATGCTGGAGGTTGAGGTCTGAAGTCAGGTAGTCAGGGAAGGAAGATCCCGAGAAGGCTGCAGCTCACAAGCACAAGCTGAGACCCATGAGCCCAGCCTGAAACCTGTGCTTCAGAGGCTTGTTGCCTCTGATTTTGGTGATGACATTATAGTGCAGGAGCTGGGGCCCCATCACAAAGCTGGGCAGAAGCCAGAGGAACTGAAGGCAGATCGGAGGGAAAGTGGTGAAATTGCTCACCCGGCTGCTGCTTTAGGACATTGAGGTGAATCAACAGATCAGCAACAATGTGTGAATTATGGAATGGCTGCTGCTTCACTTCTGCATCCCTACCCCCAAATCTCCCAGGAATGTCCCTTGTGGCTCACCTTGACCATAAATATACAAGAAAGGAAATTATGGGAAATGTAGTTCAGTCTGTCAAGTGGACATATTACAAGGGCATCATGCCTATACCCCAGTTACCCCAGCACCTCTGTGTAACTGAACTCTTTTCCTGCAATATTTTCCCCTCTGTTCCTATCTCTGCCCTTACCTATGCCTCAGCTCCAACAGTACCTCCACTCTTATTAGCCCCAATATGTCCCCACGATATTTGATACTTTCATTAGAGCACCAGTCAAATGTATGGTTTTTATTTATTTATGGGTCTATCTCTCCCACTGGACTCTAAGCTCCTTAAAGTAATATGCCATCTTTTCCGATATTCTTGAAATTTATAGTCTAGCACATAGTAGGTGCTTAGTAAGTTTGAATGAATGCAAGAAGTCACAATGTTTCTGATCTTTAGTGTGTTTTGGATAAAATAGTATTCCAACTTAGGAGGCCATTGCAAAGATGAGCTCGGCTAGTGCTCTCTTCCTGGTAGGTTATTACGGAAGCTCCAAAATTCTCTGCTGGCCTAGCCCTATGGTGCGTCCGATGGCCACTGAGGGGGCTCTGGCAAAGTTGTCATCCTGGAACCACCCAGGTCAGGGAGGTGGCAAAATCTTGAAGAGTGCTATATGTTTGCAAAGCTCAGGGAGGAGATGCATTGTTAAAGTCCCCTTTTTGAGGGAAGACACATATGATACTTACATATGAGAATTCCCCAGTTAGTTGGAGACAAAATGATCCCAACCTTGGGGAAACCATGGTCAAGGGGATATGTTGTCCAGGGAACTGAAGAGTTAGTGTGACATTTGACCTAGATCTTACCCAGGTAGTGAGCATGTCAGGTTCAGATCCAGGTAAGCAAGGTATCATCTTTCAGTATATTTGCTTATTGAACACATATTTACCAAAGACCTACAATATTTCTAGTGCTGCATTAATGCTGGGGATACAGAGGAGTTAATACATGTAACATGCTTAGCGTAGTGCTTGGTGTCTATAAACTCAAATATTTGCTAATATTGTTATCATTATTATTGCTACATATTGTTCTCAACTTATGCTCTATCTTTGTAGACATGAGGTTGTTGTCTATTCTCTATCTTTCCCTGTATTTGGTTGGATCCCATGATGTGTCATCTAGACCGATTATCTGATTCTTGACTAACTGTTATAATTTATTGAGTTCTTATGTACCAGGAACTGTGCTAACTAATTTCACAAAAAGTGTGATTAGATTCAGTTGCATAGAATGTAAAAAGTCATCTGCTTTCTTTCTACCATGTACAAAGATGCCTGGAAGTAACAGCCAGGGCTAGTAAGATGGTTCTACCATGTCATTAGAAAGCCAGGACTTTTTCCTATTTTTTTATTTTACTAGTTGCAAGGAAAGCTACAAAAAGTGGTATTTTAGCTGGGCGGGGGGCATTGTTGCCCTGAATAAAAACTGGACTCTATTACCAAGAAGAAAGGGGAGGATGGCTATTGAGTGGTGTCTTGTAGACCCGAGCACCTGATTCTATCAAAAGTCAAAAGATGACCTCTCCTCCTCTGTATCTCAGATTCTTTTAAAACCTGAGCAAAATAAGAGATGTCCATAAGTATTGTAAAGGTAAAATTCTTGCTCAAACATGGCTTAGAGGGGAGTCTGGGTCACTCTCAGACTTGTAATAGGAAGTCTGGCAACATGGTGTACTGATCCAGGAATGAATTTTGAAAATTGACTTGTAGAAATTTCAAGGGTCTAAAGATATGACATTGTCCAGACCTGGTATTTCTGTTTACCTCTGCTCCAGCCACTGAGGGAGAAACTTCTGCTCTGTGTCAAAAGGAAGACAGATGTCAGTTTGAAAAGAAAAGAAGCAGAGGGCCGGTTGCCACCTCTCACCAGGACCTAATTCACACTCAGGGAACATTTGATCCTCTGGGCTCTGAGGGAAGTTTAATTGAAATGCAAAAACCAAAGGTCAAAACCATGTAAAATTTAAAGGCCATTTTTACTATTTGACAAGGAACAAATTGTAACTTTATATTGCTTTTAGATGCAATTTTGCTCAGTGAAATTAGATTATGCTCAACTAAACCACCTTCTTTAGAGCTTTTAGATTAAATATTAGAACTTATTAGAAGGACCTTGATTTCGTCAGTAAATACCAAGGAAAATATTTGGTGAGAAATGCAGCTGCCTAATTTGCATTAATACAAACGAGAACTATTAAGCTTAGTTGATCAGCATATTCATATGTACTGTAGTCCCCATGTATTTAAAATAGATTCTGTTAGATTCTGATTACAAACTCAGTGTATGTATAACGCTGTGAACCAGAGCCTTGGCAATAGATTGCATACTGACTGAGGGTGAGGGCACCAGTGGGAGGTAAATATCGAACAGAACACTGGTCTCAAGACTGTTTTCATAACCTGATACCATGCAGAGCCAGCCCCCTCCTGAACGCTCTAAGTAGCAAATGAACTGATGGATCGTAACCCAGGATAGAGCTTAGGGGAGCAAAATATGTCCAAATAGATATTTGTGAGTACATGTGTATTTCATTTATTTACTTGTTTGTTCCTTCACTAACTCAACACCTATTTATTATGTGCCCATCACACTCCAGGCACTGGTGCTGGTGCTGGGGTGAGTGCTGAGTACAAGGCCCACCCTAAGAACAGGATTCATTTCTTCAAGGAGCTCCAGGAAATTACTGTTGGCTTGCCAGATCTGGAGCGGATCTTCTGTCTTCCCACCTGATTCTGTGACCTGGTCCTTTCATAGCTGGGGGTGGGAGGAGCCCGGGGAGACAGGGGCGAGGCAGACTAGAGCATATGGCTGTTCCTGTGCTGGGGGCCTGCAGATGAGGCCCAAGCTACCACTGCCCTAGGAGGAAAAGGCCCAGCCCGAGGAAACTGGGGAGGGGGCCATTTGAAACTGGCCTTGAAGGATGGACAGGATTCCAGAGGCCTCTCAGTGGGAACGAGGGAAGAACGTAAGCATAGGCATGGGGAGAGAGCGCAGAGTCTGGGCTGGGAGCTGCAGTGAAGGAGGGACTGGAAAAGAGAAAAACGCCTGTTGGCACCAGAGATTGGCCCATTTCCTTTCCTGCCAGCTCCCTGCTGCTGGGGTCTGATTTGGTTACTTGAAAATCAGTTTATTCTTAGTTTGTGTAAACTGATTTTTTTCTTTTGCAAATAAATTAATAATCTCCCTTGGACTTAAAATTTAATTCTAAGATGATTTAATTTTATTTCTGATAGATCTTTTAGGATCTCTGTTCCCACCCCCATTCATATCCAGTAGTTATTATATATATTATAAATATCCTATATACATAGAACCTATAACAAAATATATAATAATATTTTATAGAATAAATAATCATGCCCAATCCCTGATCTGGCATTTCCATTAAGTTTCCGAGAGCAGAGAACAAGGTTAGGCCTCCAGGAAACCTAGGACCGTGGTGGGTGTGACACTGGGTAGGCATCCTGGGCTAGCTCTTTCATCTCTTCTCCTGCCCAGGCACATTCCCCATGACATATAGGACCCATGCAGTTTGGGACGTTATGCCCCCCCAGGAAGGTCACTTTGTGTTCTCTGTTCCACCAAATGCATTTCTCTTGCATTTCTGTTTCAAGGTTATGACTTGAGGTGATGTTGTTGGTCAGTGAGCAGCTAGTACACTTAAATATGTTGACACATACAGCTCACAAATAAGGTCACTGCCCATTAATGTATAAAGGTCAGAGCCCTCTGGGGAGGACAGCACTCTAAAGGATGTTGGCACTTCCTTGTCCCTGTGTCTGTCCTGGTCCCAGGGCTTCCAGAGCACGCATGTGTCAGGTAACACCTTCTGAGATAGTGGGTGATGCTGGGACCACACAGCAGGGTAAGAAGGTAGCAATCATCACTCTCCTGATGATTCCATTTATTTTCTCTGTTCTTTTGTGCTGTCACATTTCTGGGACCCAACCTGTGGAATCCTAGATTTTTGGTGCCAGAAACAATTGTAGACATTATTTTATTCTACAGATAAAGAAGCAAAGGCTCAGGGAGTCCTGAGGTGTGCCTCAGTGATACAGTCCACCCAAATGTCACATCTTCTCAACCTCAGCCCAGAATGAGTTACTGACGATGCCCAGCCTTTACTTGGTTTACATTGATCTAAGCTGCCCTGTGTGCATCGTGACGAGATGTAACAGGTTTTAAAGCGTCCACAGGGAGAGAAAAGCTCCACATTTTGTGACTTGCCTTGATTCTGGACATTCGTTCATTCACTCATTCCTTCATTCTTCTAACAATACTTACTAAGCACCTCCCATGTTCTAGGTCCCGGAGATGAAACCATGAGCAGAAAGAAAAAGCCCTGGGCTCGGCAAGCTTACCTTCTAATGAGTGGAGCAAGGCAATACAAAGGTAGCTGCCAGGTGAGGATACCTGCTCTGAGGAAGGATCCAGCAGGATAAGGGGGGTGGACGGTGAGCAGGATGTTGTCCTGAGAGGGGGGTGTACAAGGCATTATTAGGAAGCATCTGAAGGTAATGAGGAAGGAGACATAAGGTTACCTGGGGAGAGAGGGTTCCAGATAGAGGCAGAAGACACAGCTGGTGGGGCAGGGACAACTAGGCTGGGGGAGGGGAGGGAAGGAGGATGGAGGGCACCAAGGAGCAAAGACCAGATCACGGACGTGCGTGTTGGGGGGACGACACATGATGCATTATCCAGTGGATGTCTTTTGATAGTGAAAGGGTGTGGTATTTGGAATCACACAAGGACAGATGTAAACGATAGGGTCCTGGACAGGCTGGGGTGCACGGCATCTGCTGTGAAGGTCGGTGTGAGGCCCTAGCTCCTGCTGTGGGTGCATGAGGAACTGCCATCCTGACAACAGGCTGAGGAGGGGTGGGGGCAGAGGCAGGGAGAGTCAGGATCATTGCAGTGATTCAGGAGGGAGATGAGGGGCTGGGAGCAGACAGGGCATGGAGGGGGAAGAGTGGTTGGATTTCAGATACATGTAGATGGTGGGGCTGATGGGATTTACTGGCAGGTTGATGGAGGGTGGGAGAGAAAAGAAGAGACAGGAATGACTTCATGCCTGAGTGACTGAAAAGACAGTTGCCTCTACTGAGATGCTAGGATACTGTCCGAAAATCAGGCTTGAGGAGAAATGAAGAGGTTGGTTTCCTCCAATGCAGCAGACGGAATATTTGCATTCCCTCAAAATTCCTATGTTGAAACCTAATCCCAAATGTGCCAGTATTAAGAGGTGGGGTCTTTGGGAGGTGATTAGGTTGTGAGGGTGGAGCCCTCATGCATGGGATTAGTGCCCTTTTAAAGGGTCCCTGAGACCTCCCTAGTCCCTTACACAATGTGAGTTTACAGCAAAAAGACAGCCGTCTATGAACCAGTAAGCAGGCTTTCACCGGACACCGAATCTTCCAGTGCCCTGATCTTGGACTTCTTGCTTCCAAAACTGTGAGCAATAAGTTTTTGTTGTTTGTAAACCACCCAGGCTGTGGTATTCTGTTACAGCAGCCTGAATGGATTAAGACAACCATATTATCTTTGATGTAACATCAAAGTGAAGGTGTCATATGTAGTAGAGGTAGGAGGCATCAGGATATATATTTGGTATTGGAAGTCCCCAGGGACTGGATGATGTCCCTGGGAGAGTGAGTCTAGACAGGAAGAGAGGACGGACTGGGCCTGGGCTCTGCAAAGTTTACAGGTTGGGAGAACCAGGAAGCCCCAGGAAAAAAAAGGCTGAGAAGGAACAGACAGAGGGGTAAGTAGGAAGCAGGTGCTGTGTGTTCTAAAGTCAAGTGAGGAAAACACTTCCGGTTTCCATCCTTATCTACTCACTATGGCATTGCTGTCACCGGGACAGTGACTTGGGGGCAGGATTTAGTTTCAGGAAGAGGAAATCAGCATGAGGTCAAACCTGAGGCCTGAGCCAGTGGCCGTCCTGAGAGGACAGTGACTGCTGTGTCATGAGCAATGTGTACATTGAGGGGAGGGAGGATGGAATAAGAGAAAGTGCCTTGAGCTAACCTCTCCTGGGGGAGCAGGAGTGGTGGGTGTGGAATGTTCCATCTGGTTGACGAGGTTGCAAACATTCCTTGTTCTGTGGGCCACTAGCATGCTATGATCTGACCCGAGCTGCACTTGTAAGGTGTGCCTGGCGGAGAATGAGAGCTTGTGACTAAGAGGCCAGACAGACATCAGGCACCTAACTCTCTGGAATAAAAGAGTGGAGGAGAGATGATGTCAGGCCTGTAGGGGCAGGGCTAAGAAACAGCACTGGGAATTACAGGCAAGCACCAAGACCAGCAACTTATAAAATAAGGAGAATGTGGGGTTCAGATTCGAGGACCAGATCTAGCTTTGCCACATCCTATTTTGGCCTTTCTGAGCCTTTGTCCCTTTGTCTCTAGAACTGGTTATATTCCTGCCTCATCTGGGTTTCCGTAAGAGTAAAATGGAATAAATTATGCTAAAATCAATCTATGTACACCCAATTCATTATAAAAATACAATCATTCATCTTCTTTGTCTTTGTAATTTGTGTTACCCCTTTCTGTTTAAATTGAAACAGATGTGGGGGCTTGTTTTCTAAGGGGAGAAAGAAAACAAGGAACGGGGGAAGTAGTCGTTGGTTGGTGGGTAATGAAATCTCAGGGGAAAAAAAGAAAAGTGATTACAACTCCAGTAAGATCACTTCCAGTGCAGGGTTGACAGTGGTGGTGAAGATGTCATATTTATACTTAGCTTTGTGGTTGTCAACAGGCTCCTTTACACTTTGTCTCATTAAAGGAGGCCGGCGCTAATCTGCCCTTCCAGAGAGCCTGAGATGGAAATACTGGTGGGCCCGAAGCTAGAACAGCTTGCCGAGCAGAAGTCTAGTTCATTCCCCCATGCTTAAGAGGGTCGCCTAGGCGCCTCCATCTCCCTCCTTCACGCCTCCATCTCCCTCCTTCTCTCATGACACCATCTGAGGCTGCCTATGAGAGGTGATGGCTCTGGGAGCCCCAGCACTGCCTTCCATTCTCACGTAGGGGTGGGAGGGAGCACAGCCTATGAAGTGAGCAAGCCCTCAATCCCAGGGAGCATGTGCCCGAACACAGGGACACAGTGGAGTGATGGAATTCCCAAATGTCTGCTCCCTGTGGCCAGGCCATGTCCACACCACGTGTTAGAGGGTGGCATGTAGCCCTCTATGGACTCTACCACTAATCCACCCTCAGATCCTGTGGCCTTTGACACCAGCAGGGTCTCTAAGGAATATGATAACCAAGGTGAGGTTGTGACTCAGGAAGGCTTAAGTAGGGGCATCAGCCTGACCCAGATCCCCACCCTGGGGGTCCAGGGCAGGGGTGTTTCACTGTGGGGAGAAGGGGGACTTGGTGGTGGACTCAGACTCTGGAGTGTACAGCCTAAGGCCTAAACAGGAAGGTCAGAAAGGTCAGGTTTGCAGCAATGGGCCTCCCAGGATGGTGGCTGAAGCCGGTTTTCTCTGACTAGCACCTGCCTTGCACATGGCAGTGCCCCGAGGGCTAGGTTTCCCCATGAGCACAGGGTTCTCCTTTGGTCCTTCTTGCTGGAGCTGTATGATGCTCACAGCCTGCAGCGTTCTCTCCCGGGGCTGGCCTTGTAACCCCTTATGGTGCAAAATTCTGCATGGCCTCGCCCACATGTGCAGTGATTTCCTGGGTGAAACTCGGCTCTTCCAGCTCCGGAGGCAACAAGTGTGTCTCCCCTTCTCTGTGTGCGGCTCCCAGCAAGAGTCTGGCTCAGGGTGCAGGAAGCATCCAGGAACGTGAAACCCTGAGGCAAGGTGGCGAGGCTCCACTGTGACAGCTCCAGCATCAGCGAGGAGGTGGTGATGGTGCCAGGAGAAGGGGGGATTTTAGGTTCCACTGTGTCAGAAATCGGCCCTCGTGGACCCCTCCTCCCTTCTCCACCTATGGCCCGGGGGGCCTTGTGTTCGCTCAGAGCTGGATAAAGCCCAGTCGGGAAAGAGACCGGTCCCCTTCCCAGACAAGACCACCAGGGGGCAGTGGAGCACACTCGCAGACAGCCTGCAGCCGTGGGACCAGGAACCGGAAAGGTCCGCGGAAGCTTCGGACGCAGGGGAGACAGGCCCGGCAACCCGGCGGTCAGAAACCATCCTCAGAGCACACTGACCCCTCTCAGAGAATGGGAAAACTGTGCTTGGCTTCAAATCAACCAGCTTCTGTTTTTACACAGAAACTGGCCATCCTTAGTAGCCTCATCATCATTTTGTTCTGGACCGTCACCTTTATTTCCTTGGCGTGAAGAGCCCAGAGAGGTTGTGTAACTAAACTGAAGACACACAGCTATGAAAACTCGGTTTTTCACGGTGCGACTTTGATCCCCCGGGACCTTCCTCATTGCTCCCCAAAGATGAATCCAGTCCTCACCTGGGAATCAGATGTCTAGGCCCCACTTTATACCTGTACCAGAATCTCTTGGTGGGGGGGAATGGTTGCCTGGAATCTGCATTTTAAACAAGCTCTCCAAATGATTCTGATAAACATGCTAAATGGAACCCTGCCCTTGTGGGGGGACCTGACCTGAACCAAATCGTAACGAAAGTGAATTTTTCCTTTAGTCTCCCTGTACCCCCTCCCCACTCATGCAGAGCTTGCTGTCACCCTGCTCCCGCCAGCCCATGGTGGCAACTGCTCACCTCTGAAATCCCCCTCCGCCAAGGGCTTGTCTCCACCACTCCCGGCGTCTCTCCCCGCCCCGCCCCCACCCCCCCCCACCCGAGGCTGATGGTGAGCCGCCTTTTACCACCATTCCTTCCAAAGTGACAATAAGTTAATCTGGTTAGAAAACTCAATTCTAGTGGGATTAAGATAGAAAGTGGCCCCAACAACTGGTCAATGCCAGTTATCATGGGAATTTAAAGCAGGGTTTTCTGGACAGAACATCACAGTCTGGGCTCTTAATCCAGAAGTGCTGGATTACATACAGTCATACAATAAGGATGGGAATTTTGGGGACGCGTAGAGATTCATTCTGAAAGATAGAGATTCTTGACATGGGGGTCGGTGTTTGAAGAGTGTTTTACCTACCTCGTGGAGGCAACTTTTGTTGAAAAGAGTATGTATTGCTTTTTTCATTACAGAGATAATATATGTGCATGCAAAATAGCCACACAACATAGAAAATTATAAAGAGAAAATTAAATATACAACAATTGCTATCACCCAGCTGGGTTAAGATATGAGACAACATCTGTCCAGATGTCTCTCTATAAATGCGGACACGATGAAAATAGCTGGACCACTTTGAGCACCTACTATGTGTCAGAAATTGTGTTAGGTGCTTTCCATGCATTCTATTATCTAATCCTCACATGGCCCAGGGGCTGGAGGTGACAGTTTTATTTTTAATGGATGAAGAAACTAGAAATAGAGGAGTTGTCTAATCTCTCCAGGTTGCACTATTATGTGACAGGGCAGGAACCTAACCCAGGCTCCCTTCACTCCTGAGCCCAGGTACTTATTCACCTTCTGATCTTACTACCTAGGCAGGCACCTGCACACACTATAGACACACACATAGAACTTGCACAACCTGGCAGATACACATGCAGGTTTCATACACACACCCTGCAGACACCCCTCCCCCCCCAAGAGACACACAGAACTCACATGCAGATACACCACACATGCACACACAGAACTCACACACCCCACAGACATGCCCCACAGACACACGAACATACCCTTCAGGTACACACATACCGCACACAGCAGTCCCTTACACCCTACAGACACACAGAGAATTTACACACAGACACTCATGACACATACAGAGCTCACACACATGCACAAGATACACACACATGCACACACTGCAGACACACATAGATCTCTCATACACATACTGAAGGTATGCATGCAGAACTCACATACATGAACACATTGCAGATAATCACAGAAAACTCACATACACCACAAATATACACACAGGACACACACACTGCAGACATACATGCCACACAGACACACCCACACCAGACGTAGTCACATCCACACAGAGATGCATAGACCCACAATACACACACAAGCTCTTCTGAAATCTGTGTTTTTTTGATATTCAATATGTATATAGATCTTTTATTCTTTTGAAAGCCTGCATAGTATTCCATTGCATAGATCTATCATAATTCTGATCAAATCCTATTGATGGCTATCCACATATAGGAAAAATATTTGAATTCCAATAAGAGGACAATAATGAAAAGTTACTGTGTTTTCATTATGTGTCAGATTACATGCTTTATATTGTCTAATCTTCACAACAACCCTGTCTGTAACTCCATTTTGCAGATGCAAAAATGAGTTTCAGAGGGTTTTAGAGCTTCTAAGTGACAGAGCCAGGAACCAGAGCTAGAAAATATCTCCAGACTTACCCACAATATGAGTTGGTTTTCAATGAACATCCTCATTCATACATGTCCCTGTTGGAAAAATTCCTAGAGGAGGAACTCCAAGTCCAGGGTTGTATGCATTCTCCATTTTATACAGGTTGCTAAATTGACCTTCAGAGAAGTGTACCAATGAGTAAACTCCCTAAGCCCGTGTGCAAATGCTTTATTTCCCTTTAATTTTGCCAGGACTGGGCATTTTTAATCTTTGTCTCTTTGTTAGGTGAAAAGTTATGTCTAAGTAACAGACAAATCCTTTTAGGGAATCGGGTTTTGACTGACACAGTCAGAGAAGTGCTTGTGGTGGAGGAACAATGTGTGGACATTGAAAGAGGAGTATTCATTTTCTTGGAGACAGGGACAGTGGAATTAGCTAATATTGTACAGTTCTTAGTGGTCTCAGGGCTTCGAATGTGTTGAGTTGCACGTAGAGGCTCTTGAAGCTTTCTTGTTATAGTGACCTGAGGTTCAATGTTTGGAAGTTTGCATCCTGTAGGCATAGACCCAATGAGTTGTAGGAGGTGGAGGAGAGCGTGTGAAGGTGCCGCCCACCTCATCTGTGATACTGTACCCGGATGTCTCCTGGACAGATGGAGGGTGACATAAGAAGCCACCTCAAAGGCACATTGGTGGTGATTTTGGATTCTGGGTGTGGACTATTTATTCTTGGCTGCTTTTCAGGCTCCCTTGCAAAGCAGGCATTACCAGAGCAGCTACATGGTACTAACTGCTTTTGCCCTCCAGCTTGAGCTGGTTGCTGCCAGCAGATTCCATCTTGCTGTGTGTTTCAGGCCTGCCTCTCACACAGGTAGCTGCTCGCTACTCAGGTTTGACTAGAACATGATAGAATGGTATAGGCAGCTTTGGAGGTACAGCTGGGTCTGTGTCACATCCCCAGCCTGCCCCTTGCCTCCTCTTTGGAAGGTGCCTGTACTAGTAGTCCTGCACTGTCTTCATCACCACCTGCCAACCTCTTTAGCTCAGTTCAGCACCCCTAGAGCTGGGCAGTGCCAGGCAGCTCCCAGAGTTCGCTCAGCCATTGCAGGTTTGACACACAATTGAAATTGCAGCTATTCCCGTCTCAAATTCGACCTTCCTGAGCTTTACTTGCAGCTTTTTCTTCTAGATTTTTCTTGCCAAAGAGATTGGATTTCCTGCTTCTGTTGTAAATTACTTCTAAGTGGGTTCCTTTGCTGTGGTGGAAGAGAGAGCAGAAAGGAAAGTAAATGCCACCAGGGAACCGTCCCTTCCATAGTCCAGGTGGCCTGAAGACTTGCATTTCTACAGAGAGAGGCTTTTGTCCCAAGAGCTGGAGCCCCAGAAAAGAAGCTGAATTATAGCCAGGAGAGAAAGCATAAATTCTTTCTCCAGTGTCTGAAAAAATATGTCAAGGGCTCCAGAGAAGTAGGCAGCAGGAGTAGATAAGAATAGTTGGCTTTCCTTTCTCCTTGGGCTTGTCTTAGGAGGAGCTTTGCAGCCCTTGACTCCAGAGGGTGATCAGGGCTTCACCTTGTCCAGCCTGGGTGCTGAGAGCGGCTATGTCTGGTGCACTTCTGGCCACCCTGGTAGTTCCATAGGAAGGGGGGGCGGTCCCAGAAAGCCTGGAGTTCAATATTTTTCTTAAATACAATGGACTCTCTTCATTCACATGAATGTTATTCCCAATTTCTCTTTCATATCTTTTGTATTATTTTTATCGTACATTTTACTTTAACATATGTTGTAACACAATTCATTGCTACTACTTTTGCTTTAAACAGTTATCTTTTAAAGCTATTAAAACAAGAATAAAGAAAAATTTATTTTACTTTATTAATTCCATTTTCATCCCTCTTCATTTTATTTTGTGTTGAGTCCAGTTTCTGCGTGGTATCATATTCTTTCTGCCTTTACAAATTTCTTTGATCTTTCTTCAAATATAGGTGTTCTAACAACGAGTTCTCTGTTTTGCTTTGAGAAATATTTGTCTCATTCATTTTTTTTTTTTTTTTTTTTGCGGTACGCGGGACTCTCACTGTCGTGGCCTCTCCGTTTGCGGAGCACAGGCTCTGGACACGCAGGCTCAGCGGCCATGGCTCACGGGCCTAGCCGCTCCGTGGCATGTGGGATCTTCCCGGACCGGGGCACGAACCCGTGTCCCCTGCATCGGCAGGCGGACTCTCAACCACTGCGCCACCAGGGAAGCCCTGTCTCATTCATTTTTAAAAGACTTTTTTTTTGGGTGAGTATAATGAATTGACAGTTTTTTTCAGTACTTTAAAATGCCATTTTATTTTCCTCTGGTTTGCGTGGTTTCTGATGAAAAGTCTATTACTGTTCTTTTCTTTTTTGAATTTTATTTTATTTATTTTTTTATACAGCAGGTTCTTATTAGTTATCCATTTTATACATATAGTGTATATATGTCAATCCCAGTCTCCCAATTCATCACACACCCCCCACCCCCACTTTACCCCCTTGGTGTCCATAGGTTTGTTCTTTACATCTGTGTCTCTATTTCTGCTTGCAAACCAGTTCATCTGTAATATTTTTCTAGATTTCACATATATGCATTAATATACGATATTTGTTTTTCTCTTTCTGACTTACTTCACTCTGTATGACAGTCTCCAAGTCCATCCAGGTCTCTACAAATGACAAACTTTTGTTCCTTTTTATGGCTGAGTAATATTCCATTGTATATATGTACCACTTCTTTAACCATTCATCTGTCGATGGGCATTTAGGTTGCTTCCATGTCCTGGCTATTGTAAATAGTGCTGCAATGAACATTGGGGTGCATGGGTCTTTCTGAATTATGGTTTTCTCTGGGTATATGCCCAGTAGTGGGATGGCTGGGTCATATGGTCTGCCCATTTTTGGATTGGGTTGGTTTTTTAATATTGAGCTGCATGAGCTGTTTATATATTTTGGATATTAATCCTCTGTCCATTGATCCGTTTGCAAATATTTTCTCCCATTCTGGGGGTTGTCTTTTCGTCTTGTTTGTAGTTTCTTTTGCTTTGCAAAAGCTTTTAAGTTTCATTAGGTTCCATTTGTTTATTTTTGTTTTTATTTCCAATACTCTAGGAGGTGGATCAAAAAAGACCTTGCTGTGATTTATGTCAAAGAGTGTTCTTCCTATGTTTTCCTCTAAGAGTTTTATAGTGTCCAGTCTCACATTTAGGTCTCTAATCGATTTTGAGTTTATTTTGGTGTATGGTGTTAGAGAGTGTTCTAATTTCATTCTTTTACATGTAACTGTCCAGTTTTCCAAGCACCACTTATTGGAGAGACTGTCTTTTCTCCATTGTATAGCCTTGCCTCCTTTGTCATAGATTAGTTGACCATAGGGGCATGGGTTTATGTCTGGACTTTCTGCCCTGTTCCATTGATCTATACTTCTGTTTTTATGCCAGTACCATATTTTCTTCATTACTGTAGCTCTGTAATATAGTCTGAAGTCAGGGAGTCTGATTCCTCCCGCTATGTTTTTTTCCCCTCAAGACCACCTTGGCTATTTGGGGTCTTTTGTGTCTCCATACAAATTTTAAGATTTTCTGTTCTAGTTCTGTAAAAAAATGTCATTGGTGGGCTTCCCTGGTGGCGCAGTGGTTGAGAGTCCGCCTGCTGATGCAGGGGACACAGGTTCGTGCCCCATTCTGGGAAGAACCCACATGCCGTGGAGCGGCTAGTCCCGTGAATGATGGCCACTTAGCCTACACGTCCGGAGCCTGTGGTCTGCAACAGGAGAGGTCACAACAGTGAGAGGCCCACATACCGCAAAAAAAAAAAAAAAAATGCCATTGGTAATTTGACAGGGATTGCACTGAATCTGTACATTGCTTTGGGTAGTAGAATCATTTTCACAATGTTGATTTTTCCAATCCAAGTACATGGTATATCTTTCCACCTGTTTGTGTCATATTTAATTTCTTTCAGCAGTGTCTTATAGTTTTCTGCATACAGGTCTTTTCTCTCCCTAGGTAGGTTTATTCCTAGGTATTTTATTCTTTTTGTTGCAGTGCTAAATGGGAGTGCTTCCTTAATTTCTCTTTCAGCTTTTTGATCATTAGTGTATAGGAATGCAAGAGATTTCTGTGCATTAATTTTGTATCCTGCAACTTTACCAAATTCATTGATTAGCTCTAGTAGTTTTCTGGTGGCATCTTTAAGATTCTCTATGTATAGTATCATGTCATCTGCAAACAGTGACAGTTTTACTTCTTCTTTTCCAATTTGTATTCCTTTCATTTCTTTTTCTTCTCTGATTGCCATGTCTGGGACTTCCAAAACTATGTTGAATAATAGTGGTGAGAATGGACATCCTTGTCTTGTTTCTGATCTTAGAGGAAATGCTTTCAGTTTTTCACCATTGAGAATGATGTTTGCTTTGGGTTTGTCATATGTGGCCTTTATTATGTTGAGGTATGTTCCCTCTATGCCCACTTTCTGGAAAGTTTTTATCATAAATCAGTATTGAATTTTGTCAAAAGCTTTTTCTGCATCTATTGAGATGATCATATGGTTTTTCTTCTTCATTTTGTTAATATGGTGTATCACAGTGATTGATTTGTGTATATGGAATAATCCTTGCATCCCTGGGATAAATACCACTTGATCATGGTGTATGATCCTCTTAATGTGTTGTTGGCTTCTGTTTGCTAGTATTTTGTTGAGGATTTTTGCATCTATATTCATCAGTGATATTGGTCTGTGATTTTTTTTTTTGTACTATCTTTGTCTGGTTTTGTTATCAGGGTGATGGTGGCCTCATAGATTGAGTTTGGGAGTGTTCCTTCCTCTGCAATGTTTTGGAAGCATTTGAGACGGATGGATGTTAGCTCATCTCTAAATGTTTGATAGAATTCACCTATGAAGCCATCTGGTCCTGGACTTGTGTTTGTTGGAAGATTTTTAATCACAGTTTCAATTTCATTACTAGTGATTGGTCTGTTCATATTTTCTATTTCTTCCTGGTTCAGTCTTGGAAGGTTTTACCTTTCTAAGAATTTGTCCATTTCTTGCAGCTTGTCCATTTTATTGGCATAGAGTTGCTTGTAGTCGTCTCATAGGATGCTTTGTATTTCTACGGTGTCTGTTGTAACTTCTCCTTTTTCATTTCTAATTTTATTGATTTGAGTCCTCTCTTTTCCTTGATGAGTCTGGCTGATGGTTTATCAATTTTGTTTACCTTGTCAAAGAAGCAGCTTTTAGTTTTATTGATCTTTGCTATTGTCTTCTTTGTTTCTTTTTCATTTAGTTTTGCTCTGATCTTTATGATTTCTTTCCTTCTGCTAACTTTGGGGTTTGTTTGTTCTTCTTTATCTAGTTCCTTTAGGTTTAAGGTTAGGTTGTTTATTGTTTCTTGAGGTAGGATTTTATTGCTATAAACTTCCCTCTTAGAACTGCGTCTGCTGCATCCCATAGGTTTTGGATCATCTTGTTTTCACTGTCATTTGTCTCTAGATATTTCTGAGTTCCTCTTTGATTTTTTCAGTGATCTCTTGGTTATTTAGTAATGTATTGTTTAGTCTCCATGTGTTTGTGTTTTTTTACAGTTTTTTTCCCTGTAATTGATTTCTAATTTCATAGTGTTGTAGTCAGTAAAGATGCTTGATATGATTTCAATTTTCTGAAATTTACTGAGGCTTTATTTGTGACCCAAGATGTGATGTATTCTGGAGAATGTTCCATGCGCACTTGAGAAGAAAGTGTAATCTGCTGTTTTTGGATGGAATGTCCTATAAATCTCAATTAAATGTATCTGGTCTATTGTGTCACTTGAAGTGTGTGTTTCCTTATTAATTTTCTGTTTGGATGATATGTCCATTGGTATAAGTGAGGTGTTAAAGTCCCCCACTATTATTGTGTTACTGTCAATTTCCCCTTTTATAGGTTTTAGCAGTTTCCTTATGTATTGAGGTGCTCCTATGCTGGGTGTGTATATATTTATAATTGTTATTTCTTCTTCTTGGATTGATCCCTTGATCATTATGTAGTTCTCTTCCTTTTCTCTTGTAACATTCTTTATTTTAAAGTCTATTTTATCTGATATGAGTATTGCTACCCCAGCTTTCTTCTGATTTCCATTTTCATGGAATATCTTTTTCCATCCCCTCACTTTCAGTCTGTATGTGTCCCTAGGTCTGAAGTGGGTCTCTTGTTGACAGCATATATATGGGTCTTGTTTTTGTATCCATTCAGCAGGCCTGTGTATTTTGTTTGGAGCATTTAATCCATTCACATTTAAGGTAATTATCAATATGTATGTTCCTATTACCACTTTCTTAATTGTGTTGGGTTTGTTTTTGTAGGTCCTGTTCTTATCTTGTGTTCCCCACTTAGAGAAGTTCCTTTAGCATTTGTTGTAGAGCTGGTTTGGTAGTGCTGAATTCTTTTAGCTTTTGCTTGTCTGTAAAGCTTTTGATTTCTCCATTGAATCTGAATGAGATCCTCGCTGGGTAGAGTAATCTGGGTTGTAGGTTCTTCCGTTTCATCACTTTATTTATTTATTTTTTTTTCAGTTTTTTTAAATTAGTTTCTGCTTTATAACAAAGGGAATCAGTCATACATATACATCTGTTCCCACATCCCTTCCCTCATGCATCTCCCTCCCTCCCACCCTCCCCATCCCACCCCTCCAGGCGATCACAAAGCACCGAGCTGATCTCCCTGTGCTCTGCGGCTGCTTTAAATATGTCATGCCACTCCCTTCTGGCTTGTAGAGTTTCTGCTGAGAAATCAGCTGTTAACATGATGGGAGTTCCCTTGTATGTTATTTGTCATTTTTCCCTAGCTGTTTTCAATAATTTTTCTTTGTCTTTAATTTTTGCCAATTTGATTAGTATGTGTCTCGGCGTGTTTCTCCTTGGGTTTATCCTGTATGGAACTGGGACCCTCTGCCCTTCCTGGACTTGGGTGGCTATTTCCTTTGCTGTGGTAGGGAGGTTTTTGATTATAATCTCTTCAAATATTTTTTTGGGTCCTTTCTCTCTCTCTTCTCCTTCTGGGATCCCTATAATGCGAATGTTGTTGCATTTAATATTGTCCCTGAGGTCTCTTAGGCTGTCTTTATTTCTTTCCATTCTTTTCTCTTTATTCCACAGCAGTGAATTCCAGCGTTCTGTCTTCCAGGTCACTTATCCGTTCTTCTGTCTCAGTTATTCTGCTATTGATTCCTTCTAGTGTAGTGTTCATTTCAGTTATTTTATTGTTCATCTCTGTTTGTTTGTTCTTTAATTCTTCTAGGTCTTTGTTAAACAATTTTTGCACCTTCTTGATCTTTGCCTCCATTCTTTTTCTGCGGTCCTGGATCATCTTTACTATCATTATTCTGAATTCTTTTTCTGGAATGTTGCCTATCTCCACTTCATTTAGTTGTTTTTCTGTGGTTTTATCTTGTTCTTTCATCTGATACATAGCCCTCTGCCTTTTCATCTTGTCTATCTTTCTGTGAATGTGTTTTTTTTTTCTGAAGGCTGCAGGATTGTAGTTTTTCTTGCTTCTGCTGTCTGCACTCTGGTGGATGAGACTGTCTAAGAGGCTTGTGCAAGTTTCCTAATGGGAGGGACTGGTGTGGGTAGAGCTGGCTGTTGTTCTGGTGGGCAGAGCTCAGTAAAACTTTAATCTGCTTGACTGCTGATGGGAACAGCTGGATTCCCTCCCTTTTGGTTGTTTGGCCTGAGGTGACCCAACACTGGAGCCTGAAGGCTCTTTGGTGGGGCTAATGGTGGACTCTGGGAGGGCTCACACCAAGGAGTACTTCCCAGAACTTTTGCTGCCAGTGTCCTTGTTCTCACAGTGAGCCACAGCCACCCACCGCCTCTGCAGGAGACCCTCCAACACTAGCAGGTTGGTCTGGTTAAGTCTCCCCTGGGGTCACTGTTCCTTCCCCTGGGTCCCAATGCACACACTACTTTGTGTGTGCCCTCCAAGAGTGGAGCCTCTGTTTCCCCCAGTCCTGTCAGAGTCCTGCAATCAAATCCCACTAGCTTTCCAAGTCTGATTCTCTAGGAATTCCTCCTCTTGTTTCTGGACCCCCAGGTTTGAAAGCCTGACGTGGGGCTCAGAACCTTGACTGCAGTGGGTCGACTTCTGTGGTATAAGTGTTCTCCAGTTTGTGACTCACCTACCCAGCAGTTACGGGATTTGATTTTATTGTGATTGTGCCCCTCCTACCATCTCATTGTGGCTTCTCCTTTGTCTTTGGATGTGGGGTATCTTTTTTGATGAGTTCCAGTGTCTTCCTGTCCATGAGTGTTCAGCAGTTAGCTATGTTTCTGGTGCTCTCGTAAGAGGGAGTGAGAGCACGTCCTTCTACTCCACCATCTTCTATTATTGTTCTTATCTTCACTTCTCTGTAGGTAAGATGTCATATTTCTCTGGAGGCCTTCAAGATTTTTCTTTGTATTTGGCTTCTAGTAGTTTTGATATGGCATGTATAGTTTTGTTTTATTTTTTTTCCCTGCTTGGTGTCATAATTATCATTAGTTTTGGAAAGTTCTCCGCTCTTTTTTTTTTTACATGTATCTTTTTCTGTCCCATTGTCTCTCACTTTTCCCCTTCTCTGTATTCCATTTTCTTTCATTTGTTTGTTTTGTTTTGTGTTTTTGACCCTCCTCCTCTTCTACTAATATTACTTCTATTACTACTACTAATCTTACTACTTCTACTACTTTTACTACTACTACTATTACTACTGCTACTACTACTACTATTACTACTTCTCTTACTACTACTTCTTCTACTACTAGTACTTCTACTACTACTGCTACGACACCATTACTACTGTTTTGTTCTCCTTCTGTTTCAATTTGGGTAATTTCTATTACCCTATCTTCAAGGTCACTGATTTTTTCCTCAACTCTGTCAAGTCTACTGATGAGTCTTCATGTCTGTTACTGTGCTTTCATTTCTAGCTTTTCCATTTGACTCTTTTTTCTAGTTTCCATTCCTCTTCTAAAATTACCCAACTGATATTGCATGTTATACATCTTTTCATTAGAGTCTTTAAGATATTAATTATCATTATTATAAACTGCCTGATTGTTCCAACATCTGTGTCATGTGTGTTTCTGCTTCTTTTGATTGCATTGCCTCTTGATAGTGTTTTTTTTTTTTTCCTTGCTTTTTGGGGAAAAGATATATCTTTTTTTGTGTTGTTGTTGTTTAATTATTTTTTTAAATTAATTAGTTATTTTTTTTCTTGTTAGGCATAATTTATTACTTTTGTTGATGTTGCTATTACTATTTATATATATGTTAAAAATAATAATTCCTAAATTACTAAAAATATAGAATTACATTTTTTTATCCACTCCCTCTTGCGTTTCCCTCCCACCCTCCCTATCCTACCCCTCCAGGCAGTCACAAAGCACCGAGCTGATCTCCCTGTGCTATGCTGCTGCTTCCCACTAGCTATCTACCTTACCTTTGGTAGTGTATATATGTCCATGCCTCTCTTTCGCTTTGTCACAGCTTACCCTTCCCCCTCCCCATATCCTCAAGTCCATTCTCTAGTAGGTCTGTGTCTTTATTCCTGTCTTACCCCTATGTTCTTCATGACATTTTTTTCCTTAAATTCCATATATATGTGTCAGCATACAGTATTTGTCTTTCTCTTTCTGATTTACTTCACTCTGTATGACAGACTCTAGGTCCATCCATCTCATTACAAATAGCTCAATTTCATTTCTTTTTATGGCTGAGTAATATTCCATTGTATATATGTGCCACATCTTCTTTATCCATTCATCTGATGATGGACACTTACGTTGTTTCCATCTCCGGGCTATTGTAAATGGGCTGCTATAAATATTTTGCTACATGACTCTTTTTGAATTATGGTTTTCTCAGGGTATATGCCCAGTAGTGGGATTGCTGGGTCATATGGTAGTTCTATTTGTAGTTTTTAAGGAACCTCCATACTGTTCTCCATAGGGGCTATACCAATTCACATTCCCACCAGCAGTGCAAGAGTGTTCCCTCTTTTTCACACCCTTTCCAGCATTTATTGTTTCTAAATTTTTTGATGATGGCCATTCTGACTGGTGTGAGATGATATCTCATTTTAGTTTTGATTTGCATTTCTCTAATGATTAAAGATGTTGAGCATCCTTTCATGTGTTTGTTGGCAGTCTGTATATCTTCTGTGGAGAAATGTCTATTTAGGTCTTCTGCCCATTTTTCGATTGGGTTGTTTGTTTTTTTGTTATTGAGCTGCATGAGCTGCTTATAAATTTTGGAGATTAATCCTTTGTCAGTTGCTTTATTTGCAAATATTTTCTCCCATTCTGAGGGTTGTCTTTTGCTCTTGTTTATGGTTTCCTTTGCTGTGCAAAAGCTCTTAAGTTTCATTAGGTCCCATGTGTTTATTTTTGTCTTTATTTCCATTTCTCTAGGAGGTGGGTCCAAAAGGATCTTGCTGTGATTTATGTCATAGAATGTCCTGCCTATGTTTTGCTCTAAGAGTTTGATAGTGTCTGGCCTTCCATTTAGGTCTTTAATCCATTTTGAGCTTATTTTTGTGTATGGTGTTAGGGAGTGATCTAATCTCATACTTTTACATGTCCCTGTCCAGTTTTCCCAGCACCACTTATTGAAGAGACTGTCCTTTCTCCACTGTACATTCCTGCCTCCTTTATCAAAGATAAGGTGACCATATGTGCGTGGGTTTATCTCTGGGCTTTCTATCCTGTTCCATTGATCTTTCTGTTTTTGTGCCAGTACCATACTGTCTTGATTACCTGTAGCTTTGTAGTATAGTCTGAATTCAGGGAGCCTGATTCCTCCGGCTCCATTTTTCGTTCTCAAGATTGCTTTGGCTATTCGGGGTGTTTTGTCTTTCCATACAAATCGTGAAATTTTTTGTTCTAGTTCTGTGAAAAATGCCAGTGGTAGTTTGATAGGGATTGCATTGAATCTGTAGATTGCTTTGGGTAGTAGAGTCATTTTCACAATGTTGATTCTTCCAATCCAAGAACATGGTATATCTCTCTATCTATTTGTATCATCTTTAATTTCTTTCATCAGTGTCTTATAATTTTCTGCATACAGGTCTTTTGTCTCCTTAGGTAGGTTTATTCCTAGATATTTTATTCTTTATGTTGCAATGGTAAATGGGAGTGTTTTCTTGATTTCACTTTCAGATTTTTCATCATTAGTATATAGGAATGCCAGAGATTTCTGTGCATTAATTTTGTATCCTGCTACTTTACCAAATTCATTGATTAGCTCTAGTAGCTTTCTGGTAGTATCTTTAGGATTCTCTATGTATAGTATCATATCATCTGCAAACAGTGACAGCTTTACTTCTTCTTTTCCAATTTGGATTCCTTTTATTTCCTTTTCTTCTCTGATTGCTGTGGCTAAAACTTCCAAAACTAGGTTGAATAAGAGTGGTGAGAGTGGGCAACCTTGTCTTGTTCCTGATCTTAGTGGAAATGGTTTCAGTTTTTCACCATTGAGGATGATGTTGGCTGTGGGTTTGTCATATATGGCCTTTATTATGTTGAGGAAAGTTCCCTCTATGCCTACTTTCTGCAGGGCTTTAATTATAAACGGGTGTTGAATTTTGTTGAAAGCTCTCTCTGCATCTATTGAGATGATCATAGGGTTTTTCTCCTTCAATTTGTTAATATGGTGTATCATGTTGATTGATTTGGGTATATTGAAGAATCCTTGCATTCCTGGAATAAACCCCACTTGATCATGGTGTATGATCCTTTTAATGTGCTGTTGGATTCTGTTTCCTAGTATTTTGTTGAGGATGTTTGCATCTGTGTTCATCAGTGATATTGGCCTGTAGTTTTCTTTCTTTGTGACATCCTTGTCTGGTTTTGGTATCAAGGTGATGGTGGCCTCGTAGAATGTGTTTGGGAGTGTTCCTCCCTCTGCTATATTTTGGATGAGTTTGGGAAGGATATGTGTTAACTCTTCTCTAAATGTTTGATAAAATTCACCTGTGAAGCCATCTGGTCCTGGGTTTTTGTTTGTTGGAAGATTTTTTATCACAATTTCAATTTCAGTGCTTGTGATTGGTCTGTTCATAGTTTCTATTTCTTCCTGATTCAGTCTTGGCAGGTTGTGCATTTCTAAGAATTTGTCCATTTCTTCCAGGTTGTCCATTTTATTGGCATAGACTTGCTTGTAGTAATCTCTCATGATCCTTTGTATTTCTGCAGTGTCAGTTGTTGCTTCTCATTTCTCATTTCTAATTCTAGTGATTTGAGTCTTCTCCTTTTTTTTCTTGATGAGTCTGGCTAATGGTTTATCAATTTTGTTTATCTTCTCAAAGAACCAGCTTTTAGTTTTATTGATCTTTGCTATCATTTCCTTCATTTCTTTTTCATTTATTTCTGATCTAATTTTTATGATTTCTTTCCTTCTGCTAACTTTTGGGTGTTTTTGTTCTTGTTTCTCTAATTGCTTTAGGTGTAAGGTTAGGTTGTTTATTCAGGATGTTTCCTGTTTCTTAAGGTGTGATTGTATTGCTATAAACTTCCCTCTTAGAACTGCTTTTGCTGCATCCCATAGGTTTTGGGTCGTTGTGTCTCCATTGTCATTTGTTTCTAGGTATTTTTAAATTTCCTCTTTGATTTCTTCAGTGAGCACTTCGTTATTAAGTAGTGTATTGTTTAGCCTCCATGTGTTTGTATTTTTTACATATCTTTTCCTCTAATTGATATGTAGTCTCATAGCATTGTGGTCGGAAAAGATACTTGATACAATTTCAATTTTCTTAAATTTACCAAGGCTTGATTTGTGACCCAAGATATGATCTATCCTGGAGAATGTTCCATGAGCACTTGAGAAAAATGTGTATTCTGTTGTTTTTGGATGGAATGTCCTATAAATATCAATTAAGTCCCTCTTGTTTAATGTATCATTTAAAGCTTGTGTTTCCTTATTTATTTTCATTTTGGATGATCTGTCCATTGGTGAAAGTGGGGTGTTAAAGTCCCCTACCATGAATGTGTTACTGTAGGTTTCCCCTTTTATGGCTGTTAGTCTTTGCCTTATGTATTGAGGTGCTCCTATGTTGGGTGCATAAATATTTACAATTGTTATATCTTCTTCTTGGATTGATCCCTTGATCATTATGTAGTGTCCTTCTTTGTCTCTTCTAGGAGTCTTTATTTTAAAGCCTATTTTGTCTGATATGAGAAGTGCTACTCCAGCTTTCTTTTGGTTTCCATTTGCATGGAATATCTTTTTCCATCCCCTTACTTTCAGTCTGTATGTGTCTCTAGGTCTGATGTGGGTCTCTTGTAGACAGCATATATATGGGTCTTGTTTTTGTATCCATTCAGCCAATCTGTGTCTTTTGGTGGGAGCATTTAGTCCATTTACATTTAAGGTAATTATCAATATGTATGTTCCTATTCCCATTTTCTTAATTTTTGGGGTTCACTATTGTAGAGCTTTTCCTTCTGTTGTGTTCCTTGCCTAGAGAAGTTCCTTTAGCATTTGTTGTAAAGCTGGTTTGGTGGTGCTGAACTCTCTCAGCTTTTGCTTGTCTGTAAATGTTTTATTTTCTCCATCAAATCTGAATGAGATCCTTGCTGGGTAGAGTAATCTTGGTTGCAGGTTTCTCTCCTTCATTACTTTAAATATGTCCTGCCAGTCCCTTCTGGTTTGCAGAGTTTCTGCTGAGAGATCAGCTGTTAACCTTATGGGGATTCCCTTGTGTGTTATTTGTTATTTTTGCTTTGCTGCTTTTAATATGTTTTCTTTGTATTTAATTTTTGACAGTTTGATTAATATGTGTCTTGGCATATTTCTCCTTGGATTTATCCTGTATGGGACTCTCTGTGCCTCCTGGACTTGACTGACTATTTCCTCTCCCATATTGGGGAAGTTTTCAACTATAATCTCTTCAAATATTTTCTCAGTCCCTTTCTTTTTCTCTTCTTCTTCTGGAACCCCTATAATTCGAATGTTGGTGTGTTTAATGTTGTCCCAGAGGTCTCTGAGACTGTCCTCAGTTCTTTTCATTGTTTTTTCTTTCTTCTGCTCTGCAGTACTTATTTCCACTATTTTATCTTCCACCTCACTTATCCGTTCTTCTGCCTCAGTTATTCTCCTATTGATCCCATCTAGAGTATTTTTCATTTCATTTATTGTGTTTTTAATCGATGCTTGATTCATCTTTAGTTCTTCTAGGTCCTTGTTAACTGTTTCTTGCATTTTGTCTATTCTATTTCCAAGATTTTGGATCATCTTTACTATCATTATTCTGAATTCTTTTTCAGGTAGACTGCCTATTTCCTCTTCATTTGTTAGGTCTGGTGGGGTTTTATCTTGCTCCTTCTCCTGCTGTGTGTTTTTCTGTCTTCTCATTTTGCTTATGTTACTGTGTTTGGCGTCTCCTTTTTGCAGGCTGCTGGTTCGTAGTTCCTGTTGTGTTTGGTGTCTGACCCCAGTGGCTAAGGTTGGTTCAGTGGGTTGTGTAGGCTTCCTGGTGGTGGGGACTAGTGCCTGTGTTCTGGTGGATGAGGCTGGATCTTGTCTTTCTGGTGGGCAGGTCCACGTCTGGTGGTGTGTTTTGGGGTGTCTGTGGACTTTTTATGATTTTAGGCAGCCTCTCTGCTAATGGGTGGCGTTGTGTTCCTATCTTGCTAGTTGCTTGGTATAGGGTGTCCAGCACTGTAGCTTGCTGGTCGTTGAGTGAAGCTGGCTGCTCGTGTTGAGATGGAGATCTCTGGAAGATTTTCGCCGTTTGTTATTATGTGGAGCTGGGAGGTCTCTTGTGGACCAGTGTCCTGAAGTTGGCTCTCCCACCTCAGAGGCACAACACTGACTCCTGGCTCCTCAATTTGGGATGATTCGTTGTCTATTCATGTATTCCACAGATGCAGGGTACATCAAGTTGATTGTGGAGCTTTAATCCACTGCTTCTGAGGCTGCTGGGAGAGACTTCCCTTTCCCTTCTTTGATCTCACAGCTCCAGGGGCTCAGCTTTGGATTTGGCCCCGCATCTCCGTGTAGGTCGCCGGAGGGTGTCTGTTCTTCTCTCAGACAGGACAGGGTTAAAGGAGAAGCCACTTCGGTGACTCTGGCTCACTCAGGTCGGGGGGGAGGGAGGGGCGTGGAGTGTGGGGCGAGCCTGAAGTGGCAGAGGCCGGCGTGACATTGCATGATCCCGAGGCTCGCCGTGTTTTCTCCCAGGGAAGCTGTCTCTGGATCCCGGGACCCTGGCAGTGACGGGCTGCACAGGCTCCCCGGAAGGGGGGCGTGGACAGTGACCTGCGCTCGCACACAGGCCTCGTGGCGGCGGCAGCAGATCCAGCGTCCCACGCCCGTCTCTGGGGTCTGCGCTTTCAGCCACGGCTCACGTCCATCTCTGGAGCTCCTTGAAGCAGCACTCTTAATCCCCTCTCCTCACACACCAGGAAACAAAGAGGGAAGAAAAAGTCTCTTGCCTCTTCAGCAGGTCCAGACTTTTTCCCGGACTCCCTCCCAGCTAGCTGTGGCTCATTAGCCCCTTCAGGCTGTGTTCACGCCGCCAGCCCCAGTCCTCTCCCTGCACTCTGACCGAAGCCCGAGCCTCAGCTCCCAGCACCGCCCGCCCTGGCGGGTGAGCAGACAAGCCTCTCGGGCTGGTGAGTGCCGGTTGGCACCGATCCTCTGTGTGGGAATCTCTCTGCTTTGCCCTACCCAGGTACGTGGGGAGTTTCTTGCCTTTTGGGAGGTCTGAGGTCTTCTGCCAGTGTTCGGTAGGTGTTCTGTAGGAGTTGTTCCACGTGTAGCTGTATTTCTGGTGTATCTGTGGGGAGGAAGGTGATCTCCGCATCTTACTCTTCCGCCATCTTTCCCGGAAGTCTAGTTAATTTTTTTTAACATCTTTATTGGAGTATAATTGCTTCACAATGGTGTGTTAGTTTCTGCTTTATAACAAAGAGAATCAGCCATATATATACATACGTTCCCATATCTCCTCCTTCTTGTGTCTCCCTCCCTCCCAGCCTCCCTATCCCACCCCCCCCCCCCAGGCAGTCACAGAGCACCTAGCTGATCTCCCCGTGCCACGTGGCTGCCTCCCACCAGCTATCCACCTCATGCCCAGTAGTGTATATATGTCCATGCCACTCTCCCACCCCATCACATCTTACCCCTCCCCCCCATATCCTCAAGTCCATTCTCTAGTAGGTCTGTGTCTTTATTCCTGTCTTACCCCTCGGTTCTTCATGACCTTTTTTTTCCCCCCTTAGATTCCATATATATGTGTTAGCATACAGTATTTGTTTTTCTCTTTCTGACTTACTTCACTCTGTATGACAGACTCTAGGTCCATCCACCTTACTACAAATAACTCAATTTCGTTTCTTTTTATGGCTAAGTAATATTCCATTGTATATATGTGCCACATCTTCTTTATCCATTCATCTGATAATGGACACTTAGGTTGCTTCCATCTCCTGGCTATTGTAAATAGAGCTGCAATGAACATTTTGGTACATGACTCTTTTTGAATTATAGTTTTCTCAGGGTATATGTCCAGTAGTGGGATTGCTGGGTCATATGGTAGTTCTATTTGTAGTTTTTAAGGAACCTCCATACTGTTCTCCATAGTGGCTGTACCAATTCACATTCCCACCAGCAGTGCAAGAGTGTTTCCTTTTTTCCACACCCTCTCCAGCATTTATTGTTTCTAGATTTTTTGATGATGGCCATTCTGACTGGTGTGAGATGATATCTCATTGTAGTTTTGATTTGCATTTCTCTAATGATTAATGATGTTGAGCATCCTTTCATGTGTTTCTTGGCAATTTGGATATCTTCTTTGGAGAAATGTCTATTTATGTCTTCTGCCCATTTTTGGATTGGGTTGTTTGCTTTTTTGTTATTGAGCTGCATGTAAATTTTGGAGATTAATCCTTTGTCAGTTGCTTCATTTGCAAATATTTTCTCCCATTCTGAGTGTTGTCTTTTGGTCTTGTTTATGGTTTCCTTTGCTGTGCAAAAGCTTTTAAGTTTCATTCACCTTATCTTTGATAAAGGAGGCAAGAATATACAGTGGAGAAAAGACAGCCTCTTCAATAAGTGGTGCTGGGAAAACTGGACAGGGACATGTAAAAGTATGAGATTAGATCACTCCCTAACACCATACACGAAAATAAGCTCAAAATGGATTAAAGACCTAAATGTAAGGCCAGAAACTATCAAACTCTTAGAGGAAAACATAGGCAGAACACTCTATGACATAAATCACAGCAAGATCCTTTTTGACCCACCTCCTAGAGAAATGGAAATAAAAAGAAAAATAAACAAATGGGACCTAATGAAACTGAAAAGATATATCTTGTTGAAAGACATACCTTGTGTAGGACACTTGAGGCTGAGGTAAGTAGTTTGAATGCTTGAACATAGGCATGCCTTTCTTTCTGTTAAAACTTTGGCTTGGCGATTTGCATAAATGTAGTTAGTTCATCTGGATTTAAGATTCGTTGTTGCTATGGTTACCTTCCATACATCACATGCTTCTGATTCCTCAAGCACTGCCCTGTCTTGAGTTTGGGTGTTGATTTACTGGAGAATTTTTCTCAGTGTCTCATCTCCTCTTAGCTTTAGGCCTTCCCTTTATACTGTGCTTCAGAGAGAGTTTCTTTTCATGCTCTTGTCTATCTGCCAGCAGTATTCAACTATCACTTGTTACCTCATGATTCTTAGCCTGTGGTGGGGAGCAGGTGTATCCTCTGTTCTTCTCATTAAGTTTCAGTCTTACAAAGACACTGTCCCTGGGCCTCAGGGCTGCGGTCTTCTCAGTGTTCCTGCCCTTCTCTGGGGGGAAGTTCTGGTCCAACTTCAGATCTTTGCTCCTCTCATAAAGGAGAAATTGTTTTGTTTTCTCTGTGCTCTTCCCCCAGATGCAGGGGAAGCCTTCCCCATTGCCCTAAGTAAGATAGTGTGTGTTGCCTTCTCCCAGCAGTTTAAGACTTTTATTATGAAGAGGTGCCAGACAAGGAGAACATGGATGGTGTTTTATGACTTTCTACAGCTGCTGCTGATCTCTTTCCTCAAGCTTGCACTACAAGGGGACACTTCTTCTGGACTTTCATCAATCTTTTTTTGTGATCACTGGTTAAGAGCATACAGCAGAGCCTGCGAACAGCTGCATGTTTCCCTTATATCTACAACCTCACAAGTTCTGTATTCTCTTGAGACACATTACTTGGCCTTAACAGTTCAATAAAAATTTCAGCTGAATTCTCACCCATGTCCGGCAGCATTTGCCCCAGTTAAGCAAGTGCTCATATTCTATCTCTTCTTGTAAAAACACACTTGTATTTACTTAGATTTCAGATTAGTTGTCTGTTCTGCAAGCTCAGATAGCTGACAAGTTCAAGCAAAGTTATAAATTTGTAGATTGTGCAGCATTTTTTGTTGTGAGAGTAGGAGTTACACTCTTTCTAGCTTTCTACATCTCAAGCAGAAGCCAGAAGTAGCACTATTGTCAATACTCCTGAACTGGAAACTACAAAAATGCCCATTAGTAGTCAGATGGGTAGATATATGGTGGAACGTTCACCCAAAGGACTACTATATAGCAATGAGAATGAATGCAGTGTAACTACATGAAACAATGTGGATATAACTCATACATATAATGTTGAGCTAAGGAAGCCAGTCACGAAGGAGTACATACTGGATAATTCCATTTATATAAAGTACAAAACTAATTCATGCTCTTAAAAATCAGGGGAGCAATTAATTTTGGAGGGCCAGAGGCTAGAATGGAGGACAAGAGGTCTTCTGAGATACCAACAACGTGCTGTTTCTTGACATGCTTGTTGTTTCCATAGCTTTATATTTCTGAAAATATAATGAGATATACATGTACCACTTTCTGCATGTATTTTATACTTCATCAAAATATTTAAAACATTATCTATTAATACAATTAAAACATGGATTTATAACTTTTTAGATAGTTAGAAAAAATAAAAGCAGCTAAATTACAATCCAGCAAAAGATAGGCAAGTAAGTGAATGCTAAGACATCTTATAAAGTGCTAAAGCCTAAGAACATCAATTACAGAAATAAATATAAATGCTTATAAATGTTCCCCATTAAAAGATAATAAAATACAATAAACCTCATATATGTTTTTAATGATGTGCAAATGTAAAAAGGACGATAGGTGAGCACTTCCCTCCCTAGTTTCCATCTTCTCTTCTTAAATTATAATTGTCATCATGATCTTCTTGAGACAATGTACCTAATTTATTAAACAGTAGATGGGACAAGGATTTTTGAAGACTGGTAGGAAAGAACAAGTCAATGAGGGTGATAATTTGGGACACACACAAAAAATGTATAGCCTCTGCAGATCGAGCTGGTTCTGAGCTGGACCACCCTTGGAATGTCGAAGGGAAATTGTTTTCATTAATTTAGTAACAAACTCCAAACCTCCTGACCCTCACCTCAATTATCCACACTCCAGAACACTACTTCCATGACTCTCAGAAAATTCTAACTCTATGAATGAGACTGGGCACCAGAAGATAATGCCACCCTTTTCTAGACCCCAGGAAGGGAGAGTCTCATAGTGTGACTATTACATAGGGACATGTAAGGGGAGAGATGGAGAAGTCAGGCCTGGAGGATTTGGCTCAAGGGAGATGGAGGCATTATAGGCAAATTAAATAGACGTGTTTGTTCACCTAGTAGGGAGAGTCCATGGAATTAGACATAACAACTCTTCTTATCAGGAATTGTTCTGTGAAGACAGTGTGGATTTGGGTGTGTTTTCTCACAGTAATTGTTCAAAGACATCCAAGAAAATGGAGACGTAGGTGAGGCTTTGAGTAATAAATCAATCTTAGAATTCAATTGCTCCATTTTTTAAAATGGAAAAGAAAGTGATTTGGGGAATTCTTTTCAAGATATTAAAACATCTTACTTAAAAAATTGATCATTATAACTTTCTAGAAAATTCCACATCCATTATCTAATTGAAGTTATATGAATTATCTCTTTAGGAATGTACAAATTATGTGCATCTCAGATGTTTCTTAGATCAAATTATTATTATTCGACAAATACATTTGAGATCCCAACTATGTGTCATATACTAAATAAGGAGCCTATAACAAGTCTCTTGTCAAGAAGTTCAAAATCTAGTGGCAGAGATAGACAGTCATGAGGATAACAAGAACTCAGTGTTATAAATACCGTTATTGCAGAAAGTTGTGTGTTGGAAGACAGATCTCAATGGGTCTCTCAATTTTGTGCATGTCTTTTAAGTGAGGCATTCACTGTCTCTTGTTTGGGGCTATCTTTTCAAGGATGTTAGTGTAACGCACAATCTTGGAAGATAGAGAATCTCTTCCTCTGGGACAAAAGGCAGGTGGGTTTACAGCCCATTATAAAATATTTGGCTTCCCTAAGATTTGAGTTCTTCTCCTATATCACCCACTATGTTTGTAGATGCCTTATAGCCCCCTTTGAGGTACCCTATAGGAATTGGAAACTGGAGCAAATGCTGACACTCTGGATATTGCAATGTTATGAGTGATAAACTGTCTCTCATTATTGACTCAAAGTCTTATGTCTCCTCCCAGCATCCATGAAACTGTGGCAGGCTAACTTGTTAGTTTGTAGATAGGATAAAATTTCAGACCCTTCACAGGTCTTGACATATGCTACTGTGAAAATACGAAGAAGGTGTACCTATTTTAGCTAATACAGTAGCAGTAATATAGTAGGATATGAAGAATGTTAGGAAAATTGAGTATGTGAAAATGTTGGTGAGAAAAAAGCAGGGAAAAAAGAAAAGTAAAAATCCAGCTAGAGGAAATAGTATTAGTAAGGGCCAGGTTGTGAGGATAGGGGTTTTTGAGGGCTGTTTTAATTAACCAAGAATGTGGATGTTTTTGTGAATGCAATGCAATTGAGGGATATTAAATAGAAGATAATATCTTAGATTTAACTTTTGGAAATGTCACTTTGATAATAGTAGAGAATGAATTGACAGGGCTAAGACAGAGACAGGGCTCTCCATAGACCATTTGGGAACCACTGAAATAATCCAGATGAAGCATGGTAAAAGTTTAAAATAAGGGAAATGGATAAAGAGGAGGAAGATTTCAGAAAATATTATGGAAGTAGAATTAACTGATGGTGTTTACAGAGTAGGTTTTGGGGTTTCTCTAGGCTAAACTTATCTCTGTTACCTGAATAAATAATGGGGACATCTATCATGGTAGATTGTGGAGGAATAAATACCATAGCATCCATAGAGATACTTGGACTTAAGGTACATATATTGGTATTTGGTTTAGAAAGAATGACCACTCTAGGAGGGAAGAGTGTGTATTACTCTCATTTAACAATTAAGGAAATTGTGGTCCTGAGGGTTAAGTGGATTGCTGAGAGCTATATGTCAATCACTTAATAGTGAACCTGGATAAAATGAATAATCCAGTAACCTTTTCATTCTGTTTACTAGAGCCAGTTGTCAGCACTGTCACAGAGTTCTTATCCATTTTCAAAGGATGTTGGCTTTATCTGGGAGATGAAGGAAACAGAAGGGAGAGAAAGCTAGGAAGTATATATTTTCTTTCATTTGACAGATATATTAGATCTGTTGGTTCATTGCTAGAAGAAAGGGAATAGAGGATTTGTATTTGACAATGTGGGTCAAAGAGAGTCACCTTATTAATGAAATAGCTCCCCGAAGTACATTCTTAGGAGTGCTTATCTTAGATGACCCAAGAAGAAATATGTTCTGCCAGAAGGCAGATACTCATATTTGAACTTCTAATCGTTAGACTAAACTTGTTTACAATTGCACAAGTCTAGAGCACTGAGTTTGTGTCTACACAATCTTAAAACGTCCCACCAAACAACTCAGTGAAAACAGTGAAAGGCCATGTAAGTCATATTTCTCGTTTGAGTTTTGTTGTTATGGACAGAGATTTATTACTGGTTCCAAACCTGGTATGATTTCAAGAAAGTCAGTTATTCTGTTTGGGCCTTGGTCTGGTACTGGAACACAGTAGGGTTTCATGGGGCATTCACAGAATTGTAAGATCTTTTTATCATTCTAACACTCTAAAAGTGGCTGAGTATTCTAGGGAAGACTATGCAAAGAGTATAGACAAGGACCAATGTCAGAACATTAAAGACATCCACATTTAGTTACTAAGAGGACAAAGAGGAACTTAAAAGAACCAGTTAAGAGGTCAGAGAATGAACATGAAAAGGGTATTTCCATTTGTCTTTTTCTAAAGAAAGTATACTGCTAGGTATCAATGAACTTTATGAATTGGCTGGTTTTCCATGTCTGTAGAGGGTCGTATGAAAGAAAATTAAAGCCTGGGAAATTTGAGTTGGGTATAAAACATTTAAATTTCTGTTTAACATAAGAAGAATGAGAAGTCTTACTACCATTTTAATGACTTATTACTTGTTTTTAAACAAGATAATTTTCCACTCTCTGTACTATTACTAACCTTAGAATTTCTTCAGTCCTGGCTGTGTTCCTCTTTCATTGGCTATGTTTTCATTACTGGGTGTCTTGTTTTTCCAATAAAGATGTCAATTTCTTAAAAGCAGAGTGCCAGCACATATTGAGTGAGCAATAAATGTATTTTAACTTATTTGTTTAGCAAATTCTCAGTCTTCTGAGAGTGATGGAATCAAAATTGGAGCTGAAGACTCAAGAGGAGTGGAAATGTTTAGAGTTCACTTGACTAAAGGCAAAGTGCTTTCAAGGTCCTTGAGCCTCTGAGAACATCTGAAATAACTCAAGTGGACCTGAATTTCCAGAGTCTCAGTTTGCTGCATGAACTGCCCATTACCCTCTTGCCTTCTATGCATCAGTACCTCTGAGAGAGGCAGCTTGCTTTTTCATTTTGTAGGAAACACAGTCTCAGAAGACAGCTGCACTCAACTGTGGGACTCTAATAGTACACATCACTCTTGGTCTTTGGCAGGAGATGTCATTGGCTCCCAAAATAACCTTAACCACAGGGTTAAGACTTTCCCATAATTGAAGAGTACTGAGAGAAAGAATCAAATGTATGAGGGCTGATGGACAGTTAATCTCACTGTACTCAACAATTTGGACTTCATTTGTAGTCACATTGGTTATGGCAGCCAAGGCTTAACCTCTTGGGATCCAGGCTCCCAACATAGGAAGATGAGGAGTCCTACAGAGAGCTGACACTCTGAGAGAGGTCTCAGTCAGTGATGGAGAGCAGTCACATAGCAGGATGGCTGAGTAAGACCTTCCATTTTGAATCAGAATGTTGTAAGTAATGCTCTCATACTTGGGTCATTCCAGCACATTGAGTCTTAAGGTTTACTGGTTTCACATTAGTGAATGCCTTTAAGGTCTCCTTGGTTTCCTGCTCCTTGACACTTTTTTTTTTTTTTTTTTTTTTTTTTTGCGGTACGCGGGCCTCTCACTGTTGTCACTGTGGAGCACAGGCTCCGGATGCGCAGGCTCAGCAGCCATGGCTCACGGGCCCAGCCACTTCACGGCATGTGGGATCTTCCCGGACCGGGGCACGAACACGTGTCCCCTGCATTGGCAGGCGGACTCTCAACCACTGCGCCACCAGGGAAGCCCTCCTTGACCCCTTTTTGAGACATCTCTCTCTTTCTTTTCTTGGATATTTGGTAACACACACTGTTCTTCCCTACTTCAAAACCTCCTTCCATGTTTATCCTAAGAACAAAAGCCTAAAGAGCATTATATAGCATAGCTGTATGCATATATTTGCATTTTAATAAGTGAAGTTTTGAGCAAAATAAATGTTTTGGCCTCTGGTGGTGGAGTAATTGTCATCAGAGAGCTAGATAGGGCATCTTGGGTAAGGGGACTTCTCAAATGCATATTAACTTAATTTCTCAGCCTTTGCCCCCATTATCCTCCTATAGGTATCCTATGAACACATACTGGCTTTCAGACTCCAGTGCTCTTGCTGGAGCTGTTCCTCTGGAAAGCTATTCTCACCATTGGCAACTCCTACATTTTACCTTTCAAAAGCTAGTTCATTTATCCAATCTCAGCTCGGAAAATGCTACCTTGAATGATTTTCAAGTTTCTGTACTTGGACGTCTTCATTCCTTTCTCTTAATTCCCACACTAACGTGTTCCTCTCTCAGGGTTTGCATCCCTTTCTACATACTCTTTCAATTGTTTGCATCATATTTTGTGGCACTGCACTTACAGAATCTAACACACTGTCAGGCATATAGAAGTTATTTCACTTTGTATGTAAAATTACCTTTGAGCCTAATGTGCCAGTCACTGTCCTAGATGCTTTTTTTTTTTTTTTTTTATGTACGCGGGCCTCTCACTGTTGTGGCCTCTCCCCTTGCGGAGCCCGGGCTCCGGACACGCAGGCTCAGCGGCCACAGCTCACGGGCCCAGCCGCTCCATGGCATGTGGGATCTTCCTGGACCAGGGTACGAATCTGCGCCCTCTGCATTGGCAGGAGGACTCTCAACCACTGCGCCACCAGGGAAGCCCTGGTGCTTTTGAATTCATTATCAACAAATGTGTGCTGATTTGGGTTGAATTTCTTTATCACATCCCTTATCATTAGGAACCCTTATTGTACTATACGTGTTTGCATTTGTTTATGTTCAACTCAGTAGTCATGTATTATGATGGTGCTTAAATGGACGTACCCATTTGTAAAAACTCATCAGATTTTACACTCAAAATATGTGTAGTATATTTGGGTAAGTTATACCTTAATGAAGTAGCTTTTAAAAATGGAAATAAACATTTCCTCTGTTGAGGCTGACTTGTGAAAGATCAGGAGATCATTTCCTCCTCACAGTCAGCTCACCAGTTACCCAGGCAGGGAATATGCATGGCCTGACTTGGCAACAGGGAACAGAATTTTACAGATTAGACCTCTGCCTGAGAAACCTTTGCCTGGAAGCAAAAGACCCTTCAGGTTCAAACATCTGAAATGTGCAATTGTTAACTAAATCATGTGTTTGTTTATAACAGAATGGTTTTAGCTTCTAGTGTGCATTGTATATTATATATAATGATTATAGTTACAACCATTTAATTTTATTTTAGTAAGACAATTAAATATAAATCATCTGTTTTACTAAGGACAATTAAAATTATCAAAATAATTTATTAATATAATATATGGATTCCCTGTGTTTTAACCATTGTGTTATTATTTGAAACTGAGATTATAGTTCTCTATAGAGCAAAGTCCCAGTCAAGAAGAGCCTGAGTCCTAACTAGTGGAGCTCTGCTCAGGGTATCTGTTCCTTGGTCTGGGCCATTCTTCCTGGGGCCAGTCGAGGCCACTGCACCTGTAAGGTACCTCTGACTCCTGTGCTACTCCCTTAGGGCAGGGTCTGCTGAACTCCCTCCAAATGACTTGTTGCATGGGTATCCAGACTTCTCAGTGTCCAACCTCCTGTTCAAATTCCCTCTTGTTACTCACTTCTACAAGGTGAGCCCCAATCATCTGCCCATTCTGACTTATGTTTCCAACTTCCATTTCCCTTTTTTCCTCTTTGGCTTGTTCCCAAACTGCCAGTACCTCAGTTGATCCCAGTTTAAAATAATACATCTTTCTTATTTCATTGACTGCATATATCTACTTGGTAAAAAGCAATCCTAGCACTGTTGTTTATCAGTCATATGGATGGGAACGAATGACCTAACTTCACTTCTGATGATAATATTAGCTCTCTCTTTAAGGTTTATTGTGAAGATTATATAGGTTGATCTTTGTAAAGCAGTTAGAACAGTGTCTGGCATTTAGGAAGTGCTATACAAGTGTTTGTTGCCATTATTATTATTATTAGATTCAGTGACTCAGTATTAAATATCAAACACAAAACATACATCTCATCCCTGGGATGATGAATAAATATTGGCATTCATTACATAATAAATGATGCCTGTCTGAGGTTGGCAACATGAAGATTTTGGAAGTCCTTAGGAGATGAAAGGAAGGAGATGACTTTGGAGGATGGGACACCAGAGAAGGGATGTAGACAGGGTGATGCCACAGGGGAGGGAGAGGGCATACACATTTTATGATTTTGTTTAAGGTCTTAACTTCAGTTATTTCTTATGTCAGTAAGACTAATTTTTCTTGTTACCTTGGGCTGAAGGTTTGCTGATGTCACATGCCTCCTTGGTTTTTATGAAAAAGTTCCTCCACTAAACTCTGTCCGTGGCCTTGAAGAGCAGGTTTCCAAATGGGGCCTGATCCACGACAGCCGGAAAATGTGACAAGAAGTTGGTGTGATATTCACATCATGTGGTATTCACACAAGTGTGATAATCACACATGATATGTAAAGTGCAAAGCCAAACCCTGAATGAAATGCCAGAACACGAGATATCCTGGAGAAGGGGGGTCAGCCAGGAGTGACCAGCTGGGCTGAGAGACACTTCAGTTGGTCCAGCCATGTTTATTATATCCTTAGAAGAGAATGCATGTCCTGGGAAGGATTAAATTGCCTTTCTTGGGGTGTCATGAACCAATGAGTTGGGGTTATGACTCGTGATGCTTCTCAGTTACCAGCAGCCCCTGCAGGGAAGAAAAATAAAAGCTAGTTCCTATTGGCAAAGGTATTTGGATACAATCCAGTGATCTACTACTTATTAATAACGTACGAGGTGGGGCTCAGTCTGTGGCACTGAAAAGAAGAAGAAAGCATGGTTTCTGGCCCACAGTGGGAGTTGTCCTTAAATAAGCACAGAATGGCAGAAACATGGTGGACATTTAGTAGTCAAGACTCCATGGATTCCCGGGAGAAGAAACCAAGCTCAAAGTAGCTTAAATGAAGAAGCTTAATTTATTGGATCCCCAAACTGGGTAAACAGGGGTGGCTGTCCTTAGGGACTCATGAGATGCACACAATTCTCTCTGTCTACTTTCAAGTGCTTTCCTCATTCTATCCTGATCTGAGGGGCTATTGCCATGCACTGGGGTGGCCACTGCAGTTTCAGCTATGTATCATGCCAATTTAGCAACATCAGAGGGAAGAGAAAGCACCTTTTTCTCAGAGTTGATATATAAAATTCCAGAGAATGGCCCATGTTGGAGTATCTTGGGTCATCTGCTCATTCCTGGTCAGTAATTGTAGTCAGTTTGTTGAACTACTAGGGTAGGTGGGCTTGGGGCATGGGACCACTCTTATGAACTGGAAAACAGGGTTCTGCCCACAAGAGTCACCTGGAGTGGGAGAAGGACAACTCTCTAAAATAAAAAGTGGGGACTCTCGTTGGAGGAAGGGGTACAAAGACCTGGCACATCCTGAAAGCGCAGGTGCTCTGTCAACAGGCCGTGAGGCCTTAGCAGAGGGGAACACACTGTGAGTTAGTGAAGGCAGGATGACATCCTGTGAAAAGTGGTGCCTTTGGAGGGGAAGCTGTGTTCCTCTTCTCATGCAGGGAGAGCAGAGCAGGAGCAGGGAAGCTGGCCCTCTCAACCAGCAAGTGGTGGTTATCTAATAGGGGTCCCTGATGAAGCCACTTAGCGGCATGCACGCTAAGCGTTGATGACCTCCAACCCCAGAGCCAGGGCGCCCCGGCGAAGGCAGCCTGTCACCATCCAGAGTGTAATTTGTCAGGGACATAAAGGTTAACATTTTTCTTCACAAAAAACATCTTTAATGACCATCAGCAATCAGGACCTCCAATTTCTGTCTCATTTGAAAGCTTTTAATGCTTTCAGAGGGATAGATGGGGTGACCGAATAGGTCTCTTCCATCTCTGATTTTCTATGACTAATGAAGTTCAATTGTGCAGAATAAAATGGTGAGTTTCTTGGTGTCAGTTCAGCTGTATTCCCTTTCCTCCTCCCTCTTTCTTTCCCTATTTTTTTTAAGAGAGATAATAATCATACACATTTTCTCTTAATGCTTCAGGGGAAAAATGGACTTTTTTTCTGAGCCAGGCTTTGAAAATGTCAAGATGGGTGTATTTATCTGTGGGGTAAATTGTTGCCGAATGCCACAAGCCACCCCTCATTTCCCCACCCCCAGGAGAGATTGGGGCCTGTATTAAGGGCACTAGGAACAGAGTAAGTGTGAAAACATGTTGTATTTGTAGAGTTTATTAGACTTTTTTTTTATACAGCAGGTTCTTATTAATCATCCATTTCATACACATCAGTGTATACATGTTAAGCCCAATCTCCCAATTCATCACACCACCATCCCCACTTGCCACTGCTTTCCCCCTTTAGTGTCCGTATGTTTGTTCTGTACATCTGTATTTCAATTTCTGTCCTGAAAACTGGTTCATCTGTACCGTTTTTCTAGGTTCCACATATACACGTTAATATACAGTATTTGTTTTTCTCTTTCTGACTTACTCTGTATTACAGTCTCTAGATCCATCCACGTCTCTACAAATGACCCAATTTCGTTCCGTTTTATGGCTGAGTGATATTCCACTGTATATATGTACCATATCTTCTTTATCCCTTCATCTGTCGATGGGCATTTAGGTTGTTTCCATGACCTGGCTATTGTAAATAGTGTTGCAATGAACATTGGGGTGCATGTATCCTTCTGAATTATGGTTTTCTCTGGGTATATGCCCAGTAGTGGGATTGCTCGGTCATATGGTAATTCTATTTTTAGTTTCCTAAGGAAACTTCATACTGTATTCCATAATGGCTGTATCAATTTACATTCCCACCAACAGTGCAGGAGGGTTCCCTTTTCTCCACACCCTCTCCAGCATTTGTTGTTTGTAGATTTTCTGAGGATGCCCATTCTAACTGGTGTGAGGTGATACCTCATTGTAGTTTTGATTTGCTTTTCTCTAATAATTAGTGATGTTGAGCAGCTTTTCATGTGCTTCTTGGCTATCTGTACGTCTTCTTTGGAGAAATGTTTATTTAGGTCTTCTGCCCATTTTTGAATTGGGTTGTTTGTTTCTTTAATATTGAGCTGCATAAGCTGTTTAAATATTTTGGAGATTAATCCTCTGTCTGTTTGCAAACATTTTCTCCCATTTTGAAGGTTGTCTTTTCATCTTGTTTATGGTTTCCTTTGCTGTGCAAAAGCTTTTAAGTTTCATTAGGTCCCATTTGTTTATTTTTGTTTGTATTCCCATTACTCTAAGAGGTGGATCAAAAAAGATCTTGTGTGGGCTTCCCTGGTGGCGCAGTGGTTGAGAGTCCGCCTGCCGATGCAGGGGACACGGGTTCGTGTCCCGGTCCGGGAAGATCCCACATGCAGTGGAGCGGCTGAGCCCGTCAGCCATGGCCACTGAACCTGCGCGTCCGGAGCCTGTGCTCCGCAACGGGAGAGGCCACAACAGTGAGGGGCCCACGTACTGAAAAAAAAAAAAAAAAAGAAGATCTTGTGGTGCTTTATGTCAGAGTGTTCTTCCTATGTTTTCCTCTAAGAGTTTTACAGTGTCCAGTCTTACATTTAGGTCTCTAATCCATTTTGAGCTTATTTTTGTGTATGGTGTTAGGGAGTGTTCTAATTTCATTCTTTTACATGTAGCTGTCCAGTTTTCCCAGCACCACTTATTGAAGGGGCTGTCTTTTCTCCATTGTATATCCATGCCTCCTTTGTCATAGATTAGTTGACCATAGGTGCATGGGTTTATCTCTGGGCTTTCTATCTTCTTGCATTGATCTATGTTTCTGTTTTTGTGCCAGTACCATACTTTCTTGATTACTGTAGCTTTGTAGTATAGTCTGAAGTCAGGGAATCTGATTCCTCCAACTCTGCTTTTTCCCCTCAAGACTGCTTTTGCCATTCAGGGTATTTTGTGTCTCCATACAAATTTTAAGATTTTTTTTTCTAGTTCTCTAAAAAATGCCATTGGTAATTTGATAGGGATTGCACTGCATCTGTAGATTGCTTGGGGTAGTATAGTCATTTTCACAATATTGATTCTACTAATCCAAGAACATGGTATATCTCTCCACCTGTTGTTGTCATCTTTAATTTATTTCATCAGTGTCTTATAATTTTCTGCATACAGGTCTTTTGCCTCCATAGGTAGGTTTATTCCTAGGTATTTTATTCTTTTTTTTTTTTGCAATGGTAAATGGGAGTGTTTCCTTAATTTCTCTTTCAGCTTTTTGATCATTAGCATATAGGAATGTAAGAGATTTCTGTGCATTAATTTTGTATCCTGCAGCTTCTCCAAATTCATTGATTAGCTCTAGTAGTTTTCTGGTGGCATCTTTAAGTTTCTCTATGTATAGTATCATGTCATCTGCAAAGAGTAACAGTTTTACTTCTTCTTTTCCAATTTGTATTACTTTTATTTCTTTTTCTTCTCTGATTGCCATGACTAGGACTTCCAAATCTGTGCTGAATAATAGTGGTGAGAGTGGACATCCTTGTCTTATTGAATTTATTAGACTTTTTTCTAAGGACCTCCCTAAGATACATTTAATAACATGCTGACTTCTTGTCTTCTGGGGTATGAGTGATGGACTTTAATACCTTCTTCTTTTGAAGGGAAACTCGGGTCCAGAGCAGTGATGGGGCTTTTTCAGAGCTGCCCTTCTTGGGAAAGGTGCATGCCTCCCTTTGGATTCCACTCTGCCACAACTGGGGGCTTTAGTGCAAGTTTTTAAAGCATCTCTTGAGGAAAATTCTAGAGTAATTCAGTCGGGCCTGTGGTCCTCTTTGCAGCCTGTGGATTTTTCTAGGCTGAAAATCCTCTGAATTATGAAGAAGCAGACATCTAGAGAACAGTATCTGGATCTGGAGGTTTTTCACCCTCACACACTCCTTGCTTTTGGAGGAAAACACTTCAGGAATGGGATTTGTTTAGGTCTGTGTATTTAGCTTCTATTCTGGTTAAAGGGCACAGATCAGTCTCCTCAGAATTCCTGGATGTGCTTCTCAACATGGAGGGCAGTAAATGGACTTCAGGCAGAATTCCCTCCTGGGAGGGCAGAGACTCACTGGGTTTACATTCCTGTCGCCTAGGAGTCCCGGGGCCATCTTAGAAGGAGTTGACATCTTGATGTGTAAAAAAAATCTATCCAAAAAAAAAAAAAACCACACCCCAAATGGCTGAATTAGACTACTTCTTTGATTTTGAGATGCTGGAAAGTCACAAGAAAAAAAATGTCCAACATCTCACCAGTCAAGGCACTCTAGCATGAATTATTCTAGATTCCAAGCAATGGGGTACATGTCCTGACTTTTCACTGTACTTTCTCAAATACCCTACCTGAGCTAACCATGCCTAATAAGACATGGACATGGAGGTAGTCCTGCAGCTGACCTATGTCCTGGGGATGGTTCCTCTCTCATTAGAGGGTGAAAAGACCTCTTTTAGGTCTATATCCTAGGGAGGAGTCAGCTTGTCTGCACCCAGAGCTCACTCCTTTGTGCCATGGCTTTGGAGTCACCTCCATGTAAGTAATATAGGTGTGAAAGCTCATCTCCACCTCTCTGCCTCTTCATAGCTTGGAGCCCCATTGGGTTTAGAAATGAAGCAGGTATTGCTGCTTGAAGCTGCACAGAGGGGTGTCTCCTTTTTATGTTGGAAACTGACTGGAAGGTGCTCCAGTGGTACGGCCCCTAGTGGGGAAAGTCAAGTGAATGGAGCCTGGTGTCCATGGAGAGCTTCAGTGAACAGTTTCTAACTGAGAGATTAGGCAGGAGGTAAAACCAGAGGCCAGGTCTGGGGAAAAAGGTACATTAGGAGGATTTTCTTATGCACACTGAAAGGACTAGTTCAAGGTGTAATTCAAATCTGCTACTTCTGTGAACTCTGCCTGAGAACTGCAGTCTACCTTCCAGTCTGTACTGCTCTTCTCTCTGACCTGTAGTATAGGACCAAAGAATATAGAATAGCACTAAGAGTAAAGTTTCTCAGATGGGTTCCTGAGACCACTGGCATTTTAATCAACTTGAGTGTGTGTGTTAAATACAGTTTCCTGAGTGAGACTCTGGATGGGCCTTCTGAACTAGAATCCCCAGAGGTGGGTCTTTAGGATCTGCATTCAGCTGGTTCACTCCCATAATGATTTTGCACACCCAGGCTTGGGATTGATGGACAGGAGTTTTTTTATTTTTATTTTTTTGCTTTATAACAAATTTAATCAGTTATACATATACATATGTTCCCATATCCCCTCCCTTTTGCGTCTCCCTCCCACCCTCCCTATCCCGCCCCTCCAGGCGGTCACAAAGCACCGAGCTGATCTCCCTGTGCTACGCGGCTGCTTCCCACTAGCTATCTACCTTACGTTTGGTAGTGTATATATGTCCATGCCGCTCTTTCACTTTGTCACAGCTTACCCTTCCCCCTCCCCATATCCTCAAGTCCATTCTCTAGTAGGTCTGTGTCTTTATTCTGGACAGGAGTTTGTATTTTTAATTGGATTTTTTATTGTGGTAAAATATACATAACAAAATTTACTATTTTAGCCATTTTTAAGTGTACAGTTCAGGGGCATCAAGTCCATCCACATTGTTCTACAACCTTCACCACTACTATCTATCTCCAGAACTTTAAAAATTTTTTGAAACTGTGTGCACTAAACTCTAACTAACTCCCCACTCCCCTTCCTCTCCTTCTCTAAGCCCTTGGCAACCACCAATCTACTTTCTGTCTCTATGGATTTGATGACTCTAGGTGTCGCCTATAAGTGGAATCGCATAGTATTTGTCCTTTTGTGATGGGCTTAATTCACTTAGCATAATAGCTTCAAGTTTCATCCATGTTGTAGCATGAGTAAGGATTTCCTTATGAAGGCTGAATAATATTCCATTTTATGTACATACCAGATTTTCTTTATCTATTCATCTGTTGATGGACACTTAGGTTGCTTTTGGCTCTTGTGAATAATGCTGCTGTGGACATAGGTGTAAAAAGATCTGAGTCCTTCCTTTCAATTCTTTTTGGTATATATACAGGAGTGGAACTACTGGAGCATATGGTAACTCTATGTTTATTTTTTGAGGAACTGCCATACAGTTTTCTACAGCGGCTGCACCATTTTACATTCTCACCAGCAAACCATAAGGCTTCCAATATCTCTACATCATCACCAACATTTTCTATTCTTTTAATACTTGCCACCCTAATGGTGTCAAATGATACCTTATTGTGGTTTTGATTTGTATTTCCCTAATGATTACCTATGTTAAAAATCTTTTCCTGTGCTTGTTGGGATGGTCATGAATTTTGACCATATCTGGCATGATGATGCTCATCTCAAAATCATTGTTTGCATATTAGAATCTCCCTTGGAATTGTTTAAAAAAATGGTGATCCATCAATTAAATCAAAATCTTGTGGAGTAAGGTTTAGGCATCAGCATTTTTATAAGTAGGGTTGGGGTGCTCTGGGTCTCACATCACTGGACCTGAGTAGAGTCTGGACCTATCACTCAGTATTATCCTAGTTTGGGCAGATACTTTTAAACCATCTTTATTATCAAATGGGAATAATAACAACAACTACCTGGCAGAATGATTTTGAGTTTTAACTGAGATAATAATATCATATAACAATAAAGAGTATTACTTCTAGCAGATGCATATCATGGGAGGAAAGGGAAGGGGCAGCTGTGCTATTCTCTGCACTTTGATAATAATGATGAGAGACATGAGCACCTTGGAAGAGAGAGCAAGACACAATGACACTGACAGGGACCAGAAGCAGTAGTTCTTATCCTGGCTACACATTCAAATCACCTGGGGACTTTGAACTCACCTGTGGAGTCATTCATCCACCTGCTTTCCACAGAGCTCTAGGGTTCTGGTCTACGTCCTGAGGATAGATGGGTCACAACCTCCTGGGCCAGATGAGGGAGAGTTTGTGTTCTCTGCTGTCACAAGAAGTAAATCTCATTGTAGAACTGCAGGAGACAGAGAGGTTGCTTCAACCTCCAAGGGCTTCAATTTAAAAAATAACCCAAAAATATTATGAAGGGAAAACAGTGCTAGCCACTATCTAAATCTCCTTGGATTTAATGTCTATTAGTCATAAAGCAGGTAAGTAATTGATTTAAACATATGATTTCTCACTTGATACAATATTCTTTTAATTTCCAAATCCTATCTTGCAATGCTTTCTCATATATTTGGGCTAATACCATTATTATTATTCTTTAGTCTTTTAGTATGACAAAGAACCAAATGGCTTGATTTAAATCAAAAATTAAAGTTAGGCTTTTTGTCTATTACATGTATTCAGAAAGGATTTCCTTTGATCTCATAAAGCAATTATTGGGTTTTAGTTAAGTGATAGGTGATTATGAGAGCAGTAATTTTTGGAGCTTTACACCTCAGTTCTACAAAGCTTAAAACAAATCTACAATGCTTTCTGGAAAACACTACATTTCATACCCAACCAATGGAGAGTCTGTTTCAGATATATAATTTTTCGACAGCTAACCAGCAGTAATCAAGCAAAAGTGTGTCCTGAATTATGTTCTTCTGCAGTCCTGTTTACCTCCTTTTTGTGTTCAGTTCCTTTTTAATTAAAAAATGTTTGTGCAGATGGATTTGAATCAGAAAGATTCTGGGGATAAAAGCTGTGCCCAGAAACAACTCTTGGCACAATTGGAAAATGGGTCCTGTTGACCTTAATCACACTCAACCAAAGCCAACCTCCAGCACACTCCTTCTTCCTTGTTACCCACTCACTTCAGACCCACAGAGCCTCAATTAGTGGTTTGCTGTTAAATCAGTTTTTTTTTAAGCAAGCCTCAATTTATAGTAATTACTGATTTCCATTGTATAAATACTCCTCATACCAGGGCTGATTTCAAGCTACCACCTCGACTTCACTGAGGAGCAGGGAAGGGACATGCATATTTGGCTCCTGCAATCAGATCCTGTGAGAGCTGGCTACAGCTTATTGGTGGCCTAATGCTGTCCGTTTCTCTTGTCATCTATGTCAAAACTCACTGTCTGAACAAGATTGTGTATCAGTCATTTACATTTTAGTGTGAATTCCAGTGTCTTAGTTCTCTGTCTCAGACAAAGTGCCTTTCTACTCTGGAAGAGAAAGAGGTCAATGAGCAGGTGGAGAAAGTCTTCCAGGGAATATAAGAAGACTGACTTTCACAAGCACATAACCCAGTTGTGTGGAGAAAAGAACATATAAAAGCAAGTCATGAAGGCTGGGTTCTCATCCTGAGGCTCTTGCCTGTGTGACTTTGGGCGAGGCAGCCTCTTCTTTGGTCCTCAGGTTTGTCATGAGGGAGTGAGCCAGCTGACCTTCCAGTTCTAAGTTATCATTCCCCATGGCACCTGACTCCACCAGGCTTAATCACAAAGCCAGCAGCCGAGGTGCACTGTGGCAAAAGGGACCAAATGGATTGGTCTAATTGTATTTGTATAATCGGTCGAATATTTTTGATGTGAAAAAATGGAAGAACTGTGTGAGGGAGTAAATGAGAGAAACTCCACCAACTTTGTAGTATTTTCCTCCTGTCACTGGCATATGTTAATGCTTAGGGAATCTCTTCCTTGGAATCAAATGGCATGTATTTATCATATAGCCATTACCTTATTAAGCTATAATAAATGCCTAGTTAAGTGCACACAGGCCGTTTCTGTTGCAATTTAATTACCAGCACAGTTAATTAGGCAATATACTCCATCACCATTTTTATTCAAAGGGTTTCTTGACTTTATTAAACAGTTTTGAGAAAGACTGGTGGACCTAAAACCCTTAGTTAGGAGAGGGAGAAAGAACCATTAACCACTGCTATCTATTGAGTGCCTACTGTGTGCCAGCACTCTATAGAAACCACCTCCAAATCTTCACAATGACTCATTGAAGGACCTTGGACAGGAAAAATGTGTGCTAGAGTGTCCGTGGTCACTCTAGGGTCAGTGACAATTGCACCTTCCTGTCATGGGTGGCAGCTGTGCTTGGGAACTGTAGGGAGAAGATCCGGGTATCCACACCTCATGAACCTCCTCCCCTCCGGGATGCGGTTGGAGACCCCTCTCAGGGGTTCTTTGGAGTTCCTCTCAGTGCTGTATTTCCCTGAGGGGTGTTTTTAGGAACCACAGGGAAAGCTCAAATGTATCAACATTTCTCATACAGCTGGAGAAAAACAAGTAAAATTCCATCATTAAAACTTCTGGCCCTATCTTAAAGTTCTGAAGGATGTCAAATAAGTCTGCCCTTAGGAGACTGGGTTTTGCAGCTGCTTTCAATCCATTGGGCCTCCAGAGAATGAAGGACCTTAGGGAATAGATACTGACCGATAGGGGAGGGGAATGTGGATTGTGGGAGATTAGGTGGGGGTGGGTGAGAGGAGGGGGAGCAAAGACAAATTTCCAGACTTCAGACTTGTGCCTAGTGACTGTCCTTAAACAGCATGACAGATGAGCTCTGAATAGAAAAGACTGGAAAACTTGTGGCAGGACTCATCCAGGGGACTAGTAGAAGGCACAGGGCTTGGAATCTGACCATCACGAATTTGAATCCTCACCTGATTTCTAAAAGCAGAGGGACTGCTTTCTGATACTTGGTTTCCTCTTCTTGAAAGGAGCCTGGGAATTCCTTCCACTTACAACAGCAGTGAGGGTTAAATAGAGCAAAGTGTACTAGGTCTAAAGTGACTCATTCCTTCCTACCAGCCCCCAAATGGATGCTCCATACACATAGGATAGATGCCAGTTCATGCTCCCTGATTTGTCATTTTCTAAGATGTGTAGTTGGTTTTACAAGAGCTGTGTAGTTCCTTGCGAGACCATTAAGCATTTAAAGCATTTAAGAGAGTATCCTATATATATATGAGCCATTTATTAAATATACTTGACTTTGTTAATTAATCAGAAATTCGTATTGATCACTTCATAATATGATCTCTTATATAGTATTTCTAAAATAATATTTTATTTTCTTATCCATTCAATAGGAATCTATTTCTGAACTATTTATTTATTTTCTTGTTTAGTTTTTTTGGGGGTGGGGAGGAGGGATCTGTATATTCATGAGGGTAGGGGCCTTGTATAACTTGCCAACCATTGTGTTTCAAGCATCTAACACAAGGTCTGACACATAGTAGACACTCAACACATATTTGTTGAATAAACACAACTTTTTTCCTGGAGTGACAATTATGTAAAGGTCATTAGATCTTCAGCTATGGGGAGAAAGTATGTTCATATTTAAACAACTCACCTGAAGCCAAACTGACAAGGTGAAGCACGGAAAGGGACTAGGAAGTACTCATGTCCAAGTATGCTCTGGGCCCTGGGATGTAGCAATGAACTAATCAGACAAAAATCCCAGCTTTTATGATACTTACATCCTAGGGGGAGGGAGATGATAACACAATATAAATATATGGAGAGGAAATAAGGGGGGAGATGGGATGGGAAGTGATGAGAATATTTGGGAGCGGAAATTATGGTTTTAGGGTTCCAGGGAAGACATCCGTTCATCAGGGGACTTTTGAACAAATATATTACCTAAAGGAAATGAAAGAGTGAGCTGTGAGGGTATCTGGGAAAAGAACATTTCTTTCTCTTTCTTTTTCTTTTTTTGATGAAGGATGTATTTATTTTAAACCATTACATAAGATTCAGCTTAAGAATCATAAATGCACCTTGCATTGTAACATGAATTTTTTTTGAATTTTATTTATTTTTTATAAAAGAACATTTCTGAGTAAAGGAAGAGCAAGGGCAAAGACCCAGAGATAGGAATATGCTTGGCATATTGAGGGAACAGTGAGGATGCCGATAGAAGTGGACTGGAGTGAGTGAGGGGAAGGGTGACCAGAGATCAGATCACATAGGTCACCAAAAGGACTTTGGCTTTTACCTGACCAAGATGGGGAGACACTGGATTTTGAGCAGATAAGTGGCATCAATTTAACAGGATCACTTGGGTTTCTGGATTAAGACTGGATTAGAGGGTGGACAAGATAGAGTCAGAGAGCTGAGTTTAGAGGGAGTAATTGAAGTAAGAGGTGAAGGTAGTGCTGACCAGGCTTGTAGCAGTGGAGATGGTAAGGAGTAGTGAGCGTCTGATAGACTTTGAAGGCAGAATTAACTGGATGCTCTGATATTGTGGGATGAGATTTAAAGAGAGGAGACAAAGATGACCCCGAGATTTCTCACTTTAACTATAAGAAGGATAGTGTTTACTGAGTTGGGAAAGATTGTGGCAGAAGCACATTTTGGGTAATTGGGGCATTTTTAGGATTTCAGTTTTATACCTTTAATTTTGAAATGTCTTTTTAGTATCAGAGTGAAGATGTCAAATAGGTAGTTGGGTGTATGAAATTAGAATTTAGTGAAGAGATATGGACTAGAGATAAAATTAGAAATGCACCAGTATTTAGGCATCATTAAGCCATAAGACTTGACTTGTGAGGTTACCAAGGGGAATAATTGTAAATAGACAAGGAAAGTAACCCAAGGACTGAACCTTGGTACATATGAGAGAGTTGAGGAGAAACTAGGAAAAAGACAGAAAAATCAGTAAGTGAGGTAGGAGGAAACCCATAAGAGACCCATTAGTGCATCAAGGAGGTGGGAATGATCAACTGTATCCAGTGTTGTTGATGGGTCAAGTAAGATGAGGACTGAGAAACCATTGTACTTATTGTATTTAGCAAAGAGGAAGGTACTAGCATCCTTGTCAAAAGCATTTTTATAGGAATAGTGAGAATAAATTCTTGATTGATGTGTGTTCAAAAGATTGAGGAGAGAAATTAAGGCCAAATTTTTCAAGAGATATTGATATAAATAATTGTACTGCTACAATTGGTTTTCCATGTGGAGATAAATTGGATCCCAATTTCATATCAAGAAGAAACAAAAAAGTCATGTGGATTACAGACAAAATGTAGAAATCAAGATTTAATGCTTGTAGAAGGGAATATAGAAGTATATCTTTATGATATCAGCATGGGTAATGATTCCTTAAACAGGATGTATAAAATAGAAGTCATAAATAAAAAATCTTTTATTTTTCTAACATTGAATATTAAATTTGTATGACTGAAGATACCATATACAAAGTTCAAAGATAAGCCACGCATGGGAAGACGTTTGTAATACCTTTAATCAATAACAAAAAATAATGGTAATCAGAAGGTATAAAGAAGTCCTACAAACCAATAAGAAAAGCTAAACAGTTTAACAGGAAAATGAGCTAGGGAAATGATCTAACAGTCAACGCAAAAGGAAACAAAGATAGCCAGTACACATGAACAGGAGTTGAAATGCATCAGTGATTAATAAAAATCATCTTCTTCATATGTCAGTCAAAATGTTTAATAATTCCAAGTCTTGGTGAAGATCTGAAGGCCAGGGATTTTTATATATTATTTATAGGAGAATAAATAGGTAAAGACTTTGGAGGGCAATTTAGCAATGTACACTAAAGTCAAAAATACTTTATGACCTCACAATTCTACTACTTAGGGTATACCTTAGAAAACACAGACTCAGGTATAGAAGTAGATGTCTACAAGGGTATTTTTCCAGCATGACTTGTAGTAGCAAAAAATTGGAAACAATATACATGTCTATCAATAAGAGAGTGGATAAATTGTATATCATAAATTATATGTTCACCTAATACACTTACACATCCATCATGACGAATGGCTTGCATATATGTGAATGATCTGAACGCTTAACATTGTGTAAAGAATGCAATACATATAAATGAAAAACTTGCAAATAACGTGTATGTTTCTATGGCTATGCACATGCAGTAAAAGTCAAGTCCCAGGGAGAGTGTGATGTGGTACATCTGGGGATCCATTCAGATGAGTGAGGTTAGAGGGAGTTACGCAGGGCACCTCACCTGTATCTGCAACCATCTATTTTCTCAGAAAAAGAATCATCTGAGGCAAATATATCAAACTATTAATATCTATAAGATTTGGATAGTGAGAATACAAGTGAAATTTTTTTCTGAAAAATATCACAATTTGGATAAAGATGTGGTGAGTGAATAAATTACAGAAATTTTAAAAGGAAAAAAAATCAGTGAAGAGAAGTGAGGAGCATTGAACATCTAGACAATTCAGCCTTGTTAGTGCTTTCTCACAAATGAATGAGCTTGCTGTCCCTGTGGGTTGCCAGACAGGCACTAAATGACCTTTTATCACAGATGCTACTGCTGGGATTCTTGCTTTGGGGGAGCCTCTTTTAGATGGCCTGGAACTTTCCCTACAATTTAAAGTGCTAGTAGTAGGTCTTTGGATAAAGATTATCTGTGGGTATTCCAGGTATGAATATGACAGTAGCAGTGGGCGTGATTCTCAGGGTTATGTGAGGGCAGCAGCCAGCCTGGGGTGGGCATGTATGGGTGTGAGGAAGGGGTCTGTCAGAATGTTTGGGGCCATCCAGAAGAAAAGACTCTGCCTTGGTCCCTTGCTTGCTCACTGGTAATCAGAGCCTCTGTGCTCTGTTGTTCCCTCCACAGTGTCTTTTGCTGACCTCCATCCTCCTTACCCCCGGTACTTTTCAGGAACCAGGTTGTATAGAGCTTCACTGTGTGTCACTAGGTGAGGAGGTTAAAAGCTACTGAGTTAGAGATAGGAAGCTGTCTGAGTTACTGAATTCATCAACACTTTAATTGCAAATGACAAAAAACCAGCTTAGTTCAAAAATAAAATGTGTATATGGGAGAGGAGGGGTTGCTTCTTTTGGATCACATCACAAAAGACAGACCTGGAACAGAGCTGGCCTTGGGGATGACTGGACCTGGGGTCAGACCTCATCAAGATCCTCTATCTCCTTTCTGTTGTTTGGGTGATGGCCAAACCAGCCTTCTCCTAAGGTAAGAATTATGGTTACAGGCAGATCCTGAATTCCATCCTGCCAGCCTCAATCTGGAAAAGGAAGAGAAAGATGTGAATGGACCCAAATGGCACACCCATGTTGGGCAGTGCAGCCCATGCATCTTTTTCTTTCTTACACAAGTCTGGAAAAATTCTAGGAAAGATCTCTTGTCAGCCTATCTTAGGGTACATTCCATACACTAGCTGTGAGATCATGTGTAGGTTTACTTAATTTCTGTTTGCCTTAATTTCCTTTATAAAGGAATAATAAAGGGAGATAATAATAGAATATCCCTCATAGGGTTATTGGGATGATCTAAGCAAAGCATTTAAAACTGAACTGGGCTCAGAGTAAAGATGTTTTAAAAACAACAACAAGACTTGAGCAGATGTGATAAAGCTGGTGAAGAGCCCTGATTGGTTGAGCCTGGTTGAAGATGCCCCACCCAGTATCAGGAGGCTGCACCCTATTCCAGAAGGATGCTGGGCAGATCTGAAAGATGGCTGCAGGCCACAGGTGCTTGCTCAGGGTTTTCCACCTCTTCGGCTGCATGTGTTCTCTTGTTTCTTGAAGAACGTTCAAGGTTCCAATTCCACTCTTTCCTCTGGCACCTGGTTTTATCAGGCCTACAGAGGGTCTGATTTACCATTATCCTAAACTCTTTTGATTTGAGTGCACAGCTCTGTGGGTTCCAACCCTTCAACCATCCAGTGATGGCCCCAAATGGTCCCTGGATTCCACAATTATGAAGACATCTCTGGTCCATAAGTCTCTTCTGCTAACCCTTAGCACCAGCTCCTAAGGCTTGGCAGCTGAGTGTTCTCTTAACCATACACCTCTGAGAAGATAAAGCAAGACGTGGGGGAAGGGTATCAGTTTTGGCAAGGAACTCTGGGTATACCAGTATTCACTCAGTTAACCAGACAGGTATAGGTTTTCTGTGTACCTGTGCTGAAAAGGACTGAAGAAAAATAAAGGAGAAAACTGAAAGAGGAAGAAGGAAAAGAAGGAAATTAACCTGTGGTGGTTGTTTTCACAGTACTTCCATATCACCTTATTTAACTTTGCAAAGAACCTCTGATGAAAGCATGTATATTCCCATTTGCTGATGGAGAAATTAAAGCTCAGAGCAGATAAGTAATTTGCTCAAGGTCACAAACTTGAGGAGAAAGAGGAGAGAAGATAAGAATGAGAATGAGGAAGTATGGTGGAGGCCTCATAGTATCCTTGACTTCAATTAATTTTCAATTATTTATGTAGTGTTCACTAAGTGCTAACTCTGTAAGGTCAAGAGGGAGGAAGTTAGCCCACCTGCCCCCAAGGTCCCATCTGCTGACTGGCCTCTGCATGTTGCACAAAACATAAACGTAGACAACCAATGTGGTATATTTATACAATGGAATACTACTCGGCCATAAAAAAGAATGAAATGATGCCATTTGCAGCAACATGGATGGACTTAGAGATTATCATACTAAGTGAAGTAAGTCAGAAAGAGAAAGACAAATACCATATGATATCACTTATATGTGGAATCTAAAATATGACACAAATGAACCTATCTATGAAACAGAAACAAAATCAGGGACATAGAGAATAAACTAGTGATTGCCAAGGGGGAGGAGGGTAGGAGAGGGTTGGATTGGGAGTTTGGAGTTAGCAGATGCAAACTGGTATATATAGCATGGAACAAGGTCTTACTGTATAGCACAGGAAACTACATTCAATATCCTTTGATAAACCATAATGAAAAAGAATATAAAAAAGACTGTGTATATGTATAACTCATTCATTTTGCTGACAGCAGAAATTAACATGAGCTTGTAAATCAACTAAACTTCAATAAAAAAAGAAAAAAATGTGAATACAGTCATAGTTACTGTATAATATAAATAAAGTTCTTATTTCTTAAAAAAAGTAGACATCTCTTTTTACAATGGCCAGGAGATGGAAGCAACCTAAGTGTCCATCGTTGGGTGAATGGATAAAGAAGATGTGGCACATATATACAATGGAATATTACTCAGCCATAAAAAGAAACGAAATTGAGTTATTTGTAGCGAGGTGGATGGACCTAGAGTCTGCCATACAGAGTGAAGTAAGTAAGAAAGAGAAAAACAAATACCGTATGCTAACACATATATATGGAATGTAAGAAAAAAAAACGGTCATGAAGAACCTAGGGGTAAGACGGGAATAAAGACAGAGACCTACTTGAGAATGGACTTGAGGATATGGGGAGGGGGAAGGGTAAGCTGTGACAAAGTGAGAGAGTGGCATGGACATATATACACTACCAAATGTAAAATAGATAGCTAGTGGGAAGAAGCCACATAGCACAGGGAGATCAGCTTGGTGCTTTGTGACCACCTAGAGGGGTGGGATAGGTATGGTGGGAGGGAGGGAGACGCAAGAGGGAAGAGATATAGGAACATATGTATATGTATAACTGATCCACTTCGTTATAAAGCAGAAAATAACACACCATTGTAAAACAATTATACTCCAATAAAGATGTTAAAAAAAATGTAGACATCCACTGTGTTGAACAATTTGACTTTACAGAAGATCCCCTCCCCTGATTCCCTTAAATGTCTCTCTGGATGCAGCCCCCCATCTTACAAAGCCAGGTTCATGAATCCCAGGAAAGAAGGGGAATAAGGGATGGACATTCCATTTTTCATTGATTCAAACTTCTGTTTTACAAGAACAAAGGTCAGCTTCTATGGACCAAGCACTATTATTTTGCTGAGAAAGCTGTTCTTTGGACTAAAGATGCTGACATTCCATGGGGGAAAAAAAAAAAGCCAAATTCATGCCTGGAAGCAAATTTTTTGAAAATATGCTTTTGTGTTGCCTAGACAGAATTTTCTCTCATCTCTCTCCCTACCCATTTTTTCCCCCATTTTCACCACCATGCGTGTTCTTTGGGGGAAATAGATGTAACTAATCCCAGAACTAGTTAATGAAAGGCATATTAAAAAAAAAAGTGACTCACTGTTTTCAGTTGGACATATGTCTTTCCTATCTTCTTAATTTAGCCATGTAATCATGCACAGAACATGACCACTGTGGTAGCCAAGAGAACAAACTCTATGCACATTGCTAATTATCTGTTTATTTGAGGTATTCACTTTTCTTTTCTGGGTGCTTTGCCTCGGTTTTCCCATATGTGAAGTGACTCTTAACTGGTTTTCAAACGAGGTTCTGCAGAAGCTTCTTTGGGGCCCCCCAAGGGAGAGCGGGAGATGTAGAGGGCGAAGTGCATGAGGCTCCAGCCTCCTTCACCCTTAAACACTGCTTTGGGCAGAGCAGATGTGCTTTTATCTGTTTGATAAAGTTATGCTTCTGATAAAATTACATTTGAAGAAAGGGTTTTGCCTCTCTGTCTTTTCCATTGTAACACCCCATGGCTTTAGGTCTCCAGAGTTTAACTAACATATTTGGATCTGCCACTGCTCTGAAACAGATTGTTTCTTCCTCAACTGAGTTCATCACCAAATTCACTTCATCACTGAATTCATGGGGGTTATAGGCTTGGGCTTCAGAAAAAGAGGGAGCGTCAGTGTTCAGAGCTGTCCCTGGAAAGCCTTATGGAAGACGTGGAGATGGGACTGTAGGAAGTGATTTGATAAAACAAGTTGAATTCCCACCATGGCCAGCTGAATCACAAGTGCAGCCTGGGCAACCTGATGTGAGGGATTTTCGGAAGTCCACTCTGCCCCAGAAAAATTTTACCCTGCCCGCCTCTGTCTGATGATTGACATGCCACTGGTGGGAGTTGAGCTTATAAATTTAGGTTTTAATCTCATTGAACATGTTAATAGCCCTGTGGGTGAGTCCCTAGAGAGTGAAGCACACATTGTTCTTTCCAAGTTACTGGATAACTGAGAATAGGATTTTTCAGGGGCACTAGAGAACTGAACAAAAGATGCCAAAAATGGATACTTCCCAGTTTACTGATCCTTTTTATACAGCCAAATTTCAGCAATTAGAGACTCATGGACTCTCTAACAGAAAGACCCCTTGAGGCATGTTCTCCAACCTCTGACCAACACTGAATACTGTCCTGATACATAGTGACCCTGGTTGTGCAAACATCCTTGGTGGAATGGAACTCACCATCTCACAGTCAAGACTAGTTCATTTAGGGAGCATTCCAGCTAAATGGAAAGTTCTTCTTTATATTGACTTAAAACTTTCAGTATTTCAGTAATTTTCACCCTTTATCCTGGGAGTAATGCAGGATTAATCCACCAGCCCTCCCAAAACAATCTACCCAGGGGCTTAAAGGGAAGCTTCCATCATGTCCCCCTTGGCTATGCTCCTCCATCTTGTGTGGATTTTCTACTCCAGTTAAACATTGCAGTTTTCTTCTATTTTCTCTCCTGACCAGGCTTCTGTCTCTCACTTCCTTGGCCTTGAGTTTGGATTCACTTATCTTGGGTTGTCAGAGTCCCTTCTTAAGTTCCGAGCCCAGAGCTCAGTATAACAACCCAGAGCACAAGGAACGCCAGACTCTTCCTCTGCTGGGGCCGACATAATGATTATGCTTTGCTAGCCTAGAACTCCATTACCTTTTCTTTAGCAACTGCATCCAACTGTTTTTAGGCTTGTACTCGAGAGAAATGTCTCAGTCTTTCTTTATGTAAATGGCTCAAATCAGTTTTGGCTAATTGTGGCCCCAAGGGGGTGATTTTTAAAATTTAGATAGATATTGTAAGGGTTAATTTTATGTGTTAACTTGACTGGGCCATGAAGCACCCAGGTATTTGGTTAAATATTATGTCTGGGTATCTGTAAGAGCCTTTCTGGAAGAGATTAGCATTTGAATTATTGGACTAAGTAGATTGCCATCCCTAATGTGGGTGGGCATCATCCAATCCGTTGAAGGCCTGAAAAGAACCAAAAGGCAGGGGAAGGTTGAATTAACTGCCTGAATGCTTGAGGTGAGGCATCCCTCTTCACCTGTCCTTGGCCTTGCTGGTTCTCAGGTCTTCAGACCCAGTCTGGAATCTATACCATAGGCTCTCAGGCCTTCACACACCACTGGTTTTCCTGGGTTGCCAGATTGTAGACAGCAGGTTGTGGGATATGACCCAATACCTTATAATAAATTATAAATGTCTCTTACTGTTTCTTTTTCTCTGGAGAACCTTAACTGTTACAGATTTCGCTACATTTTCTCCTGTTAATCTTAGTATTGTTAATTGTCAGTCAATGTCTTCAGTTTAGGGTACCAACCTGTTCACTGCCTGGATTTATTTCAGGCAGATGCCTGAAGAGCTCACTTTCTGTGAATTTGCTCTGGTTGCCATACCCTGAGTCCTTAGAGCAGTGCCTGGCCCAAGGGCAGGCCCTTAGTAAGTAATTGTTGGAATAATAAACAGATGAGCAATGAATGTTTGACACTCATCACATAAACAGATGAATGTTTGACACATTCATCTTGACTTAAGTGAAAGATTGGGTCAGGAAGAACCTTTATGATCCACGTCCAACAACTGTGGGTGTGGTCAACACGTACAGCCATGAATTCCCTTCTTGCATCCCTGGACTAAATGCCACCCCATATTCCTCTATCTTATCTTCAAGAATATCATGAGCTATTTGTTAAACCACTTACAAAAATTAAGATATGCTTTATCTAAGAAGAAAATGAGACTGTTTTTACATTTCTTTTAGTTAACTCACATAGGATTTCTATGATCACTTGTTTATAGAAGAGATTCTGATTGTTTTCTCCACCCTGGGGTAGAGTTTCAGTCTGAGCCCAAATATTTGAACTCATTTAAAGGGACTAAATATTAAAATTCTAATTAAATGCATGCACACAGTCACACACAGACACACACAATGATGGTGTGATAGAGAAATAAAACTAGTATTTAGTAATGTTCAGCACCGAATAGTGGCTTGGGCATGTTTTTTATTTTCTTCTTTCTACCTTTCTCTTTTATTCCAGTTGCCTTATTACGTCTATGAACTACCCATTTTACAATATGATACAGGGATTTTTAAAAAGTGGATATGTGCTTTACCACCATCCTTTTACTTAAATTGGGCTATAATTCCTTCTTAGTTACGTTATTCTACCTCTCAGGTTAAAGTTTATCAACATTGTCAGAGGAAACAGAGCAAAAGAGAATATTAGAGATTGAGATTTCTCACTACTCTCTCTTAACCTGATATTATCTTCCCAAAGCAATATACTTATTCCTCCTCTATTGTCTTTGAAACCACACTTGCTGTATTTGTGGAAGTTTCTAATATCTTCAGTCTCCTCTAAGCTGTAGCCTTCCTGATACTAGTTTACCAGTTATATAGGTTCATGGAATTCATAGGACACATTGGTCATATATATGTAGTATATAATATGTATATAAAAATATATAATATATATATAAATATATAAATAAAAATATATATTACACACACACACACACACACACACACACACACATATATATATATATATATATATATATATATATATATATATATATATATATATATATATATATATATATATATATATATATATATGACTGGTCAGGGGACATAGTAATGGAGCATGAAGTCTGCTAAGCTCCAGGCTTATAGAAGATCTAGGAAAAACTAGTCTCTAACTTCAGAAAGCATCCCGATTAATTGAGTGGTAGGACTTCTGAATCAGGAGCCATAGTGGACCACCCAACAGTGTACAATCAAGTGTGAGGTAGTGTAAGCAAACCATACATTTTCCCAAGAAAAAAAAATTTCTCATGATAAAGCTCAAGGAAATAAATATTAAACCTTCAGGTGATCATGAGCAAATTTTGGAGAGGGTTGAGGGTCTTTTCCTAACATCCTGATGAGATAGAAAGAATAACTTACTGTGATTCATATGAAGAAACATAATCACAGAGAAAATATCTTAGTTGGTCAATATTACACAGTGGCACAAGTGGAAGTGGACAGAATCCAGGATTCCTAGGGTAGAATTATTGCCACTTCTCTCCTCTGTGTCACACACACACACACACTCACTCACTCACACACACACACACAGCTCTATCCCCACCCTCAATTTTGCTGTTTCTCCTTCAGGTTCTGTGCCCTCCTGCCATATATTGTCACCTGTCTTTTCTCAGAAGGCTATGGTAAAGTTACATAGCTGAGCCCGGCAGGCGCCTGCCCCAGGCCAAACAAACAAACAAACAGAAGAGAAATCTTTCAGGCTGGACACCAGGGAAAAGTGATCTTGATGTCGTCTGTGGCATGAGCCGAGACAATTGATGACTTGGCATTCTGTCTCCGAGTCATCAATCATACAGAATCAATCTCAGCTCCCTCAGGAGCTGGCCCCCAGCTCACATAATTCTCTCTCCCTGCCACCAACCTGAACAGTCTGATCCCAATGGTGGGAACTGTTTTGTTCTGCATTCAGCATTGATTCACTTGGCCTTCAGTAGTATTTTCTACATTCCTCAGAAATGTCATTTAATTTATCCTCTCCGAGATGGCTAAGTTGCCTGGGTCTCACTGCATCAAATGGGGCAGGAGAGCAAAGAAACGTGTCTGGCTTTGCATCAGAGGCACAGGCCTTGGGCTTCTAGACCTGAAGGTTCAGACTCTGCTCTCAGGCTCCTGTGTTCTCTTCCAAGGATGGGGCAGGGAGTTGACCACAGGGGACAGGGCCTATAATGTCCCAAGGCACTGAGTTGTTTCCATGGACTCTGCCACTTTGGAACTGGGTGATCTTGACCATGTTACCTAATTACTTTTTGCCCCAGTTTCCTCATCTGTTAAATAGTGATAATAATAGCACCTACCTCATGGAGTTATAACATTAAATTAGATCAGGGCAAAAGTACTTAGTATGGTACAGGGCAGTGTGATCAGTGAGTGTAAGTTATTAATACTGTGATCATTAGGGCACAATTAGGATGGGTAGGATCGATCATACATATTATAAAGTTGGTGGCCATCAGGAAAAAGGCCTTGAGATTGTGGCCTGTCCAGAAAGAACTACTCCTCTAATTTATCTCAGAACCCAGTATCTGGCCAGCACTCACTTAGCTCATTATCTCAGATTATGAGCCTGACATAGACTGAATTTATGTCCTCCCAGAATTCATGTGCTGAAAACTTATCTCCAATGGGATGTTATTTGGAGGTGGGGTCTTAGTGAAGTGATTAGGTCATGAGGGGGGAGCCCTCATGAATGGGATTAGTGCACTTATAAAAGAGACCCTATAGAACTCCCTAGCCCCTTCCACCATGTGAGGACACAGCAAGAGACAGTCATCTATGAACAGGGAAGCAGGTCCTCAATAGACACCGAATCTGCCAGAACCTTGATCTTGGACTTCCCAGGCTCCAGAACTCTAAGAAATAAACTTTTGTTGCTTGTAAGCTATCCAGTCTATGGTATTTTATTATAGCAGCCTGACGGATTAAGACAGAGCCCTTCTCTTCCAAACAATAGCGAGTGAGCCATACAGAAACTGGCTTACCAGTTTGTGGCATGTACTGGATGGACCCGAAGGAGGAGGTAGAGGAAGTTAAACTTTGTGAACTTCATGAGTTTTCTGCAGGCTAGCTCAGAGGGATGTGGACAGATGAAAGGGAGTCCTCATTCCTTCCAGGCAAAGGCCTCCTCTTTATCCCTCTTTGTAAAAGGAGAAGAAAAAGATAGAACCTTGACTGTAGGTGATGGGGGCCTTTCCTGGACCAAGTGGGGAGGAGAGGAAAGACAATGGGTGCAGGAGGGGGTCAGGCTGTAAATACCTGGGAGGTGGCACTGCCCTGGGAGAGGCAGTGGGTCCCTACCTCTCAGGTTAGATCTCAGTGTGTCTCTACATCTGTCTGTCCCTCTCTCCTAGCAACTGGAATCAAGAGATTCTGAGGGCTGCTTTATTTGTTAGAAGACAAGGAGGCACAAATAAATTCCTCTGTGTGAGGTATTTAATTACATAATAATGTGTACACTAATCAGGGTAAATGTGTTTGCGAAAACACCTTGATATGGGAACAGTTAATCACCCAAGACATTGCTTCTTAACACACCTTGGAAGTTAACTTAATTAAATTAATTAGAACAATGAAAACACTGAACTGTTTATTGGTCCACAATGGCCTGAAGAAATGCTTCCCCTAAAATACAGGAACATCTCCCACACTGCAGACTATTTTTCCCCAAATCGTCAGACCTTATGGTTATGGTTACACCTCAGGAGCTTGCAGCCGGCCCAGCCTCCCCCTGTGCTTTACCTTGGAGTCATTTCCTGTCGGAGACAGAAGGCAATCCATCTACGTGTCTGCAGGTCCTCATGTGTACATGCATCCACAAGCACGTGCACACGTACACAAACACACGCACACACACACACACACACTCATATGCCTCTTGTGCACTTTACCAGAAGCTCAGGGAAATCAGGTAAGCTTTTACCTGGATTCCTCGAGTGTACGTTTTGCCGTCAACCACAGAGCAGGCCGGACTGTGCATTCTAAAGAGAGGAAAGAAAGAATGTTTTCTGAGGGATTATTATAATCATCAACATTGCCATTCCCATCATCATTATCTGTTAATAGTGACGGTGTTAACAATCTGAATTTGCAAAGTGTTTTTTAAAAATAAACCTCTCTACTTCTTAACCCCACCTCCCTCTCTACTTGGGCTTTGTATGAGGTGACAGAAAACACATGGTCTCTGCCCTGAGGAGCCTATAGGCTGTGACATCTAGCCCCCAGTGAGAACAAACTTAAAAGCCATTGTGACAACTGAATAAGCATTGAATAGTGTGCCCATGATATCAATAAATGAAGAGTGAGCTTTCACACCAGGTATGCCGAGGGCCGTTGGGGGTGGGTGTCTTATTTTGAGAGAGGAGTGCTCACAATGATGGGAGTCATGAGACCCCTAGAGATTGCACCCCAGATCCAGGAACAGGAGACCTCAACCATTTGGTGATTTGCGTACATCATAGTCAGTTTCTCCCTTAAGGAGTATTAGATTAGCAGCATCCTTGACTTTGACACTACCACAAAAAAATGACTGGGACATGCTCTAGCAAAACCACCATCCTAATGGGCAGTGGCTAAATGAGCTACTTCTATAGCCTAAACTTCCTACTATGAGAATAAGAGACTTGATGTGTATGGCCTGGAATTACTTTTTACATGTGTCTTCTATTTTCCTGTTTCAAAAATTAGAACAGGAATAAGTAACAAAGCTCTCATGGGTCCAGCACAAAGTTTCCTTTCTGAAATGCTTATTAGCTCCAAGATAAGAACATGGATGAGGGGAAAGTGCAGAGAAGAGGTCTTCTCCCACAAAGTGCAAGGCCTTTGTGGGAGAAGTGCATGGTTTGCTTCCTCTGAGATTTTCCACTGTGCTCCTCATAAACTTATTGATGCAGCTTTCAGGATTTTATTTGATTAGTTACAATGGAGGCTTCACAGACTCACAGATAGAGAGGACAAATTAGAGGTTCCCAGTGGGGAGAGAGAAGGGGAGAGGGGCAACATAGGGGTAGGGGAGTAAGGGGTGCAAACTATTAGATATAAAATAAGCTACAAAGATATATTGTACAACACAAGGAATATAGCTAATATTTTATAATAACTGTAAATGGAATATAACCTTTAAAAATTGTGAATCACTATATTGTATACTTGTAACTTATAATATTTTATATCAATTATACTTCAACTAAAAAAAAGATGGAGGCTTTAGATTCTGAGCAAGTTATAGAAGCACATATCCACCTAGCTCAAATGCTCCAATATCCCAGTGCTGCTCTGTGTTATCTCAAAGATCAGGGTACTCATGGACCATCCTTTTTCTCCCTGAACATTTTTTGGATCAATGGGATCTTCTGTCAGTCAAGGTCCTTGCAGGAAACAGGGATGGGAAGCACCCAGATGGTGTGGTTAGTTTGACAGCATTAAGGAAAATCAACAAAAGGTGTTGAAGTTCACCAGAGCTGTCAAGAGCAGGGGCATTACCAGCATTAGTGGCTCAGGCCTGAAGGAGCAAAGCAGTTGTTGGGTTCAGAGAGACTTGTAGATGCAGTTGAAGAAAAGGAGGTTTCAGTGGGGAAAAGCAATGACTGCCAGTGTGCAGAATGCAGGGAGGGAGCTGGAGGAATACACCCTGTCTGCTGTCTCCTCTTAACCCCTCATCTCCTTCCAGGGGCCCCGGAACCAGGGCTTTAGAGAACCTGGGTGATTCGGTCCATGAAGATCAGCCTGGGTCCAAGCAGTGTGTTGGAGGGTGGAGAGTGGAGCTAAGACCAACTGATATTGTTGCAGGAAAATGGGGCATGAGAGAATGGTCATGTCCCAGGTCTTGGGCAAGTCCCTGGGATGGGTCCCAAGTCAGGGTCCGTGGCTTTATGCATGAAAGAATTTAAGAGCAAGCTGAAGTAGAGTGAAAACAGATTTATTCAAGGAGATACATTCTCCATAGACCAAGTGTGGACTGTCTCAGAAGGTGAGAGGTGGCTGCAGGGCATGGGGTCACCTCGGAAGGTGAGTGTGCTTCGAAATATGGGGTGGTTAGATTTATGGGCTGGGTAATTTCAGAGGCTAGTAAGTGGGAGGATTATTCCAACTATTTTGGGGAATGAGGTGGGTATTTCCAGGAATTGGGCCACTGTCCACTGTTTGGGCTTTTATGATCAGCCTCTGTCCTTGGAACTGTCATGGCGCCTGTGTTAGGGGTGTCATTTAGCAGATGCTAATGTATTACAATGAGCATATAATGAGGCTCAAGGTCCACTGGAAGTTGAATCTTCTGCCATCTTGGGTGTAATCGGATCTAACCAATTTATGTCAAAGGCTATGTCATTCTCTTAAGGGTTGTGACCTGCCCCCTTCCCTCCTGTCAGATTATGAGAGAAATAAAAATATTCTATAAAAAGGAAATCAGAGAGGGACCTTCAAGATGACAGAAGAGTAAGAGGTGGAGATCACCTTCCTCTCCACAAATACAACAGAAATACATCTACATGAGGAACAACTCCTACAGAACACCTACTGAATGCTGACAGAAGACCTAATACTTCCCAAAAGGCAAGAAACAGCCCACATATTTGGACATATGACTGACAGGGTTTTGGTACTCTGGATGGGGGTCAGGCCTGAGACTCTGAGGTGAGAGAGCCAAGTACAGGACTTTGGTCCACAAGAGACCTCCTGGCTCCATGTAATATCAAATGGTGAAAGCTCTCCCAGAGATCTCCATCTCAATGTTAAGACTCAGCTCCACTCAGAGACCAGCAAGCTACAGTGCTGGACACCCTATCCTAAGCAACTAGCAAAACAGGAACACAACCCCACCCATTAGCAGAGAGGCTGCCTAAAATCATTATAAGTTCACAGACATCCCAAAACACACCACTGGACATGGTCCTGCCCACCAGAAAGACAAGATCCAGCCTTATCCACCAGAACACAGGCACCAGACCCTCCACCAGGAAGACTATACAACCCACTGAACCAAACTTACCCACTGGGGACAGACACCCAAAACAACAGGAACTAAGAAGGTGCAGCCTGTGAAAATGAGACCCCAAACACAGTAAGTTTAGCAAAATGAGAAGACAGAGAAAAACACAGCAGATGAAGGAGCAAGGCAAAAACCTACCAGACAAAACAAATGAAGGGGAAATAGGCAGTCTACCTGAAAAATAATTCAGAGTAATGATAGTAAAGATGATCCAAAATCTTGGAAAGAGAATAGAGAAAATACAAGAAACGTTTAACAAGGACCGACAAGAACTAAAGAGCACAAAACAATGATGAACAACACAATAAATGAAATTAAAAATTCTCTAGAAGGAATCAATAGCAGAATAACTGAGGCAGAAGAACGGATAAGTGACCTGGAAGATAAAATAGTGCAAATAACTACCACAGAGCAGAATAAAGAAAAAAGAATGAAAAGAATTGAGGACAGTCACAGAGACTTCTGGGATACCATAAACGCACCAACATTCCAATCATAGAGGTCCCAGAAGAAGAAGAGAAAAATAAAGTGATAGGGGTCCCAGAAGAAAAAGAGAGGAACTGAGAAACTATTTGAAGAGATTATAGTTGAAAACTTCCCTAATATGGGAAAAGAAATGGTCAATTAAGTCCAGGAAGTGCAGAGAGTCCCATAAGGGATAAAAGCAAGGAGAAACATGAAAAGACACATATTAATCAAACTATCAAAAATTAAATACAAAGAAAAAATATTAAAAGCAGCAAGGGGAAAACAACATATAACACACAAGGGAATCCCCCATAAGGTTAACAGCTGATCTTTCAGCAGAAACTCTGCAAGCCAGAAGGGAGTGGCAGGACATATTTAAAGAGATGAAATGGAAAAACCTACAACCAAGCAAGGATCTCATTCAGATTCGATGGAGAAATTAAAACCTTTACAGACAAGTGAAAGCTAGGAGAATTCAGCACCACCAAATTAGCTTTACAACAAATGCTAAAGGAACTTCTCTAGGGAAGAAACACAAGAGAAGGAAAAGAACTACAATAACAAACACAAAACAATTAAGAAAATGGTAATAGGAACATACATATCCATAACTACCTTAAATGTAAACAGATTATATGCTCCAAACAAAAGACATAAACTTGCTGAATGGATACAAAAACAAGACCCACATGTATGCTGTCTACAAGAGACCCACTTCAGACCAAGGGACACATAGAGACTGAAAGTGAGGGGATGGAAAAAGATATTGCATGCAAATTGAAATCAAATGGAAGCTTGAGTAGCAATTCTCATATCAGACAAAATAAACTTTAAAATAAAGACTGTTACAAGAGACAAAGAAGGACACTACATAATGATCAAGGGATAAATCCAAGAAGAAGACATAACAATTGTAAGTATTTATGCACCTAACATAGGAGAAACTCAATACATAAGGGAAATGCTAACAACTATAAAAGGGGAAATAGACAGTAACACATATAAGGGACTTTAACACTCCAGTTTCACCAATAGACAGATCATCCAAAATGAAAATAAATAAGGAAGCACAAGCTTTAAATGATACGTTAAATAAGATGGACTTAATTGATATTTATGGGACATTCCAATCAAAAACAACAGAATACACTTTCTTATCGAGTGCTCATGGAATATTCTTCAGGTTAGATCATATCTTGGGTCAAAAATCAAGCCTTGGTAAATTTAAGAAAATTAAAATCATATCAAGTATCTTTTCCGAGCACAATGCTATGAGACTAAATATCAATTAAAGGAAAAAATCTGTAAAAAATACAAACACGTGGAGGTTAAACAATACACTATTAAATAACCAAGGTATCTCTGAAGAAATCAAAGAAGAAATAAAAAAAATACATAGAAACAAATGACAATGAAAACATAATGACCCAAACCTATGGAATGCAGCAAAAACCGTCGTAAGAGGGAAGTTTATAGTAATACAATCCTACTTTAAGAAACAAGAAACATCTCAAAAAAACAACCTAAGATTACATCTAAAGCAATTAGAGAAAGCAGAAAAAAAAATCCAAAGTTAGCAGAAGGAAAGAAATTATAAAGATCAGATAAGAAAAAATGAAAAAGAAATGAAGAAAATGATAGCAAAGATCAATAAAACTAAAAGCTGGTTCTTTGAGAAGATAAATCAAACTGATAAACAATTGGCCAGACTCATCAAGATAAAAAGGGTGAAGACTCAAATCAACAGAATTAGAAATGAAAAAGGAGAAGTAACAACTGACACTGCAGAAATACAAAGGATCATGAGAGATTACCACAAGCAACTATATGCCAATAAAGTGGACAACCAGGAAGAAGTGGACAACATTCTTAGAAAAGCACAACCTTCTGAGACTGAACCACGAAGAAATAGAAAATATAAACAGACCAATCACAAGCACTAAAATTGAAACCGTGATTAAAACTCTTCCAACAAACAAAAGCCCAGGACCAGATGGCTTTACAGGCGAATTCTATCAAACATTAGAGAAGAACTAACACCTATCCTTCTCAAACTCTTCCAAAATATAGCAGAGAGAGGAACGTTCCCAAACTCATTCTACAATGCCACCATCACCCTGATACCAAAACCAGACAAAGATATCACAAAAAAAGAAAACTATAGGCCAATATCACTGATTAACATAGATGAAAAAATTCTCAAGAAAATACTAGCAAACAGAATCCAACAGCACATTAAAAGTATCATACACCATGGTCAAGTGGGTTTTATCCCAGGAATGAAAGTATTCTTCAATATATGCAAATAAATCAGTGTGATACACCATATTAACAAATTGAAGGATGAAAACCATATGATAATCTCAATAGATGCAGAAAAAGCTTTTGACAAAATTCAGCACACATTTATGATAAGAAATCTTCAGAAAGCAGGCATAGAGGGAATCTACATCAACATAATAAAGGCCATATATGACAAACTCACAGGTAACATCATTTTCAATCATGAAAAACTGAAATCATTTCCTCTAAGATCAGGAACCAGACAAGGTTGTCCACTCTCACCACTGTAATCCAACATAGTTTTGGAAGTTTTTGCCACAGCAATCAGAGAAGAAAAAGAAATAAAAGGAATCCAAATTGGAAAAGAAGAAGTAAAGCTGTTACTGTTTGCAAAAGACATGATACTATACATAGAGAATCCTAAAGATGCTACTAGAAAACTACTAGAGCTAATCAATGAGTTTGGTAAAGTAGCAGATACAAAAAGTAATAACAGAAATCTCTTGCATTCCTGTTCACTAATGATATAAAATATGAAAGAGAAATTAAGGGAACATTCCCATTTACGATTACAACAAAAAGAATAAAATATGGAGGAATAAACCTACCTAAGGAGACACAAAATACCTGTATGTAGAAAACTATAAGACACAGATGAAAGAAATTAAAGATGATACACACAGATAGAGAGATATACCATGTTTCTGGATTGGAAGAATCAACATTGTGAAAATGACTATACTATCCAAAGCAATCTACAGATTCAATGCAATCCCTATCAAACTATCACTGGCATTTTTCACAGAACTAGAACAAAAAATTTCACAGTCTGTATGAAAACACACAAGACCCCAAATAGCCAGAGCAATCTTGAGAAAGAAAAACTTAGCTGGAGGAATCAGGCTCCTGTATTTCAGACTATACTACAAAGATACAGTAATCAAGAAAATATGGTACTGGCACAAACACAGAAATATAGATCAATGGAACAGGATAGAAAACCCAGAGATAAATCCATGCACATATGGTCACCTTATCTTTGATAAAGTAGGCAAAATATACAATGGAGAAAAGACAGCCTCTTCAATAAGTGGTGCTGGGAAAACTGGACAGGGACATGTAAAAGAATGAAATTAGAACACTCCCTAACACCATACACAAAAATAAACTCAAAAAGGATTAAAGACCTAAATGTAAGGCCAGACACTATAAAACTCTTACAGGAAATCATAGGCATAGCCCTCTATGACATAAATCACAGCAAGATCCTTTTTGACCCACCTCCTAGAGAAATGGAAATAAAAACAAAAAATAAACAAAGGGACCTAAAGAAACTTAAAAGCTTTTGCACAGCAAAGGAAACCATAAACAAGATGAAAAGACAACCCTCAGAATGGGAGAAAATATTTGCAAACAAAGAAACTGACAAAGGATTAATCTCCAAAATTTACAAGCAACTCATGCAGGTCAATATCAAAAAAAGAAACAATCCAATCCAAAAATGGGCAGAAGACTTAAATAGACATTTCTCCAAAGAAGATATCCAGATTTCCAACAAACACATGAAAGTATGCTCAACATCACTAAACATTAGAGAAATCCAAATCAAAACGACAATGAGGTATCACCTCACACCAGTCAGAATGGCCATCATCAAAAACCTACAAACAATAAATGCTGGAGAGGGTGTGGAGAAGAGGGAACATTCTTGAATTGTTGGCGGGAATGTAAATTGATACAGCCACTATGGAGAACAGTATGGAGTTTCCTTATAAAACTAAAAATAGAACTACTATACGACCCAGCAATCCCACTACTGGGAATATACCTTGAGAAAACCATTCAAAAATAGTCACGAACCACAATGTTCATTGCAGCTCTATTTTAGAAAGCCAGGACATGGAAGCAACCTAAGGGTCCATTGACAGATGAATGGATAAAGAAGTTGTGACACATATATACAATGGAATATTACTCAGCTATAAAAAGAAAGGAAATTGAGTTTTTAGTGAGGTGGATGGACCTAGAGTCTGTCATGCAGAATGAAGTAAATCAGAAAGAGAAAAACAAATACCGTATGCTAACACATAGATATGGAATCTAAAAAAAAATGGTTCTGAAGGACCTAGGGGCAGGATAGGAATAAAGACTCAGATGTAGACAATGGACTTGAGGATACAGGGAGAGGGAAGTGTAAACTGGGACTAAGTGAGAGAGTGGCATGGACATATATACACTACCACATGTAATATAGATAGCTATTGGGAAGCAGCCACATAGTAGAGAGATCAGCTCGGTGATTTGTGTCCACGTAGAGGAGTGGGATAGGGAGGGTGGGTGGGAGATGCAAGAGCGAGGAGATACAGGGATATATGTAAACGTATAGCTGATTCACTTTGTTATAAAGCAGAAACTAACACACCATTGTAAAGCAATTATACTCCAATAAAGATGTTAAAAAAAGGGAAATCAATAAAAATGTATCATGAATGTTATTCATTATTTATTATTATATTATTTACATATTTGTATTATTATACATTATACTATTTATTATTATTATTGTTTATGATTCCTTCTGCTTTAGGATCATAAAGTTTCTTTCCTATACTATTATTTAAGTGCTCGATATTTCTTAAACATGAAACAGACACTCATGTTTAAGCTACCGCCAGGCCATAATTCTAGTTTTACTACTTCTTTCCAGATAATTCTCTGTGTGTGCTTGAGCGTGTTCATTGGGGAGGAACTTGCACATAGAGAGTTGCAGGGAACCACTAAGATGGCTGGCCCCAGACTTCAGTCTACAAAAGATACAAAACAAAGGAATAAACTCACTATGTAGAAGAGTGTGCTGAACATCAAGGCACAGGGGGTGATAAGCATTTTGCTCACTTTGGATCTTTGGGTTTTCAAGTTCCTAAGTTAGATAAGATCTGCAAATTATAGTCAGACCTCTACCTACCATGCCTGTCAAACATACTTCCTATCATTCATTAATAGGTTAATTAATCCAACTAACCTCTACCAAATTTCTAATCTGGGTGAGGTTTATATTAAGGACATTGTGCATCTTAGGGTCTAGTAAGGATTTTAAGTGAGGAAAGTAAATAACTTCAGCATAGGGCAATATACAATCCACACCTTGAAAGTCATGAAAGCAATGTGCGACCAGAGTTCAGAAGAACTAGAAGACACTCTTAGCTGGGATAAATAGGAAAATATCCATGGAAAATGGAATATTTGAGGAGGTCTCAAAGGATGGAAGTTGTCAAAGGAATTTGCCCAGTGCTCCCGCTCTTGCCTCACTCCCTTCAACTCACTTGCCTTTATTCATTCTGTTATTATGCTACCTGGAAAGCCAGCTCCATGTCTTCCTTTTCTGATTCCAGGGAGCTTTCCCCTAGTGATCCAAGCCACACTATGTCCCCCTTCCCAAGGCTGAGCTTCATCCTTTGCTGTGCTGACCTCTTCATGGGGTGAGACTTGTTTTTTCCAGCCACGCTGTGAGCAAGCACCATACTTATTTCATAAGTAGCTTCCAAGTTGCCCATCTGTGTTCTGGAAGAGAGCACTGTCCAAATGGGGTCTGGAGTGGGACAGATATTTCAGACTGCTGTCTTTTTTCTCAGCAATATACCCCAGCTCCTGGAGAAGCACACCCATAGGAAAGCCGAATCTTCTGGCCATGAGACAGGTGGTTCTGGATAAACTCAGCCCAGTGGCAGGGGCTCCACACCCACTGAGCTGATTATCTGAGTTTCCGAGCTGTTTATCCATCTCCAAGTTAACGTTTTTCTCAAAGATGATTACAGAGGAAAGATGTGAACGTAAGCAGAAAAGGTCCTCCGTGCCTCATCAGCTCAATCCTCCCATAATTACAGCCCCACCAGATGGGAAGGGCAAACTTATTCCCAGAACGTGATTCCTCAGCATAGCATTCCTCATTCATCATGCTCGGCCCCTTGACTCCTACACTTCCCCTTCCCCTGCAGCTCCTCCTTCCCCTCCCAGATCTTGTTCTGATTCCCTTCTTGCTTCTTCCAGGACCTGCCCCAGGACCTTAAGCCCCCAGCCCCTCCTTATGGGCAAAGTAGGAGCTTCAGGGCTGGTCGGTGTTGTCACTGTCCTTTTCTTCATGAATTCTTGATGGCTTTCCAATGCGTTATGCCCCTCTAGGAGGACAAAAGGCAGAAGCCAAAATAATAATAATAATAATAATAAAAGAAAGAAAGAAAAGAAAAAGGAAAAAGGAGAAAAAGATCTTTCATTTCTTCCACACAGTTGGATGTTTTCCCCTGAAGTTCATACATAAAACTCAGAACAGCATGTGGTGCAAGCAGATAACATATGCCCAAAGGGGGCTGTAGGCCAGCAGAGGGAAAGGCTGACTCCTGTGACCGTAGATGGTTTATCTGGTGGTCACACACCTTCACATGCCTCCCACGATTACAGAAATTGTTGGGTAACCCGGGTTTTTCTGTGACTCTACAGTTCCAACTGGGCCAAAGCTGATCTAAAAGTCTGTGTGGAATTTTCCATCTCTTTAGCTGGATTTCATCCATACCTGTTTACTCTTCTATGCTGCAATTCAGTTCTGTTCATCCCATTTGATCCTATTCAATCCAGATGTATACTGAAGTCTGACATTAAGAATTTTTCATGTTGTTTCACCATTGCCAAGAAGTATGGTAGCAGTGAAGGCTCTACCACACAACCTGGTTCTTCTCTGAGTCCTGGGTCTCTGCCTTTCCTCCTAAGCTAGAGACGTGGCTGAACAAACAAAAGGGGATCAGAATCCTTTTTCTTGACCTCTGTCTTTTAAGCCTGCACTTACAGTTGGTGCAGAATTCATTCATTGATTCCCCGTGTCCATTAATTGATTGCTCACAGCTTCATGGATACAGGCAGCTTGTGTTAAGTAGTGACAGTCACTGTGCTAAGTGCTAAAGGTTTAATGATGAATGTGAAAAGGATTTCCCTTCATGGGACTGGGACAAATCCATGAATTTCTCTTCTTTCGATAAACTGTTCCCTTCTACCGCTTAAGGGGCTTGTCCGGCAACCCCTACAGCCCTCCTGATTTTTAGCCTTCTTATTCCTCCCTGAAGTTGTATGTCATGCTCAGGGGTGTGGAGTTTGCCCCTGAGTGGAGAAGCAGGTGATAGCTCTCGCTCCCTCTACCTGAGGATGCAGCCTTTTTTTTCTCTTTAAATCTTAGTTGCTTGACAGCCAGCTAGAGCATCTTTTCCCTTTCTGAGTTGGCTTCTTATACTGTCTTCCTCTTCATGGGCCTTTGATTCTTTCTAGATTGCACTGGAAGTCCAATGAAGCAGTCAACTCTGGGGTCACATTTACTCTTTACTGAGTGTGTCTTACACAATGTGCCATACTGGGGGTGGGGGGGGTTGAGGATAAATAGGACACAGAATCTGCCTCCAAGAAACATGATTTAGGTGGAGAAAACCACACATACACACCAAATAATTTTTTTTTTAAAAAGCAATTAGTAAAAAGAGGAATATAGTTGAATTTCTGTTTTTGGTTATATATATATATATAAAAGGGAGGGGATATGGGAACATATGTATATGTATAACTGATTAAATTTGTTAAAAATATATATATATTTGTTTTATATATATATATATAAATTGAAGTAAAGTTGATTTACAGTGTTGTGTTATTTTCAGGTGTACAGCACAGTGCTTCAATTATACATATATAATATATATATATATTATATGTATATATATATATATCTATGTATTTTTTTTCAGACCCTTTTCTCTTATAGGTTACTCTAAAATACTGAGTATAGTTCCCTGTGCTATACAGTAGGTCCTTGTTGGTTATCTTTTTTTTTTTTTTGTGGTACATGGGCCTCTCACCGCTGTGGCCTCTCCTATTGCGGAGCACAGGCTCTGGACGCACAGGCTCAGCAGCCATGGCTCTCGGGCCCAGCCGCTCCGCTGCATGGGGGATCCTCCCGGACTGTGGCACGAACCCGTGTCCCCTGCATCGGCAGGCAGACTCTCAATCACTATGCCACCAGGGAAGCCCGGTTATCTATTTTATATACAGTACTGTGAATATGTTAATACCAAACTCTCAAGTTACCCGTCCCCACCTTTCCTCTTTGAAATATAATATAGTTGAAATTCTTTATTAGTTTAGGATAAATGGTGAGACTTTTCAGGACTTTAGAGAGGTATAGGGTTTACTCAGATCTTGAAGGATATTTAGCACAATGGAGAGAACAAATCAATGCTTCCAGCCTTCTTCCCACATCAATCCTCCATGCTTCTGCCACTCCCTTATTTTTTTTCTATTTATTCAATACTGCCTCTTGTTATCTATTTGTTTTTGAAATTTATGTCATTTTTAATACAGCAGGTTCTTATTAGTTACCTATTTTACACATATTAGTGTATATATGTCAATGTCAATCTCCCAGTTCATCTCACCCGCTTCCCCCCCAACGCTTTCCCCCCTTGGTGTCCATATGATTGTTCTTTATATCTGTGTCTCTATTTCTGCTTGCAAACCAGTTCATCTGTAATATTTTTCTAGATTTCACATATATGCGTTAATATACGATATTTGTTTTTCTCTTTCTGACTTACTTCACTCTGTATGACAGTCTCTAGGTCCATCCAGGTCTCCACAAATGACCCAGTTTCATTCTAATTTGTGGCTGAGTAATATTCCATTGTATATGCATCATATCTTCTTTATCCATTCTTCTGTCGATGGGCATTTAGGTTGCTTCAATGACCTGGGTATTGTAAATATTGCTGCACAGAATATTGTGGTGCCTTGGTCTCTCTGAATTATGGTTTTCTCTGTGTATATGCCCAGTAGTGGGATGGCTGGGTCATATGGTAATTCTATTTTTAGTTTTTTAAGGAAGCTCCATACTGTTCTCCATAGTGGCTCAGTCAATTTACATTCCTAACAACAGTGCAAAAGGGTTCGCTTTTCTCCACACCCTCTCCAGCATTTATTGTTTGTATATTTTCTTATGGTGACCATTCTGACTGGTGTGAGGTGATATCTCATTGTCATTTTGATTTGCATTTCTCTAATAATTAGTGATTTTGAGCAGCTTTTCATGTACCTCTTGGCCATCTGTATGTATTTTTTGGAGAAATGTCTATTTAGGTCTTCTGCCTGTTTTTGGATTGGTTGTTTGCTTTTTAATATCGAGCTGCAAGAGCTGTTTATATAGTTTGGAGATTAACCTTTTGTCCGTTATTAGTTTGCAAATATTTTCTCCCATTCTAAACATTGTCATTTCCTCTTGTTTATAGTTTCCTTTGTGGTGCAAAATCTTTTAAGGTTCATTAGGTCCCATTTGTATATTTTTTATTTGTTTTATTTATATTTTTAACATCTTTATTGGACTATAATTGTTTTCAATGGTGTGTTAGTTTCTGCTTTATAACAAAGTGAACCAGCTATACATATACATATATTCCCATATCTCCTCCTTCTTATGTCTCCTTCCAACCCTCCCCATCCCACCCCTCTAGGTGGTCACAAAGCACTGAGCTGAACTCCCCATGCTATATGACTGCTTCCCATTAGCTATCTATATTACATTTGGTAGTGTATATATGTCCATGCCAATCTCTCACTTCGTCCCAGCTTACCCTTCCCCCTCCCAATATCCTCAAGTCCATTCTCTATGTCAGCATCTTTATTCCTGTCCTGCCTCTAGGTTCTTCAGAACTATTTTTTCTTTTTTTTTTTTTTTTTTTAGATTCCATACCTATGTGTTAGCATACGATATTTGTTTTTCCCTTTCTGACTTACTTGACTCTGTATGACAGACTTTAGGTCCATCCAGCTCACTACAAATAACTGAATTTTGCTTCTTTTTATGGCTGAGTAATATTTCATTGTATATATGTGCCACACCTTCTTTATCCATTCATCTGTTGATGGACACTTAGGTTGCTTCCGTGTCCTGGCTCTTGTAAATAGAACTGCAATGAACATTATAGTACATGACTCTTTTTAAATTATGGTTTTCTCAGGGTATATGGCCAGTAGTGGGATTGCTGGGTCTTATGGTAGTTCTATTTTTAGTGTTTTAAGGAACTTCCATACTATTCTCCATAGTGGCTGGATCAATTTATATTTCCCACCAACAGTGCAAGAGGGTTCCCTTTTCTCCACACCCTCTCCAGCATTTATTGTTTGCAGATATTTTGATGATGGCCTTTCTGACTGGTGTGAGGTGATACCTCATTGTCATTTTGATCTGCATTTCTCTAATGATTATTGATGTTGAGCATCCTTTCCTGTGTTTGTTGGCAATCTGGATATCTTCTTTGGAGAAATGTCTATTTAGGTCTTCTGCCCATTTTGGATTGGGTTGTTTGTTTTTATGATATTGAGCTGCATGTGCTGCTTGTAAATTTTGGAGATTAATTCTCTCTCATTTGCTTCATTTGCAAATATTTTCTCCCATACCAAGGGTTGTCTTTTAGTCTTGTTTATGGTTTCCTTTGCTGTGCAAAAGCTTTTACATTTCATTAGGTCCTATTTGTTTATTTTTGTTTTTATTTCCATTTCTCTAGAAGGTGGGTCAAAAAGGATCTTGTTGTGATTTATGTCATAGAGTGTTCTGCCTATGTTTTCCTGTAAGAGTTTTATAATGTCTAGCCTTACATTTAGGTCTTTAATCCTTTTTGAGTTTACTTTTGTGTATGGTGTTAGGGAGTGTTCTAATTTCATTCTTTTACATGTCCCTGTCCAGTTTTCCCAGCACCACTTATTGAAGAGGCTGTCTTTTTTCCATTGTATATTGCCTCCTTTATCAAAAATAAAGTGACCATATGTGCATGGGTTTATCTCTGGGCTTTCAATCCTGTTCCATTGATCTATATTTGTTTTTGTTCCAGTACCATAATGTTGTGATTAATGTAGCTTTGTAGTACTATCTGAAATCCGGGAGCCTGGTTCCTCCAGCTCCGCTTTTCTTTCTCGAGATTGCTTTTACTATTCGGGGCCTTTTTTGTTTCCATACAAATTGTGAAATTTTTGTTCTAATTCTGTGAAAAATGCCATTGGTAGTTTGATAGGGATTGCATTGAATCTGTAGATTGCTTTGGATAGTATAGTCATTTTCACAATGTTGATTCTTCCAATCCAAGAACATGGTATATCTCTCTATCTGTGTGTATCATCTTTAATTTCTTTCATCTGTGTCTTATAGTTTTCTACCTACTGGTATTTTGTCTCCTCAGGTAAGTTTATTCCTCGGTATTTTATTCTGTTTGTTGCAATGGTAAAAGGGAGTGTTCCCTTAATTTATCTTTCAGATTTTATATCGTTAGTGAATAGGAATGCAAGAGATTTCTGTGTGTTAATTTTGTATCCTGCTACTTTACCAAATTCATTGATTAGCTCTAGTAGTTTTCTAGTAGCATTTTTAGGATTCTCTATGTATAGTACCATGTCATTTGCAAGCAGTGAGAGTTTTACTTCTTCTTTTCCAATTTGGATTCCTTTTATTTCTTTTTCTTCTCTGATTGCTGTATCTAATACTCCCAAAACTATGTTGAATAATAGTGGTGAGAGTGGACAACCTTGTCTTGTTCCAGATCTTTGAGGAAATGGTTTCAGGTTTTCACCTGTGAGAAAGATGTTGGCTGTGAGTTTGTCATATGTGGCCTTTATTATGTTGAGGTAAGTAAGCTCTATGCCTGCGTTCTGGAGGGTTTTTATCATAAATGTGTGCTGAGTTTTGTCAAAAGCTTTTTCTGCATCTTTTGAGATTATCATGTTTTTTCTCCTTCAAATTGTTAATATGGTTAATCACATTGATTGATTTGCGTATATTGAAGAATCCTTGCATTCCTGGGATAAAGCCCACTTGATCATGTTTTATGAACCTTTTAATGTATTTTTGGATTCTGTTTGCTAGTATTTTGTTGAGGATTTTTGCATCTATGTTCATCAGTGTTATTGGCCTGTAGTTTTCTTTTTTTGTGACATCTTTGTCTGGTTTTGGTATCAGGGTGATGGTGGCCTCATAGAATGAGTTTGGGAGTGTTCCTCCCTCTGAATATTTTGGAAGAGTTTGAGAAGGTTAAGTGCTAGCTCTTCTCTAAATGTTTGATAGAATTTGCCTGTGAAGCCTTCTTGTCCTGGGCTTTTGTTGGTTGGAAGATTTTTAATCACATTCTATATTTCAGTGCTTGTGACTTGTCTGTTTATATTTTCTATTTCTTCCTGTTTCAATCTCAGAAGGTTGTGCTTTTCTAAGAATTTGTCCATTTCTTCCAGGTTGTCCATTTTATTTGCATATAGTTGCTTGTAGTAATCTCCCATGATCCTTTGTATTTCTGAATGTCAATTGTTATTTCTCCTTTTTCATTTCTAATTGTATTTGAGTCTTCTGCCTTTTTTTCTTGAAGAGTGTGCTAATGGTTTATCTTTTTTTTTATCTTCTCAAAGAACCAACATTTAATTTTTTGATCTTTGCTATTGTTTCCTTCATTTATTTTTCATTTATTTCTGATCTGATTTTTATGATTTCTTTATGCTAACTTTGTGCTATTTCTTTTTCTTCTTTCTCTAATTGTTTTAGGTGTAAGGTTAGGTTCTTTATTTGAGATGTTTCTTCTTTCTTGAGGTAGAATTGAATAGCTATAAACTTCCGCTTAGAACTGTTTTCGCTGCATCCCATAGGTTTTGAGCTGTTGTGTTTTCATTGTCATTTGTTTCTAGGTATTTTTTGATTTCTTGTTTGATTTCTTCTGTGATCTCTTTGTTATTTAGTAGTGTATTATTTAGCCTCCATGTGTTTGTACTTATTACAGATCTTTTCCTGTAATTGATATCTAGTCTCATAGTGTTGCGGTCAGAAAAGATACTTGTTACAATTTCAATTTTCATAAATTTATCTAGGCTTGATTTGTGACCCAAGATATGATGTATCCTGGAGAATGTTCCATGAAAACTTGAGAAAAAAGTGCATTCTGTTGTTTTTGGATGGAATGTCCTATCAATATCAATTAAGTCCATCTTTTTTAGTGCATCATTTAAAGCTTGTGTTTCCTTATTTATTTTCATTTTGGATGTGCTATACATTGGTGAAAGTTTGGTGTTAAAGTCCCCTACTATGATTGTGTTACTGTCGATTTCCCCTTTTATGGCTTAAACATTTGCCGTATATATTGTGTTGCTCCTGTGTTGGGTGCATTAAATATTTACAATTGTTATAACTTCTTCTTGGATTGATCCCTTGATCATTATGTATGTCCTTCTTTGTCTCTTGTAATAGTCTTTGTTTTAAAGTCTATTTTGTCTGATATGAGAATTGTTACTCCAGGTTTCTTTTGATTTCCATTTGCATGGAATATCTTTTTGCATCCCCTCACTTTCAGTCTGTATGTGTTCCTAGGTCTGGAGTGGGTCCCTTGTAGACAGAATATATATGGATCTTGTTTTTGTAATCATCAGTTAGTCTATGTTTCTTGGTTGGAGAATTTAATGTGTTTACATTTAAGGTAATTATCGATATGTATATTCTTATTACCATTTTCTTAATTTTCTGGGGTTTGTTAGTGTAGTTCATTTCCTTCTTTTGTGTTTCTTGCCTAGAGAAGTTCCTTTAACATTTGTTGTGAAGCTGTTTTGGTGCTGTTGAATCCTCTTAGCTTTTTCTTGTCTATAAAGGTTTTAAATTCCCATCAAATCTGAATGAAATCCTTCCTGGGTAATCTTGTTTGTAGGTTTTTCCCTTTCATCACTTTAAATATGTCCCGCCACTCCCTTCTGGCTTGCAGAGTTTCTGCTGGAAGGTCAGCTGTTAACCTTATGGGAATTCCCTTGTATGTTATTTGCTGTTTTTCTCTTGCTGCTTTTAATTTTTTCTTTGTATTTAATTTTTGATAGTTTCCTTAATATGTGTCATGGCATGTTTCTCTTTGGATTTATCCTGTATGGGACTCTCTGAACTTCCTGGACTTGATTGACTCTTTCCTTTCCTATATTAGGAAAGTTTTCAACTATAATCTCTTCAAACATTTTCTCAGTCCCTTTCTTTTTCTCTCTTCTGGGACGCCTATAATTCAAATGTTGGTGCATTTAATTTTGTACCAGAGGTCTCTGAGACTGTCCTCAATTATTTTCATTCTTTTTTCTTTATTCTGTTCTCAGTAGTTATTTCCAATATTTTATCTTCCAGGTCACTTATCCGTTCTTCTGCCTCAGTTATTCTGCTATTGATTCATTGTAGAGAATTTTAAATTTCATTTATTGTGTTTTTCATCAGTTTTTGTTTGCTCTTTACTTCTTCTACATCCTTGTTAAACGTTTCTTGTATTTCCTCATTCTATTTCCAAGATTTTGGATCATCTTTACTATCATTATTCTGAATTATTGTTCAGGTAGACTGCCTATTCCCTCTTCATTTGTTTTGTCTAGTGAGATTTTGCCTTGTACCTGCATCTGCTGTGTGTTTGTCTTCTCATTTTGCTTAACTTACTGTGTTTGGGTTCTCCTTTTTGCAGGCTGCAGGTTTGTAGTTCCCATTGTTTTTGGTGTCTGCCCCCAGTTGGTAAGCTTGGTTCAGTGGGTTGTGTAGTCTTTCTAGTGTAGGGGACTGGTGCCTGTGTTCTGGTGGATGAGGCTGGATCTTGTGTTTCTGGTGGGCAGGACCACATACGGTGATGTGTTTTGGGGTGTCTGTGACCTTATTACGATTTTAGGCAGCCTCTCTGCTAATGGTTGGGGTTGTGTTCTTGTCTTGTTTTTTGTTTGGCATAGGGTGTCCAGCACTGTAGCTTGCTGGTCATTGAGTGGAGCTTGGTCTTACCATTGAGATGGAGATCAGTGGGAGAGCTTTTGCCATTTGATATTACATGGAGCCTGGAAGTCTCTGGTGGACCAATGGCCTGAATTCATCTTTCTCACCTCAGAGGCACAAGCCTGATATTTTCCGGAGCACCAAGACCCTGTCAGCCACACAGCTCAGAAGAAAAACAAATAAAATAAAGTTATTAAAATAAAAGATTAAAAAAATTATTAAAAAATTAAAAATAAAAAATAAAAAATAAATAAAAAAAGAAAGGAGAGAGCAACTAAAACAAAAAACAAATCCACCAATGATAACAAACACTAAAAACTATTAAAGAAAACCTCCAAAAAGCAGAGAGACAGAGCCCTAGGACAAATGGTAAAAGCAAAGCTATACAGACAAAATCACCCGAAGAATCATACAGATACACAGTCACAAAAAAAAAAAAAAGGAAAAAAATAAATACGTATATATAGGAATGTGAGAGATTTCTGTGCATTAATTGTGTATCCTGCAACTCTAACAAGTTCATTGATTAGCTCTAGTTGTTTTCTGGTGGCATCTTTAGGATTCTCTATGTGTAGTATCATGTGATCTGCAGTTGTAGTTTTACTCCTTCTTTTCCAATTTGTATTCCTGTTACTTGTTTTTCTTTTCTGATTGCTGTGTCCAGGACTTCTAAAATCATGTTGAAAAATAGTGATGAGAGTGGATATCCTTTTCTTGTTCATGATCTTTTATGAAATGCTTTCAGTTTTTGACCATTGAGAATGATGTTTGCTGTGGGTTTTTCGTATATGGACTTTATTATGTTGAGGTAGGTTCCCTGTATGCCCACTTTCTAGAGAGGTTTTATTTATTTTTTAATAAATGGGTGTCGAATTTTGTGAAAAGATTTCTCTGCATCTATTGAAATACAGTTTTTATTTTTCAGTTTGTTAATATTGTGTATCACGTTGATTGATTTGCGTGTACTGAAGAATCCTTGCATCCCTGGGATAAACCCCACTTGATCATGATGTATGATCCTTTTAATGTGCTGTTGGATTCTGTTTGCTGGTATTTTGTTGAGGATTTTTGCATCTATGTTCATCAGTGATATTGGCTTGTTGTTTTCTTTCTTTGTGACATCTTTGTCTGGTTTTGGTATCAGGGTGATTGGCCTTGTAGAATGAGTTTGGGAGTGTTTCTCCCTCTACTATAGTTTCGAAGAGTTTGAGAAGGATAGGTGTTAGCTCTTCTCTAAATGTTTGATAGAATACGACTGTGAAGCCATCTGGTCCTGGGCTTTTGTTTGTTGGGAGATTTTTAATCGCAGTTTCAATTTTAGTGCTTGTGATTGGTCTATTCATATTTTGTATTTCTTCCTGGTTCAGTTTTGGAAGGTTATACCTTTCTAAGAATTTGTCCATTCCTTGTAGGCTGTCCATTTTATTGGCATAGGGTTGATTGTAGTAGTCTCTTATGATGCTTTGTATTTCTGTGGTATCCATTGTAACTTCTCCTTTTTCATTTCTAATTTTATTGATTTAAGTATTCTCCCTCTTTTTCTTGATGAGTCTAAATAAAGGTTTATCTATTTTGTTTATCTTCTCAAAGAACCAGCTTTTAGTTTTATTGATCTTTACTATTGTTTTCTTTGTTTCTATTTCATTTATTTCTGATCAGATATTTATGATTTCTTTCCTTCTAGTAACTTTGGGTTTGGTTTGTTCTTTTTCTGTAGTTCCTTTAGGTGTAAGTTTAGATTGTGTATTTGAGACTTTTCTTGTTTCTTGAGGTAGGATTGTATTGCTATAAATTTCCCTCTTAGAACTGCTTTTAATGCATCCAATAGGTTTTGGGTCATTGTGTTTTCATTGTCATTTGTCTCTTTGTATTTTTTGATTTCCTCTTTGATTTCTTTAGTGATCTCTTGGTTATTTAGTAACGTATTGTTTAGCTTCCATGTGTTTCTGTTCTTTATGTTATTTTCCCTGTAATTGATTTTTAAATCATAACGTTGTGATTGAAAAAGTTGCTTGATATGATTTCAATTTTCTTAAATTTACCAAGGCTGGATTTGAGACACAAGATGTGTTCTATCCTGGAGAATGTTCTGTGTGCACTTGAGAAGAATGTGCATTCTGTTGTTTTTGGTTGGAATTCTTATAAATATCAATTAAATCTATCTGGTCTATTGTATCATTTAAAGCTTCTGTTTTCCATATTAATTTTCTTTCTGGATCATCTGTCCTTTGGTGTAAGTGAGGTGTTAAAGTCCCCCACTATTATTCTCTTAAAGTTGATTTCCTCTTTTATAGCTGTTAGCAGTTGCCTTATGTATTGATGTGCTCCTATATTGGGTGCATAAATATTTAAAATTGTTATATCTTCTTCTTGGATTGATCCCTTGATCATTATGTACTGTCCTTCTTTGTCTCTTGTAATAGTCTTTGTTTTAAAGTCTATTTTTTCTGATATGAGAATTGCTACTCCATTTCTTTTGATTTCCATTTGGGTGGAATATCTTCTTCCATCCCCTCAATTTCAGTCTCTATGTGTCTCTAAGTCTGAAGTGGGTATCTTGTAGACAGCATATATATGGGTCTTGTTTTTGCATCCATTCAGCAAGCCTGTGTCTTTTGGTTGGAGCATTTAATTTATTCACGTTTAAGGTAATTATCGATATATATGTTCTTATGACCATTTTCTTAATTGTTTTGGGTTTGTTTTTGGAGGTCCTTTTCTTCTCTTGTGTTTCTCACTTAGAGAAATTCCTTTAGCATTTGTTGTAGAGCTGGTTTGGTGGTGCTGAATTCTCTTAGCTTTTGCTTGTCTGTAAAACTTTTGATTTCTCCATCGAATCTGAATGAGATCCTTGCTGGGTAGAGTAATCTTGGTTGTAGGTTCTTCCTTTTTTTAACCTTAAGTATATCATGCCATTACCTTCTGGCTTGTAGAGTTTCTGCTGAGCAATCAGCTGTTAACCTGATGGGAGTTCCCTTGTATATTTGTCATTTTTCCCTTGATGCTTTCAATAATTTTTCTTTGTCTTTAATTTTTGCCAATTTGATTATGATGTGTCTCAGTATGTTTCTTCTTGGGTTTATCCTGTATTGGACTCTCTGCCCTTCCTAGACTTGGGTGGCTATTTCCTTTCCCATGTTAAGGAAGTTTTCGACTATCATCTCTGCAAATATTTTCTCAGGTCCTTTCTCTCTCTCTTCTCCTTCTGGGACCCCTATAATACAAATGTTGTTGTGTTTAATGTTTTCCCAGAGGTCTTTTAGACTGTCTTCATTTCTTTTCATTCTTTTTACTTTATTGTCTTCTGCAGCTGTGAATTCCACCATTTTGTCTTCCAGGTCACTTATACGCTCTTCTGCCTCCATTATTCTGCTATTGATTCCTTCTAATGTATTTTTCATTTCATTGTATTTTTCATCTCTCTTTGTTTGTTCTGCCATTCTTCTATGTGTTTGTTCTTTAATTCTTCTAAGTGTCTGTTAAACATTTCTTGCATCTTCTCAAACTTTTCCTCCACTGTTTTTCCATAGTCCTTGATCATCTTCACTATCGTTATTCTGAATCCTTTTCCTGGAATGTTGCCTATCTCCACTTCATTTAGTTGTTTTTCTGGAGTTTTATCTTGTTCCTTCATCTGGTACACAGTCCTTTGCCTTTTCATTTTGTATTTCTTTCTGTGAATGTGGTTTTTGTCCCACAGGCTGCAGGATTCTAATTCTTCTTGTTTCTGCTGTCTGCCCTCTGGTGGCTGAGGCTATCTAAGTGGCTTGTGCACGTTTTCTGATGGGAGGGGCTGGTGTCGGGTAGAGGTGGCTGTTGCTCTTTTGGACAGAGCTCAGTAAAACTTCAATCTGCTTGTCTGCTGATGGGTGGGACTGAGTTCCCTTCCTTTTGGTTGTTTGGCTTGTGGCAACCCAGTACTTTAGGCTACAGGCTCTTTGTGGGACTAATGGTGGACTCTGGCAGGGCTTATGCCAAGGACTACTTCCCAAAACTTCTGCTGCCAGTGTCCTTGTCCCTACAGTGAGCCACAGCCACCATTTGCCTCTGCAGGAGACCCTCCAACGCTAGCAGGTAAGTCTGGTTCAGTTTTCTATGGGGTCACTGCTCCCTCATCCTTGGTCCTGATGCACACACCATTTTGTGTGTGCCCTGTAAGAGTGGAGTCTCTTTCCCTTAGTCCTGTCGAAGTTCTACAGTTAAATTCCACTAGCCTTCAAAGTCTGATTCTCTGAGAATTCCCCCTCCTGTTGCCAGATGCCCAGGTTGGGAAGCCTGATGTGGGGCTCAGAACCTTCACTCCAGTGGGTGGACTTCTGTAGTATAATTGTTCTCCAGTTTGTGAGTCACCTACCCAGCAGTTATGGGATTTGATTTTATTGTGATTGTGCCCCTCCTGCTGTCTCAGTTTGGTTTCTCCCTTGTCTTTGGATGTGGGGTATCTTTTTTGGTGAGTTCCAGTGTCTTCCTGTTGATGATTGTTCAGCAGTCAGTTGTGATTCCAGTGCTGTCGCAAGAGGGAGTGAATGCACGTCCTTCTACTCTGCCATCTTGAACCAATATGCCATGCCCTTCTTGGCTCCCTCTCTACCCCAACAAGGAAGAAGGAATAGCCCCATCTCATCAATTAAGTCTGGTACAATGTCTGTGTTGCATTTACTGGTGGGAATGTCTCTGATTTAAAAGGCATAGATATGTGCACAACTCTTTTACTCTTCCTCAGTAAAAATGGGAATGGGCTTGCTTGGCAGGCCTGGCCCTGACAGCTTGTCTACTTGGCTTTTATACCTCATTGGTGAAAGTAGCCTGCTGGAATAGAAGTGTCCCAAGTTACCCTGAAGACCTATCTTTCATGTTTCTTCTCCTTCCTCAAGGGACTTCTATTATGTTTCCATGTAGATGGTGATAAGATTTCCATCTCATAGACACTATTGTTACTTGGTGGAGAGACAGCTAAGCAGACCACATACATCTTCTGGCCAGAGTTATTTTCTTCCTTGAAGCCTTATGGGCACTTGGCTTTGGAGTATTCATCTGTTATATACTGCCTTGTTTTGTAGACGTCTGTGAGTATTGTACTCTACACTTACCCTTGCAATGTGGTCAGAAGAATGTTTTATACTTTGTTTCATTTGTTTGCACCAATACAGTATGGCAGAGTAGAGAAGCAAATGGGTCTTTTTTTGAATAGATGAATGGAGTATTCAAGTTTGGATGATGTCTGGATGCCCTCCCTCCATACATTTTCTTTGTGATCTCAGCAAATAACAACATGCTTGTATCAGTTCATCATCCTCTCCATCCTCCAGGCCTGTACCTTCTGGATCTTGACTGACTACTCTTCTCTCTCACTCTTCCTACAGGGCTGGTCTCTAGGATTGCAAAATCTGTCTCCTCTTCCCACTTTCACTAAGGCCAGCCTGGGACAGACCCTCATCCTGGTATGTCTGCATGTTGGCAAAAGTCCCCAGTCAGGATTTCTGCCTCCAGACCCCTGTTCCAAGCAGACATGTCCTCCTAAAACAGCATGTTCACACCAATACCCATGGAAACCTCATTTTCTATAGCATTCCCATATTCCAGTTTCACCAGAGTATGAATTTACTGTTCTTATCCAAGTTCACCTCTCAATATTCAACAAACTAAATGGACAATTCTGATTGATCTGATCATGAACATTCTACCAAAATCAAAGTAGAGTTGCTCTGAAAAGTCTTCAAAATGTTCCATACAAAACATAACACCATAACAAAGACTTGATACCCTTTCTTATAGTAATTGTGAAATCTTTAGTAGTCCTTTGGCTACTAATCAAAGGACATAAAACTCTTCAGCAGAATATGATTAAAGCATAATTAGGATGGGTTATGTATTGAGATGAGAAATCAGCCAATGAAAGGAAGGTATTATGTGTGATGTTTGATTATAAAGTAGTGTTCATACCAGAAAATAATGATGGATGAGTCCAGCAAGCAAATGTACTTCACCAACAACCTGCCCTCTTTTCCTTTTTGTTTCTGCTGTACATAGCAGAAGAGTGACAGGATATATAGTTTAAAAAGCAAAACAAAATACAGCAAGATGCATATTATTTTGACCAACGTTCCCAGTCCTGGAAACCTGGAAATGATGACTAACCAGAGGTAAGAGTTATAGACACAAAGAGTTGGATGAGGCTTTTGAACCTCCCGAGCCTCCCTCCATCCCTTTACTAATTTAGGATCACATATTAGCAACAAAGCCTGGTGGCCTCACTGTGATTAGCAGTCATGGTTTGTTACTACCAGTCTTTGTAGAGCTTGATCTGTGAGTTTATTCTTATCACCTTACTTATGTTACATCTAAGGAAAGTTGAAAGTCAGGGAGTTATTTAACATAAAATAGAAAAGACTAAGGAGACCAGGAAAGCTATAGTGAATATTAGCTGTCATCATATGGAGGAAAGGAGAGAGTGGGTCTCTATATATTTAATAAATTTTTTTTCTAAGGGCTGTGGAAGAACTGGTATAGATTATAGCCACTTGAAGACAGCTTGGGTTTTTACTAAAAGAACAAGTTCAGTGCGATGGGTTGCTGAGGTTTGATGCTGGCTTGGAAGGGTTATAGAGAGGGTGCTAGAATCCTAGAGGGGAGATTGGAATTCTGGAATAAACCTCCAAGCCTCTTGTGTTTGCCATTCTAGGCATCCTTAGTGTGCCTCTTTTGACTGAAAAAAAATGCACAATCTAAAAGTTGAGAATTATGTTTTATTTAGTGGACTCACTGAGGACTTAAGCCCAGGAGATAGTCTCTCAGATAGCTCTGAGGGACTGCTCTGAAGAGTTAAGTGGGGAACCAGGATATATAGGAGTTTTTGCAATAAAAAACCCAGGTAGTTGGAACATCAAAAGATTACTATTAATTAAAGAAAATCAAACTTCTCAAGTTAATGAATTTATCATTTTTCCATGTATGAGAAGATGCAAGAGTCTGGGTTCATTGAAACATTCCTTTGGTATACACCTTAACTATCTAGGGTCAGTATCCTACTTTTCTTCATCCTGAATCCCCTCAGGGTGCACAGTCAGGGGTGGCTGCAGTGGCTGAAACCTTGATGACTGCAACATCCTTTGTTTACTGATATGGTAGGTGACATTCTTCATCTACACCTCTTAACTTCTGTAGTTGTACCCAGTGCTGAAGTAAGCACACACTAAGAATTAAAAATTATTATTGACTGATAATATGTGTTCAATAAAAGTTCACTTGAATGAAAGAATAGTATTCTATATAAAAGAAAAGAAAATTGAAAAGTAAGCAATAATCTAGTAAAATCATGTAGTTTATTCCAGAATTCAGAATTAATAACTTTGGAGTTATCCACTTTTATTGGAAGAGCCAGAATATACCTCTTCTGTGGGTGTTGTTTATTGCAAGGATTTTTGTGTTCTGAGGCGCTACTATGTAATTTTATATGGGAAGATATTTGCGATGGCATTATGGAATTGACTAACCAATATATACCACACACAGTAGGGCTTGCTTTTCAGCTGGGGGTGGTGTACTGAGCCCTGATGCCCCACAATTGTATGCACTTTATAAGGAAATAAACAATCACATTGGGAGAAATCAGAGTGGGAAGGGGGTGACTCTTACTCAGAGCTACCTCATGAAGCGGCCTCATGCTTAGCTCACTCTGAGTGGACAGGAAATGCATCTCCATCTCAGCCTGGAGTCTAAAGCCTGGACCATATTTACAGTATCTCTCTGGAATGTGCTAAAGATTAAGGAAATTGCTCTTCTTTTGGTCCCTGATGTGCTCAGGTTGGCCCTTGGCAAAATTCATAATTCCCACTCCCTCCCTACCTCCCCTTTCAGCCCTCTTCTGCCCCAGATTAAATGCTAGGATCTCAGGGGAGGTCTCTGATGGCCAGTGGCAAGGGATTGTTCCTCTGTTGCCCCCAGAGCACTGCAGCATTTTGCTTGAATCTTTCTTACCGCTCTCACACAAATCCCTTTCTGTGGGGTCGGTCCTCCTCTGAGAGCTTTCTGGCCTGATGACTAATGAGCAATGTCTCCTCCCTGGGCCGCTGGTTAACTCAGGAGAGGATGTTACCTCTCCTCCTGTATTTTCCTTCAAATGAGAGTTCTCTGGGGAACGAAGGAGGCTGAAGACCTATCAGAATAAAGTTCTTAGGATAGAAAGCCCAGGAGGGGATTTTTTTTTTCTAATGAGAGTTTCAACATTAATATATAGCTTTAAAATGATTCCTTCTTCCTGCTCCCAAACTAAAAAGTCTAGTTGGCTACTTGGCCCTGATCCTATCGGTATCTCTCTGATTTGTAAACCTCTTGGGTGCCACCAAGCTTGCCTAGTGACTCTGCCCCACATGTTGGAATCAGCATTAACTCCTCCTCTCCCCATTAACTGGACATTTGAAAATCACGTTCAGTTCTACTCCTTCAGAGGCTGTTCTTTCCTTCCTAGCTTGCGTGGTATCCCTCCATTCAGCCCACCATTACTGCCTCACTCTTTTCCCTGGATCTGCTCTCTCCTCCTTCCAGGGTGCCAGAAAACTAATGCTGCTCTCTTCTTCTGCAAGGCTGACATGCTTGCGCCCTCCCCTGCCCAACAGTTTACCCCAGTCCCCTCAAATGTTACAGAATAAACTCCTTGCTCTGTGGGCCATGTCCACGTAGGGGATTCCCAAGTCTAACACCCTGTTTCCAACTTCTTTTCCCATTTCTCTGCTTTAAACACAAATGCATACACATCATACCAACACACACTGCACATGCACAAACATACATGCACACACACACACGTCTATATAACTAGTGTACAGTCATACCCACCTGCACACATATACTCAGACACATATATACTACAGACATAAATTGACTCTCACATAACTATTCTTTGAAAAACACACATTGTACTTACTTGTTTTCTCCTGAAAACCTTGTATCCCCATCTCTGCTGGATTAGCCACGGGAGACCAGTTTAGATGTTAGTTACTTCATGGAGCCCCTGCTGATTCTTTTCCAGTATGATGCTACCCAATTTCTCAAACTCCAAGGGAGGGTTGGAGAGGAGTGGCTTACTGTTTATTGAATATTTGTTTGAAAGCAGTATATTTTGCATATATCTAAAAATTAATGTTTACAATAATTTACAAAAGAGGTGCAACTGTCCTCCTTTGCAGATGAGCAAAGAGACACTAAGCAGTTGGGTCAATTTCTTTCTCTTTCACATCACTCAGCCTATAAATGGCAGGGAAGGAGTTAATCTTGCTTTTTTTTTATTTTTTAAGCTCAAAACCATACTTTTTCTCTTTTTCCAAGAGGTCTTGCTAAATCTCCTCTACAAATTTTGTAACACTATTTTTTTACACTTGACTGCTTATTTACGTATGCATTTATTTCCTTTTAATTAATTTTTAATGGAGTATGGTTGCTTTACAATGTTGTGTTACCTCCACTGCACAAGAAAATGAATCAGCCATACACATACAGATATTCCCTACCTTTTGGGCTTCCCTCCCGTTTAGGTTACCACAGCACACAAGGTGAGTTCCCTGTGCTGTACAGCATGTTCCCATCAGCTGTCCATTTTTTTTTTTTTTTTTTTTTTTGCAGTACACGGGCCTCTCACTGTTGTGTCCTCTCCCGTTGCGGAGCACAGGCTCCGGATGCACAGGCTCAGCGGCCATGGCTCACGGGCTTAGCTGCTCCACAGCATGTGGGATTATCCTGGACTGGGGCATGAACCCGTGTCCCCTGCATTGGCAGGCGGACTCTCAACAACTGCACCACCAGGGAAGCTCCAGATGTCCATTTTATACATAGTATCAATAATGTGAATGTGTCAATCCCAGTCTCCCATTTCTCCCACCCCACCCCTTTCCCTCTCGGTATCCATACATTTGTTCTCTATGTCTGTGTCTCTATTTCTGTTCTGCAACTAAGATCATCTATACCATTTTTCTAGATTCCATATATATGCGTTATTATATATTTACTTTTCTCTTTCTGACTTATTTCACTCTGTCTGACTCTCTGTAGGTCCATTCACATCTCTACAAATGACCCAATTCCATTCATTTTTATGGCTGAGTAATATTCCATTGTGTATAGGTACCACTTCCTTATCCATTCATCTGTCATTGGACATTTAGGTTGCTACCATGACCTGGCTATTGTAAATAGTGCTGCTATGAATATTAGGGTGTATGTGTTTTTTGAATTATGGTTTTCTCTGGGTATATGCTCAGTAGTGGGATTGCCGGGTCATATGGTAATTCTATTTTTAGTTTTTTAAGGAACCTCCATCCTGTTCTCCATAGTGGCTGTATCAGTTTACATTCCCACCAAAAGTGCAAGAGGGTTCCCTTTTTTCCACACCCTCTCCAGCATTCATTGTTTGTAGGTTTTTTGGTGATGGCCATTCTGACCGGTGGGAGATGATATCTCATTGTAGTTTTGATTTGTATTTCTCTAATGATTAATGATGTTGAGCATTCTTTCGTGTGTTTGTTGGCAATCTGTATATCTTCTTTGGGGAAATGTCTATTTAGGTCTTCTGCCCATTTTTGGATTGGGTTTTTGGTTTTTTTGATATTGACCTGCATGAGCTGCTTGTAAATTTTAGAGATTAATCCTTTGTCAGTTGTTCATTTGCAAATATTTTCTCCCATTCTGAGGGTTATCTTTTTGTCTTGTTTATGGTTTCCTTTGCTGTGCAAAAGATTTGAAGTTTCATTAGGTCCCATTTTTTAATTTTTGTTTTTATTTCCATTTCTCCAGGAGGTGGGTCAAAAAGGATCTTGCTGTGATTTATGTCAGAGTGTTTTGCCTATGTTTTCTTCTAAGAGTTTGATAGTGTCTGGCCTTACATTTAGGTTTTTAATCCATTTTGAGTTTATTTTTGTGTATGGTGTTAGGGAGTGTTCTAATCTCATACTTTTACATGTACCTGTCCAGTTTTCCCAGCACCACTTATTGAAGAGGCTGTCTTTTTTCTGCTGTATATTCTTGCCTCTGTATCAAAGATAAGGTGGCCATATGTGCTTGGGTTTATCTCTGGGTTTTCTATCCTGTTCCATTGACCTATATTTCTATTTTTCTGTCAGTACCATACTGTCTTGATACTGTAGTTTTGTAGTATAGTCTGAGGTCAGGGAGCCTGATTCCTCCAGCTCCATTTTGCTTTCTCAAGATTGCTTTGGCTATTCGGGATCTTTTGTGTTTCCATACCAACTGTGAAATTTTTTGTTCTAGCTCTGTGAAAAATGCCAGTGGTAGTTTGATAGGGATTGCATTGAATCTGTATATTGCTTTGGGTAGTAGAGTCATTTTCACAATGTTGATTCTTCCAATCCAAGAACATGGTATATCTCTCCATCTATTTGTATCATCTTTAATTTCTATCATCAGTGTCTTATAATTTTCTGCATACAGGTCTTTTGTCTCCTCTAGGTAGGTTTATTCCTAGATATTTTATTCTTTTTGTTGCAATGGTAAATGGGCGTGTTTTCTTAATTTCACTTTCAGATTTTTCATCATTAGTGTATATAAATGCAAGCTATTTCTGTGCATTAATTTTGTATCCTGCAACTTTACCAAATTCATTGATTAGCTCTTGTAGTTTTCTGGTAGCATCTTTAGGATTCTCTATGTATAGTATCCTGTCATCTGCAAATAGTGACAGCTTCATTTCTTCTTTTCTGGTTTGGATTCCTTTATTTCTTTTTCTTCTCTAATTGCTGTGGCTAAAACTTCCAAAACTATGTTGAATAATAGTGGTGAGAGTGGGCAACCTTATCTTGTTCCTGATCTTAGTGGAAATGGTTTCCATTTTTCACCATTAAGGACAATGTTGGCTGTGGGTTTGTCATATATGGCCTTTATTATGTTGAGGAAAGTTCCCTCTATGCCTACTTTCTGGAGGGTTTTTATCATAAATGGGTGTTGAATTTGTCGAAAGCTTTCTCTTCATCTATTGAGATGATCATATGGTTTTTCTCCTTCAATTTGTTAAAATGGTGTATCATATTGATTGATTTGCATATATCGAAGAATCCTTGTATTCCTGGGATAAACCCCACTTGATTATGGCGTGTGATCTTTTTTTTTTGCTAGTATTTTGTTGAGGATTTTTGCATCTATGTTCATCAGTGATATTGGCCTGTAGTTTTCTTTCTTTGTGACATCTTTGTCTGATTTTGGTATTAGGGTGATGGCAGCCTCGTAGAATGCATTTGGGAATGCTCCTCCCTCTACTATATTTTGGAAGAGCTTGAAGAGGATAGGCGTTAGCTCTTCTCTAAATGATTGAAAGAATTCGCCTGTGAAGCCATCTGGTCCTGGGTTTTTCTTTTTTGGAAGATATTTAATCACAGTTTCAATTTCAGTGCTTGTGATTGGTCTGTTCATGTTTTCTATTTCTTCCTGGTTCAGTCTCGAAAGGTTGTGCATTTCTAAGAATTTGAGCATTTCTTCCAGGTTGTCCATTTTATTGGCATATACTTGCTTGCAGTAATCTCTCATGATCCTTTGTATTTTTTGCAGTGTCAGTTGTTACTTCTCCTGTTTCATTTCTAATTCTATTGATTTGAGTCTTCTCCCTTTTTTTCTTGATAAGTCTGGCTAATGGCTTATTAATTTTGTTTATCTTCTCAAAGAACCATCTTTTAGTTTTATTAATCTAAATTTAAGTTTGCTTCAAATGAAGTTTGCTTCATTTCTTTTTCATGTATTTCTGATTTGATCTTTATGATTTCTTCCTTCTGCTAACGTTTTGTTTTTTTTTTTTGGTTTTTCTTCTTCTTCTTTCTCTAATTGCTTTAGGTGTAGGATTAGGTTGTTTCTTTAAGATGTTTCTTGTTTCTTAAAGTAGGATTGTATAGCTATAAACTTCCCTCTTAGAACTGCTTTTGCTGCATCCCATAGGTTTTGGGTCAGTATGTTTTCGTTGTCATTTGTTTCTCGGTATTTTTTGATTCCCTCTTTGGTTACTTCAGTGATCTTTTGGTTATTAAGTAGTGTGTTGTTTAGTCTCCACGTGTTTGTATTTCTTACAGATTTTTTCCTGTAATTGATATCTAGTTTCATAGCACTGTGGTCGGAAAAGATACTTGATATGATTTCAGTTTTCTTAAATTTACCTAGGCTTGATTTGTGACCCAAGATATGATCTATCCTGGAGAATGTTCCATGAGCACTTGAAAAGAATATGTATTCTGTTGTTTTTGGATGGAATGTCGTATAAATATCAATCAAGTCCATTTTGTTTAATGCAAAATTTAAAGCTTGTGTTTCCTTATTTATTTTCATTTTGGATGATCTGTTCACTGGTGAAAGTTGGGTGTTAAAGTCCCCTACTATGACTGGTGTTACTGTCAATTTCACCTTTTATGGCTGTTAGTATTTGCCTTATATATTGATGTGCTCCTATGTTGGGTGAATAAATATTTACAATTTTTATATCTTCTTCTTGGATTGATCCCCTGATCATTATGTAGTGTCCTTCTTTGTCTCTCATAATAGTCTTTGTTTTAAAGTCTATTTTGTCTGATATAAGAATTGCTACGCCATGTTTCTTTTGATTTCCATTTGGGTGGAATATCTTTTTCCATCCCCTCACTTTCAGTCTGTATGTGTCCCTAGGTCTGAAGTGGGTCTCTTGTAGACAGCATACATATGCGTCTTGTGTTTGTATCCATTCAGCCAATCTATGTCTTTTTTTTTTTTTTTTTTTTGCAGGCCTCTCACTGATGTGGCCTCTCCCGTTGCGGAGCACAGGCTCCGGATGTGTAGGCCTAGCGGCCATGGCTCACGGGACTATCCGCTCCATGGCATGTGGGATCCTCCCGGACCGGAGCACGAACCCATGTCCCCTGCATCGGCAGGCGGACTCTCAACCACTGCACCACCAGGGAAGCCCCAATCTATGTCTTTTGTTTGGAGCATTTAATCCATTTACATTTAAGGTAATTATCAATATGTATGTTCCTATTACCATTTTGTTAATTGTTTTGGGTTTGTTATTGTAGGTGTTTTCCTTCTTTTGTGTTTCCTGCATAGAGAAGTTCCTTTAACATTTATTGTAAAGCTGGTTTGGTGGTGCTGAATTCTCTTAGCTTTTGATTGTCTGTAAAGGTTTTAATTTCTCGTCAAAACTGAATGGGATCCTTGCTTGGTAGAGTAATCTTAGTTGTAGGTTTTCTCCTTCATCACTTTAAATATGTCCTGCCACTCCCTTCTGGCTTGCAGAGTTTCAGCTGAACGATCAGCTGTTAACCTTATGGGGGATTCCCTTGTGTGTTATTTGTTCTTTTTCCTTTGCTGCTTTTAATATTTTTTCTTTGTAGTTAATTTTTGATACTTTGATTAATATGTATCTTAGCCTGTTTCTTCTTGTATTTATCCTGTATGGCACTCTCTGTTCTTCCTGGGCTTGACTAACTATTTCCTTTCCCATATTAGAGAAGTTTTCAACTATAATGTCTTCAAATATTTTCTCAGTCCCTTTCTTTTTCTCTTCTTCTTCTGAGACCCCTATAGTTCAAATCGTGGTGCATTTAATGCTGTTCCAGAGGTCTCTGAGACTGTCCTCATTTCTTTTTGTTCTTTTTTCTTTATTCTGCTCTGCCATAGTTATTTCCACTATTTTATCTTCCAGGTCACTTATCCGTTCTTCTGCCTCAGTTATTCTGCTATTGATCCCTTCTAGAGAATTTTTTATTTCATTTATTTTGTTTTTCATCAGTTTTTGTTTGCTCTTTACTTCTTCTATATCCTTGTTAAAAGTTTCTTGTATTTTCTTCATTCTATTTCCAAGATTTTGGATCATCTTTACTATCATTTTTCTGAATTCTTTTTCAGTTAGACTGTCTATTTCCTCTTCATTTGTTAGGTCTGGTGGGTTTTTATCTTGCTCCTTCACCTGCTGTGTTTCTCTGTCTTCTCATTTTGCTTAACTTACTGTGTTTGTAGTCTCCTTTTTGCAGGCTGCAGCTTCATAGTTCCCGTTGTTTATGGTGTCTGTCCCCAGTGGCTAATGTTTGTTCAGTGGGTTGTGTAGGCTTTCTGGTGGAGAGGATTAGTGCCTGTGTTCTGGTGGATGAGTCTGGATTTTGTCTTCCTGGTGGGCAGGTCCACGTCTGGTGGTGTGTTTTGGGGTGTCTGTGAACTTATTATGATTTTAGGCAGCCTCTCTGCTAATGGATGGGGTTGTGTTCCTGTCTTGCTAGTTGTTTGGTATAGGGTGTCCAGCACTGTAGCTTGCTAGTCATTGAGTGGAGCTGGGTCTTAGCATTGAGATGGAGATCTCTGGGAGATTTTCGCTGTTTGATATTGCATAGAGCTGTGAGGTCTCTTGTAGACCAGTGTCCTGAACTTGGCTCTCCCACAGAGGCACAGCACTGATGCCTGGCTGGAGCACCAAGGGCCTGTCCTCCACATGGCTCAGAATAAATGAGAGAAAAAAAAGAAAGAAGAAGATAAAATAAAATAAAGTAAAATAAAATAAAGTTATTAAAATAACAAATAATTATATTAAGAAAAAAATTTTTTTGTCGAAAAAAAATTTTTATAGTAAAAAAAAAACAACAACAAAAAACTGGACACAGAGAACCCTAGGACAAATGGTGAAAGCAAAGCTATACAGACAAAATCACACACAGAAGCATACACATGCACAGTAACAAAAAGGGAAAAAGCAAAAAAATATATATATGTCATTGCTCCCAAAGTTCACCTCCTCAATTTGGGATGATTCGTTGTCTATTCATGTATTCCACAGATGCAGGGTACATCAAGTTATTGTGGAGATTTAATCCACTGCTTCTGAGGCTGCTGGGAGAAATTTCCCTTTCTCTTCTTTGTTTACACAGCTCCTGCGGTTTAGCTTTGGATTTGGCCCTGCCTCTGTGTGTAGGTGGCCTGAGGGCATCTGTTCTTCGCTCAGTCAAGATGAGGTTAAAGCAGCAGCTGATTCGGGGGCTCTTGCGCACTCAGGCCGTGGGGAGGGAGGGGTACAGATGCCAGGCGAGCCTTCGGTGGCAGAGGCCGCCGTGACGTTGCAGCAGCCTGAGGCACTCTGTGTGTTCTCCAAGGAAGTTGTCCCTGGATCATGGGGCCCTGGCAGTGGCGGGCTGCATAGGCTCCCGGGAGGGGAAGTGTGGATAGTGACCTGTGCTTGCACACAGGCTTCTTGGTGGTGCAGCAGCAGCCTTAGCATCTCATGCGCGTCTCTGGGGTCCGCTCTGTTATCCGCGGCTCATGCCCGTCTCTGGAGCTCCTTTAAGTGGCGCTCTGGATCCCCTCTCCTTGTGCACCAGGATACAAAGAGGCAAGAAAAAGTCTCTTGTCTCTTCGGCAGCTCCAGACTTTTCCCCGGACTCCCTCAGGGCTAGCCGTGGTGCACTAACCCCTTCAGGCTGTGTTCATGCAGCCAACCCCAGTCCTCTCCCTGGGATCATGCTGAAATCCAAGCCTCAGCTCCCAGACCCTGCCCGCCCTGGCAGGTGAGCAGGAAAGCATCTCGGCCTGGTGAGTCCTGTTCGGCACCGATCCTCTGTGCAGGAAACTCTCTGCTCTGCCCTCTACACCCTGTTGTTGCTCTCTCCTCCATGGCTCCGAAGCTTCCCCTCCACCACCTGCAGTCTCCGCCCGCGAAGGGGCTTCTAGTGTGTGGAAACCTTTCCTCCTTCACAGCTCCCTCCCACTGGTGCAAGTCCCGTCCCTATTCTTTTCCCTGTTTTTTCTTTTTTCTTTTGCCCTTCCCAGGTACATGGGGAGTTTCTTGAATTTTGGGAGGTCTGAAGTCTTCTGCCAGCGTTCAGTAGCTGTTCTGTAGGAGTTCTTCCACATGTAGATGTATTTCTGAGGTATTTGTGGGAAGGAAGGTGATCTCCGCATCTCACTCTTCTGCCATCTTGAAACTCCTCCTTCTGCCCATTTTTGGCTTGGGTTGTTTGTTTTTTTTGACATTGAGCTGTATGAGCTGCTTATATATATTAGAGATTAATCCTTTGTCAGTTGCTTCATTTGCAAATATTTTCTTCCATTCCAAGTGTTGTCTTTTCATCTTGTTTATAGTCTCCTTTGCTGTACAAAAGCTTTTAAGTTTCATTAGGTCCCATTTGTCTATTTTTGTTTTTATCTCCATTACTCTAGGAGGTGGGTCAAAAAAGAGCTTACTGTAGTTTATGTCAAAGAGTGTTCTGCCTATGTTTTCCTCTAAGAGTTTTAGTGTCTGGTCTTACATTTAGGTCTTTAATCCATTTTGAGTTTATTTTTGTGTATGGTGTAACACTGTATTTTTGTCTTTTGTATGAAACATGCCACCTCTCCTCTTGTCTTATCTCCCTTAGATCTTGTTGTGTGTAAGCTCCATGATTTGCCCACAGTATAGACTTCTGAATCAATGCTCTTCAGAAATAACTGAATTTCATTTTGGTTTTACATTTCCAAAATGGAGCTAACATATGTATCTTTCCAGCCCACTCCAAGGATTGTTCTGAGGAGTACCTAAAATTTTCTGAGGTAGTCAGCATAGAACCATTTTATAAACTACAAAGCGCCAACCACACACACTTGATTCAACACAAACATTTATTAGACATCTAACATTGCTGGAGACATAAAGAGGAGAAATGATCACTGCTGTCAAAGAGATTGCATTCCAGGAAAAGTAGATATGTAAACAGAAAATAATCTCAGTGTAATGCAAAGCACATGACCACTAAAGTATGACCACACTACAAAGACAGGCGAAGTGGTGGATGGAGGTCAGGGGTGTGTCTGGTGTTGGAAGATGGATCAGATTGACAAAACTATGGAGGATTAAATGGGAGACACATATTCCAGGCAATGGGTTCAACAGAGGCAAGTACAGGGATGATTCTTATTTATTGAAGGAATAAATGAATTAATTCCTGGAAAGACTTTGCCCCTATGTAAGGCAGTCCCTAAATTGACGCATATGGGTTCTTCTGATGATTCTCATGGTCCAGTTAGGAAGCACCTTCTGAAACTCTCTCCCTTGATTTTGCTCTGCCATATGCTACTTCACCAGAATTTATATAGAACTTCTGACACTCACTGGACAACTTTTTCTTTTAAAAATTTAAATGCTTTAAATAGGTATCATATATTATGTTTTAAATAAACTTGCAAGGTGGATATTACTATTTCCATTTTAGAAATCAAAACAACTGGCTAAATAAATGCATCAAAGTCAAACTGCCATAGTGTTAGAGCAGGAATTTGAACCCCTGTGCTACACATGCAAGAAGCAATGTGCTCTCTGCCTGTGAACTGAAGCATGCGACTAGAGAGGGTCAAGAGGGAGACTGGAGCAGTGGCTCAGTTAGTTTTTGTTTTATGATAATGGCCTAAGTGGTCAGTGGAAAGATCAGACAGTTTTCAAGAGGACCAGAAAGCATCACTTGTTTCTTCTCAAGGTAATGGTTTCCAATGCCAGGGAGGGGACTTTATTTCCCATCAACACTTTGAGTGCACCATCCAGGTCTCACCACTGCTCCTCCACCTCCAGTTACAGAATAGTTTCCAAGGCAGTAAAGCTTGACTTTGTGCTTGACTATAAGACAAATTCATAGATTCCTGTCTGATTCTTCTTAGTTCTCTATTGGGCCTTACATAGAACTGTCACATTCTAGAGGATCAATTAAAATTTAATGAATGGACAGATAGATGGATGAGTAAATGAATAAATTTAGGTCTCAGCAGCACAGGTGATTTTCTATGAATGCACTTCTTCTTGGTTTACAGCCAAATGCTCCACACCCAAGAATGCATCCAGCATAACCATGACTTTCAACTTCCAAATCAAAACCCACCACCTCGAGGAAGACTTCCCTAATCAGCCTTGGATTTTCTCTTACCTATCCAGTCTCATTGCTTATCATTGTTTGCCTCGAACCTTTCCCTTCTCCTACACCCTTCTTCTATTCCTTTTAAACACTTTGCTCCAATATTACTGAACTACTGTAAGATTTCCATCTATCTTTTTAGATGCTCTTCCTTGGGCTGGAACACCCTGCTCTCTGTCATTCTCTCCTTTTCATCAGGTAGGTTTCAATCTAGAAGCCTTCCCTGATCCTCTTGCCCCAAGTCTGAGTTAGATGTTCTTTATCCGAACTCCCAAGACTCATGGATTTCCCTGCCCTTAATTGCCCATTTGCTTCTTAATTTTCCTCACTAAACTGTAGGCACCTTCAGAGCAGGGAACTTAATTTATGGTCCCAGGAACTAGGACAGTGTCTGGCACACACTCGGTGTTCAAAATATACCTATTTCAGTAATGAATGAATAGACAAATACAACCACACTCTGTGAATGTGTGAGAGTGGGTGTCCCTGTGTTTGGGTAACACCTTCTCACAGAAATTTTGCTCTCAAGCCATAAAAAGTGACTGAGTCAGAAGATAGGAAAGATGCTTATGAGGCTTCTATGTAATTTTAATGGGTCTTTTATGTATCCTACTTCATTAATAAAGGAAGAATGGAATACTCCAGCATTTTTTTCTCCCATCTGTATTCAAATACAACAGAATTTCTCCCCAGTTAAATTTCAGGGTAAATTAATGATTTTCATTTTCTCAGAAAACCCATTTTTCTTGAATGGATAGACAGCTGACCCAACGCATAAATGTGATTTGCTGCTTAATAAAGGAAATGGGTTGATATGGTGCACTGTAGAATGACCTTTGGTCTTGTCATGAATCTATGAGCTTTGGATTCAGTGGGGTTACCCTCTGTAGGGGCAGGTGTGGGGCCACGATGCAGGTGCTCCTGCTTTGGGAGTCAGACTGTTCCTGCTGGTTTTGATATTCTCAGTCAGTCCATGGTGAATGGGGTCTCAGTTTAACCTGTGGGGTGACTGTCCTTCTTTTGTTATCTGTCAGCTGTGGCTGGCTTTGTCTTGACACATAAAACACTGGCTTTGAAGGCAGTTCTCTGTAGGTTTTCATAAGCATTTAAACATCCCATCCTTGACAACCAATAAGTTTAATAAATGTACTTCTGGAAAATGCAGAGAAAAGGGGAGAAGTGCGCTGAATAGGGGGCTGGTTACAGATACCTGTAAGGAAAGGGCAAGAGAGACAGCTGCCCCGTGACTGCTGGATACTCTGGAGACCAGATCAGAAAGTTCTTTCCCTATGTAGGAGATGAGAGTTTTTGAGAGGTCCACAGGAAATGCAGTAAAGCCCAGGGTCCCTGGAGGTGGTCTGTGGTCAGAAGAGGCAGGGCCTATAGAGAAGACCAGGAACTTTTCCAGATGTTGCAGTGTCCTCATCTCATTCTACCTTGACCTTGGAGCTGAATTAAATGAGTTGAGGTTGAGGCAGAGGGATGGAAATCTATGGCTAAGAAGGTTCCACAAACCAAGACATCCTTGGGCAGTAATTCCACAGTTGTTAACACCTAGAAGGCAGCAAATTCTGGCTACATGCCAGTTTTACATGAGTTCCAGCAGGAAAAGGAGTGAAAGAAGTTATAGTGTCTATTTATAGAAGAGTGAGAAGATGGAGGGAAAACACACATGATGACTGACTGTTGCTATCCAGGTTATTGCAACTATCAGGCAGTTACCACCCTTGACTTGAAGGAACAGAGGTGGAGGCAATGTCTAGACCCTGGAAAGAGAGAGCTGTAGTGGAGGGAGCATTCAACAATTGTTGTGACCTTTGGTCGAGGGAGGCAGCCAGCCTGAGGTTGCCCTGGAGGGAGGGAGGCAGGACAATAAATACCCCTTAGATATGTGTTCCATGTGTCCCACTGGCTAGACCCAATCAGAAGACAGAAGGCAAGGGAAGCCATCTCTATAGTTGATTAGGGCTCAGAGCAAGCAAGGCAGAGAAAGATGCAAGATGTATCTAGAGGGGAAATGGAAAATAGTCCATATGCATGTACTATCTCATTTAATCCTCACAGAAATCCCACCAGGAAGGTATTATTATGCCCATTTTACAGAGGAGAAAACTGCTGCACAGAGATGTTAAAAAACTTGCCCAAATACATACAGTAAGCAGTAGAACGAGGCTTTGAACACAGGCAGACCTCTGGGGCCTAACCCTGTAGCCACTATTCTAAGCTAAGAAATCAGCTGTTGAAAGAATTCCTTTCAGGGGGATACAGTGTTTTCTTTTCCTTCATTTATAAGTATCACGTTTTTGAACCTTGTTTAGACTGTTTGGGTTTGACTCCATCTGGGCCTGGATCTCCAGGAGCTGGAGGTAGGCAGGTATGAACGTGGGAACAACCCTCTTGGTTTAGAGTCCCAGGGGGAATTGAGGTTCTTTACTACTCAAGTTGAAGCACACGGTAAGAATAGATACCACAGGTGAGAATCAAATGGAGTGAAAAGAACTGGCAGTCATGGCCTAGGTATCCCTAACTTTGGAGTTCAGTGATTTTCAGTAACTGGTTACAGTGGATTCTGTGGTGGCCTGTGTTTCTCCTGAAGATTCCCAGCCCCTGGTATACACATGCACACACTTTCTCTTAGTTATTCAATCAACATCAATCTAAGTACTGCTGTGAAGGGCTTCTGCAGATGTAATTATGTTCCAAATCAGTTGACCTTAGGATATGGAGATTGTCTGGATGTTTCTGGCCTTATCATATGAACCTTTCAATCTGGGTCATTGAAATCATTGACGTAGGAAGTCAGAGATTCAAAATATAGGGGATTCAGTCCAAGGGAGATTCTCCACTGTGGTGGGGGTTACTTGGCAAGGAATGTAGGCAGCCTCTAGGAGCTGAGAGTAGGCCTGTCTGATAACAGGAAACAGGAACCTCAGTCCTACAACTACGGGGACCTGAATTCTGCCAACAAATTAAATGAGCTCAGAAGCAAATTCTTCCTTAAGCCTTCAGATAAAAACATAGCCCAGCTGGCTCCTTGACTTCAGCCTTGTGAAACTCTAAGCTGAGAACTCAACCAAGTCCAACTAAACTTCTGAACTACAAAACTGTGAGCTAATAAATGTGTGCTTTAAAAAAAAAATATTTAAGTATAGCTGACTTACAATGTTGTATTAGTTTCTGGTGTACAGTAAAGTGATTCAGTTTTATATATATATATATATATATATATATATATATATTCTTTTTCATATTCTTCTCCATTATGGTTTACTACAGGATATTGACTATAGTTCCCTGCTATACAGTAGGACAGTGCTATTTATCCATTCTGTATATAATAGTTTGTATCTGTTAATCCCAAACTCCCAATCCATCCCTCCCCCCCCACCCAAATGTGTGCTGTTTTAAGCCTGTAAATCAGTGCATTAATAACTTTTTATGTATCTATAGGAAACTAATACAAGTTTCAAGTTACTCATTCTCCTGTTTGTTTGGAGTACTCAGAACCACGTTTCTCTCCAGAAATCATCTTGGACTGGAGGAAGCTTCCTGGCCAAGTTTTGTCCCTTATTTGGTGGCAGCCTGCCTCTGATGACTGACTGATATAGAAGTACAAAGTCTTGAGCTTCTTGCCTCCATTTGGAACAATGCTGAAAGGCCATCCCAGCTTTTGAGTTGCCTGTAGGAAGGCCAGACGTCTCTGGTCTTGTGCAATTTAACTTCTCTTCGTGCCCAGTTCTGCTGGCCTTACCCCCTCACAGATGGTCTTCCTGAGAGCAGGTCTCATTAGGCTTTTGCATGCAAATCCCCATTGCAGACTCTTTCCTCATGGGAAACATATTTAAGGCAATGCAGTAGATGAATGTGGAATGGTGGAGGAGAACCAAGATGAGTTTTGTCCCATAAGAGTCCAGCTGGGCACGGCAGACTCCTACAAGGAATGGTAAAACAATAATGTCAGGCACCACACGATAAAGGGCCTACATGTGTAGCCCAAACTTAGAGGGACCATGTATTTGAGTTATCTCAGAACAGACTCTGTGTATACCTGTTGTCCTGGTGGTGATACTTAACAGCTACCTGTTTGACTCTTAAAAGTGTTCCAGTTTGGGGCTTCCCTGGTGGCGCAGTGGTTGAGAGTCCGCCTGCCGATGCAGAGGACACGGGTTCATGCCCCTGTCTGGGAAGATCCCACATGCTGCAGAGCGGCTAGGCCCCTGAGCCATGGCCGCTGAGCCAGCGCTCTGCAATGGGAGAGGCCGCAACAGTGAGAGGCCTGTGTACCGGAAAAAAAAAAAAAAAGTTCCAGTTTGGATGGTGAATAACACTGTGCATGTTCCCAGAGTTCATGACTGTGGGACTGCAGAGGATGGAGGGCCAGCATGGGCTGGGGTGGGCTGATGAGTAGAGAAGTCCACATCAGGTGGCTTCCGAGCTATACCTTGAGGGATGAGCAGGATCCATGGAAGTACTCAGATATCCTTTAGGTAGAAGAGGTAGAAAAGCATGAATGGCGAAGGACTGCTAGGAATACATACGTGTGTGTAGGAATACATAAGTGGGGAGCAGCAGCAGCCGGAGGAGAAAGCTTTCATTTTTAGAATGACATAAGGAGCTGGTTAGTGGTGTCATTTTATGGGAATATAAAACAAGGAAATCTACACACATTGGTCATAGAGGAGATGAGTGCCCACATACAGAATCATGTGACATTTCCTCATATGTCTTGGGGAAAATCCAGAGGAGGAAAGGAAAAGACGGCTTGCTTCCAACTTCCAGAGACCAGAACTTATCTGCTTATCTGGGCTGCATTATTGTTTTTCTCTAAGCCAATGTGCTTATTTGTCCTGTAAAGATGCCTTTGTGTATTGATGATGAAAATCACAATGTTGATGACCATTCCTTATTTTTGCAGCCCTTAGAACACTTTCGAAGTTGTTTCACACTCATTATTTCATACAATCCAAGATTCTCTTTTGTCTTCAGCACTGTCCTGTGTAAAAGGTGGAGCAGTATTATTTTTCTCGTTCGATGGAAAAGATGAAGTCATTGATTGAAAGAGTTCTCAAGGGTAACAGATGTGGAGCTCAACTGGAACCCGAGTATGGTGGCTTCCACAACAATGGTCTTTCTACTATATTGTGAGAAGATAATGGTGGATTTTTGCCCAGCAGTGGCCTGGTAAACACATCACTGCATTGATCCCTTCCCTTCCTAGAGTTTGGGTGCTCATTAGATCCACCAGTGAATGCTGTCCCTGCCACCACAGATGCACACCACAGAGTTTACTGAACTGTATACTGAAAGATTTTTGTGGAGGTGGATGGAGGTTATGTCTCTTCTGAGTAAATGAGGTTATTTCATTCCAACTTGGATAGGAATATTAAAGGAAGAATAGTTTTACTTAGTGCCTGTTATATACTTTTAGGAAGAATATTTTACTTAGTGCCTGTTATATACTTTAAGTCCAATCTTGGCCAATTATGTCCAACCCTGCAAAGGAAGAAGCAAGAAGCTTGAATGAGGACATTGACCTGAGCATGGCAATTCCCTGCCTGAGGCCACAGATGGTAGAGATGAAGCTACAAAGTGGACCTGCATTCAGCACCTTTTCTGCTCAGCCACCTTGGCTCTCTGGACTCCAGTGGTCTCAATGGGAATCAAGGTAAGGATCCCAAGGGCTGTGGCTCTTTCTGTAGCCTTAGAGCCCTTTGAGGATGTGATAATTTTAGCTAGAGAACTTCTCCCTGGAAAAAGTGCACATTTTCCCAATATTTTGTATTAAATTTCATGGGGTTAATGGACTGCTAAAACTACTCTGTAGTTTCCAGGTCAGGAACTCCTGCCCTAGGGGAGGGTAAAACTGAAGAAAACAGGAACAGAAAAGTTTCAGTAGCTCACCGTGGCCACCTGGAGCTTTTTATTTTTAAGTTCATCTCTGCTGGAGCTTAAAGGGTTTGGGTGTTTGTCTTAATAAAACAGGTTATTACCTAAAAGGCTATTAAAGCAGCAGGAGAGAAGGCTGAGCCATCTGCTGGGCAGAGTGGCAACTCACTCTTCTCTCTAGCAAACCCAAGCTCTGGAGAAGTCTCAATTAGGGACACTAAAGGTTTGTTATTTTAGAGTATGAAATTTTTGACAGTAACGAAGCTGGGCATTTTCTGTTACTCATGCACCCTTTCACCCTCTCCCTCTTTAGATTAACTGTCTCAAAGCAGTCAACTTAAAGTTCACATTTTCCTGGATGAGGCTTCTGTCCCAAGGCTGTGTCAGAATGATGAAATATATCAAATCCAAAAACAACAAAAAAGGCTTTTTAGGACACCTTAAAAACTGACTTGGATCAATTTTTAAGATGGCCGGAAAAAAGTATATCTGACTATGAAGAGTCTACTGATGTCTAATCACAATTTCAAGAACAGAGTTTTAAATATTTAGATATTTCTGTGGGGACTCCTCATTACCTCTTTCTATAGTAGTACAGCCACACCTGCTATCATCCAGAATTCCTACCCCACTGTATCTGTCATTGCTTCCGGAGAAACACCTTTAGTCCCATTCAGATCCATTTTCTGAGTCTACTCCTGAAAATGTCATCCCCTAGCCACCTAGAGCTCCCCTCCCCCTCCTGCCAATCATCCCCCATCCATCAAGCATTGTGAGGTGTGAAAGGATCTGGGCAATCTGTAGATCTTGTGTGACTCCTACTCTTCACCTCACTGAGCCACATTTGCAATAGGGGATAGTAGTTCCTATGATGTATTACTGTTTTATGAAAATTAAATAATATATGTAAAGTGAATGGCACTAATAGAAACTCTTAGCTTCCTTCCTCAAGGCCATAGAAATACTGCCTCTTTCAGAAGGTTCTCCTGGAAGCTGAGTCCAGAATTACATTTCTTCCTCTCTCTTATCTGCTCAGTTGTCATAACAAAATAACACAGTCTTGGTGACTCAAACAAAAATGAATTTTCGCCCAGTTGTGAAGGCTGTGTTTTCCAGATCGAGGTCCAGTGGGGTGGGTTTCTGGTGAGAGCTCTCTTCTTGGCTTGCAGACAGCTGCCTTCTTAGCAAGGCCACGTAGGGCCCCTCCTGAGCATAGGCACGTGGAGAGAGAGGAAAGGCAAGATCTTGGGTGTCTCTTCTTATACTGATGCTAATCCATCAGTGCCACCCTTATCACCCCTTTAACCTTAATTACTTTCTTACTCTCAAAACAACCACCCTAGGAGCTCACTAGGGCTTCAACATATGAATTTGGGGGGACCCACATCCATTCAGTCCATAACACCCTTCAATGTAGAATTTCCTTTGTCTCTATAACAAACACCTTCACATTTTAATATTTAAATATTTTCCATGGCCTCCTTGAATGAAATGTGTATTTCCAGCTAAGACGGTGAGCCTTGGAGGACAGGGACCTGTTTCTCCCTCTTATGTATGACTAGCATGAGACAGGGCATTTTTTAGGGTTAATAAATACTAGTTAATGAACTGGCTGGTTGTTTTCCTAACATAGAGCCAACCAACTTGACCTCTGTTTCATGGAACCGTGGAGGTGTCTTGAGAGGATGTGTAATTCAGAATTGGCTAGGTTACACATTAGTCATAAATAATCCCCAAATCTCAGTGACTTAAAGTAGCAAAATGTTTTTCCTCTTCATGCTATGTAGCCACCGTGGAACGTTGTGGGGAGGAGAATATATTCATTGTAGTCATCCAGGAGCCCAGGCAGTTTCCACCTCAGGCACCGCTAGCTGTTGTGACAGAGAGAAAAGAGAACATTGTAGGGTCTGGCATCATGATCAAAGGCTCACCAGCCACAGTTCATTGGTCAGAACTAACTGTATGACCCCATCCAACCAGGGACAGGGGCAGGCAGTACAATCCTACCATGTGTCCAGAAGGTGGAGAACTGCAGATATTTGGTGAATATTACTAGTGACCACCAGAGAGGAGAGACAGATGTTCATTCTTCCAGAAAGCAGAAAAGTTGACCATCATTTTGTATTTATCTTCTAATACAAAATGATGGTCTTATGGTCTTTTAAGCACGTTGGAGACTGGCTTCAACCTACTCCCCCCTTTCCAGGCAGAATCAGCCAACTTTCTCACTGTCTGTGAAGCCTGTATTGGTAGCTCAGAGTTACAGCTTGTGATTAGAGGGACCCTTACTTTCCATCTAATCCAGGGACTTGTACAATGACCCTAAGGCAATCCATACCCATGTCTCCAGGGACGCCTGTAGGAAGGGCTTTGGTCAGAGTGGGAGAGACCCTGAATCACACCTTTGCTTCCTCTCTGCCTGACTTACATGTAGGGCTTCTTTGTAATATATATTCTATTCTATTCTATTCTATTTAATAATAAATGATGCTACAGAAAGAAGTTGAAAACCATGAATGTGGTCCAACCACAGGACATACATGATTCTACAACGTTGTTTCCAAAACCCAAAGCCAGACCTTAAGGACTGAATTGACACCTGCCTCTGTAGTGCCTGGCACAGCACCTCCCCTTCACTTCAGGACTCTACATCCTTGTCTTGATGACTATCGTTAAACTAGATTTCAGGGCGCTCTCCTCGGCTAGGGACCTGCATGCATTGAACACTTGGGCAACCTCCTTACTGATCTGTGAAGCAGCCCATTAGCATTGCAAACGGAGGTACCTCCTCTCTGCTTGGAGCCTAGTCCTTGGCTTGTTTGGACCAATATATTATTCAAAGTAAGCTAAGGAAGAATTAGAATATTTTTGTCTGCTGTGTCTCCAAAATCACAGTCCCCAAAAGCTTAGGACCCTTTTAAAGTTGTTTTCCTTTTGTTTCTTTAAAAAACTCTCTTTCCGAGCAAGCCAAGGGCTGATGAGCTGTCACCACCCTCAACACTTACATGCAGATATGGGAGAGTGACAAAGACCTTGATTACAGCTCCATTTGCTTCATGAAGGACTAAACCATCCAGTTAAAGCCACAGAAAACACAAGAAATGGACTCCAACAAGTGATGATGGAGCCAGCTGGGCTACCTGGCTGGCCCTCCGTGTAGCCATACTCCTCCTTCCAGAGGGCAGCACTGGTTCTAGTCTGGTAAAGGAGTACTCAGTGGCTCCGGATGCTGTCTGCACACAGACCGTCTTCCCTTCCTGCTGCCTGGGGTCTGAAACACTAGAGTTGGTGTTTAATCCCTCAGGTTTTGAGTTCAGTCCTTGTTAAAATGCCCCTCTCACCAGTAGGACTCCATGGTCAAGGTGTCATCATGCAGGGCCTCCTCAGTAAGAACGAGTGTGTGAGAGCAAGTGTCCCCAGGTGATCAGGAGGTGACTGAAGGTCAGGCTACTGGGTTGGGAATGGGTGGGTTAGGCAAGATTAACTTCAAAAGTACAAACTGGTGAAAACCTTCCACTTGGGGATCACTAGGCCCCATTCTTTCAGTGCAAGAATAACAAGTAAGTCTCAGCTCTTTTCTCTAAATCTATTTGTGGTAAACTTAGAAATCTTACTGAATAAAGCCTAGAGGCTAAAGAACAAGGAGGTCTATGCACCTGGAATACTCAGCACCAAAGATGTTCATTCATTAATTTAATTAAACACATGACCAAACAGCTGCTACACTACATACATCTTCCATAATGAAAGTGCAAAACCCACTGCAAACTCTCCTGATTTATTAAATCAAATTATTCAATCCAATCAGTAAAGACGAAAGCCCCTGTGCTGGGAGTAGGGGTACCTCTGCTTCAGGACTAGACAGTCCAGCCAGGAAAATGTAAAAGCTGTTTCACTGGGATTTAATGTCAGAAAAACAAGGAGCTAAAGGATGGTGCCCCAGGGCCTAGGGCCAGATCAACTTTCTTGGCTCAGCTCTCCAGCCCCTTGCCCACCCCGTGGCACAGAGCAGAGACTGAAGATGTGTCTTCTAGTTATGAAAGCACAGGTACTAATAAATGAACAAGTGAGTGGTAAGAACGGCAGTGGGGTGACCTGATGTCAAAGGCTCCCTGACCCCCTTTTTGTTCTTGACCCTCAGGCTTCAGCAGGAAGAGTCTTAAATTAACTAGAAATAGATTTTGAGAAAAGAGTTGATATATTTGCTATTCTGCTGTCAGAATAACAGGACCTAATGACTGCAAAACTGTGTTGGGTACATAGAAGTTTCTCAATAAATGTTTGCCAGAGCAGTAGGGTTTACCTAGTGTCATTCATTAAGACATCATAAGTGGGCTTCCCTGGTGGTGCAGTGGTTAAGAATCCACCTGCCAAGGTAGGGGACACAGGTTTGAGCCCTGGTCCAGGAATATCCCACATGCCATGGAGCAACTAAGCTCGTGCACCACAACTACTGAGCCTGCCCTCTAGAGCCCACATGCCACAACTACTGAGCTTGCATGCCACAGCTACTGAAGCCTGCACGCGTAGAGCCCGTGTTCTGCAACAAGAGAAGCCACCGCAGTGAGAAGCCCGCACACTGCAACGAAGAGTAACCCCAGCTCGACGCAACTAAAGAAAGCCCATGTGCAGCAACGAAAACCCAACACAGCCATAAATAAATAAATAAATTTATTGAAAAAAAAAGACATCATAAGTATTTCTTTGTCCATAACTTGTTATTGATGAACATTACCTTGTGAAGTTGGGGCACAGGTGGGGTGTATTGATAAAGAACAGAAAGAGAGGAAGAACCAGAGCTCCTTTTTCGAGAAACTTGGATAAGGGGAATGAGGCCAAGTGGCCTGAGGAGAGATCTGTGGGCCTCAGAAAGCAGGGCATGTGGAGGATCTCACAGCATCCTTCCTCCAGTGCCTCTCACAACCTCTGCAGCCTTGAATTCAATGATGGGCAAACAGACTGCCTTGTTCCTCCCTGGTTCCCTCTCTCTCTGGACCATGGGAAACATCTGCATTCTTGTACTGAGGTTCAACAGGAAGCTGGCTTCCCCAACGTGGTGTGAGTGCCTGCAATACTGAGTTCCATGGGTGTTTATATAAATTTCTGAGCCATGTTATAACTGGGGGTTCTGTCACTAGGCTGCTGGGGCAGCTTCCCTGCCCGCCTCGGGCCTGTGTGTGATGTGGATTAGCAATACAACTTACAGAGGACTTCCCCACTGGGTCTAGATCAAGCACTTCAAGTATAGCTTCAACTTACAAATATTCAAATTAGCTCAAAATAATAATATAATAGTAATTCCTATAGTTATCTCTTCTCCTTCCTCTTACTCCTCCTCCTCCTCCCCCTCTGCTTCTCCCCTTCCCCTCCCCCTCCCCTCCCCCTTCCCTTTCTCCTTCTCCTCCCCTCCCCTTCTTTTCCCCTTTCTCCCACTCTCCTCCCCCTCCCTCCCCTTTCTCCTCCTCCTCTCTTCTCCCTCCTCTCTCCCTCCCTCCCCTTCTCCCCTTCCTCCTCCCCTTCCTCTCACCCTGTCTCCTCCTCCTCTCCTCTCCCTCCCTCCCCCTTCTCCTCCTCCCCTCCCCCTCCCTTCCCCTTTCTCCTCCTCTTCCTCTCCCCCCCTCCCCCCTTTTTCCTCCTCCTCCTCCTCTTGATGATTTTACTGCTGAGGCACTGAGTAGTCTTGGAATTCTGCTTACTGAGTCTTCCCATCTCTACCCACTTCCTTCAATATACTTCAGCCTTTTATCCCTAAGGTTATATTCTTGTTATCCATGCTTTTGAAAGAAGTCTTTACTGGGGCAGGGGAGTGGCTCTGGCAATGCTTTCTACTGTACAATTGCAATAGAAATTGTGCCCATAGAAAAGATGTCCACATCTTCCCAGTGACCATGATCAGTGTTTTTTTTTTTTTTCTGGCTTATCTTTCACCTCAGGTATGCTTATTGTCATTTTAACATGATAAGAATTCAGGGACATCAGTTTATCCCACCCCCAAATCATTGGCAGCAGCAAGATTGGGCTTGGAGCCCTAGACCCTTCCATTATGTCCCTAAGCTGTATCTAAAGTTACTGCAAATCAATAGACATTTTAAGTGAACACAATATTCTTACAAAGCAATTGCAACTTCAAACAGGATCCTCTAGTGTCCCTTCCTAGTTGGACTGCAACCTCCAGCACTTATTATAGTTTCTGTTACCTTTATTTTGTTTTCTTACAGGTTTAGATGAGACCTGAGATCCTTTGGGATTTACTTCATAATAAATGTCCTTCAAGAGGCATGTACATTTTCTCTGGTTGAGACTCTGTCTCATATTCACTGACACATAAACAGGGATTGCTTTCCTTTATAAATAATTAGCACAGAGCAGGCTCTGGGGGGACCAGATTCAGGACATGCATAGATTATGGGGATGGGAAAGGGAGGAGGCAAAGAAGATGGAGGAAGAAGAGAAGGACATCTATAGTGGAGTCTGAAGGAAGGTTGAGGGAAGGTTTAGCAGGGGATGACAATTATCTACAGCAGAAGAGTCAGGATGTTCTGAGGAGATGGCCAAGCTTATCAAGTCCCTGGACTTTGATGTCAGGGACTGGACTTCATTAGGGCCTTTTTCTAGATGCTTCTGGGGATGCCCAGATGAGCAAGACCAGGAGAAACATAGAGCCATCAAGTTTCAGAGTTGACAGAATCTTAGAATTCATTTAGTCTAATCTCCATCTAAAGCTTGAATTGCACAAGGACAACCAATATACAGCCTCTGCCTTGGCGGCACCCCCCAGGATACAAAAAGGTTTCCAGGGAGAATTAACCAATTCTGGTTTTGAACATTTCAGAATGGTGGAATTTTTATCCCTGTATTGACATGTAACTCCATGTAATTTCCATCCAGAGGCCCTTGTTCTACCTTTGGAATTGTACCCATATGCTATGACCCTTCCCACATGGCAGGTTTTCAAATTTTTTGGTCTAATACCTCCAGAATCTTCTTGTCAACCTGAGCACCTCCCCGAACATCCTCCAGTCTTCCCCTATCCTGAAGAGTGCTAGTGAATTCTGACCAGCAGTTTAGTGGAGGCAGGAGTGTCACTTCTTATTTATTTATTTATGCTCTAGTAGTTTAAACTGAAAGAAGTCATGTATTTACCATCTTATATTTGTATAGAACAATTTCTCTGTTAGATCTTATCTTTTGCTTATTGTTCAAATATCAAGAACTTCTTTTAGAAATATGTTCTACCATTCAGCCATTCATTTAACAGATAATAATATTTGAGCACAACCATGTGCCAGGCACTCTTTTAGGGACTGGGTATAAGCCAGTGAATAAAACAAAGTGCTTTCCTTCTTGAAGCTTACCTTCAAGTTGGATGAGAGAGATCATCAACAAATAAACAAGTAATATATGGAGTGAAACAAAAGAGACTAGGGTGTTATGCAGAGCTGGGCAGAGGTTGCTTTTCATACAAAGTACATATGTGTGTTGTTATTTCATATACTGTATATTTCAGCATCCATATCTGCTCCATGCTTTATGTCATCCACAATCATGGGGAGACAATTTTGCATGATGACGATAACAGCTGTCACCACTGCTAATGCTACCACAGCTCGTGACACCAGTACCACACACTCATGTCATCAACCACACAGGACAGAAGCTCTGAAAGATCATGGGCTCCATGTGACCAGTCCTACTGGGTCTGAAAGCACTTCTTAGCTGTGTAACATGGCCAAGTTTTTTAAACCTTGAGCCTCAGTTATTTGTAAAATGGGGATTAAAATGATAGCCTTTAAGGTTGTAGCGAGGATAAGATGAAATATTGTATGTAAAGCAAATTCTAGTTCATAGCAGAATTTGCTCATAATGAGCAAATATTAGTTCTCATTCTTCTACCCTTTCTATGTCTCCAGCCCATATGCTGATAAAAATGTTTGAGAAAGGTTGAGAATTGAAAATCTCACTAAAAATCTCTCTAATATTCACCTTACTCAATAAGTTAGGGTCTTTGATCATGGTAGGCAGGTTTGGAGTCCATCTAATTATAGTACCAATTTCTCCATGCTTATATGTCTTTTTCCATAAGAGCATCAGATTAGGACAGTTACTAAAATTATTGTTGTATATGGAGTGGGTTAGCTTGGTAAGGATGTATGAGTTACAGATTGAATTGAATGGTAGAATATAAGATAAGATTGAACAAAATAGTCATAATCAGCATATGATACAGGAATAGACTGAGGTGAGATGGATTGGAATGGAGTATAGTGGGTGAGGATGAGATGGGATGAAATGTTCTGGAATGAAACAGGATCGGGAAGCCAAATAGTTTGGAAACGAAGTGGGTTGAGATCATGTGGACAAGTAGAATGGTCAAAGAATGTCACTTTTTAGTTTCTTTACTCTCCTACATCCTTTTTCCACAGAGACTCTGAACATAACAGTCATGAGCATCTTGAATCTCCGTGTGTTTTGCACAACCTGATGTCAGTGTTGACAGAGACTTACTGCTGCCTTCAAGGGATTTATGCTGCCTCTTTAATGTCACCCTTCTGTGGTGGCTTTACAGCCCTGCTGTCCAACTTAATATCCGCAGCTTGCCATTTCACACAGAGGCTCTCTTTGTCCCAAATGCACAGGGAATGGGAAGGAGTGTGAGGCCCCCTGTGTAGGACAGCTGTGTCTGTTTCTGGGATGGGTCTGGGCTGGGGTCCAGTGATTATTCTGCTCTTCGTCTTTTAACAATTTCCTGCACAAATAGTGTAGTCTCTCCAAGGGAATGTTATGTGCAGTGTCTATACGAGTTAAAGGAACTGGGATGTCCATGAACACTGGAGAGCACACGTTCTCTTGAAGGTGTTCTGACTCTCTAAAAGTGGGTATATTGGGAGCTTATGCTCATGCACTCCTCTTTAGCTCCAGCAGGGGTTACATCATAGCTGCATATCTCTTTCTTTGTGAGTGTTACATGGCACCTACTGGAGCAGTTCTGGCTGAAAATGATTTATCTGTCTTTATTTTCCTGCTCTGCCTTGTCTGAGCATCATCTGGGATTGTGGTTAGCAGGCAGTTGGGAGTTAAGATTCCCAGGCTGGGGCTTGCCTGGGAATCGTATCTCTCTATAGGCTCCTAAGGGGCTGATGTTACTATTGAAAAGCTGGCCGTAGAGAACGTGTAGGTGTGATGTAAGTGTATTGGTTTTGAAGCCAGACAGCCTTGAGGGTCTTGGGCACCCAGGACTAGGGTGAAGCAAAGTACTCACCTCAGGGGCATCTAGGTGCAGGGATGGAATCTAGGTGCAGGGTCAGCATCTGAGCATGAGGGCCTCCTGACATTTTGCACCTTGGTTGACTCACTTGACTTACTCTACTTCTGCTTCTGCTTGAAGGGTTAAATTGTGATTCAGCTACTTCCTAGCTGGGTCTTCGACAGAGTCATTTAACCTCACTTAGCCTGATTTTCCTCATCTGTAAAATAGGCAGCCTATGTTTACCCCTGAGAATTTCAGTGAAGATAAGGTGAAATAGCACAAGTAAGACATCAACTACAGGGAATACTTATAGAACAGTATCTTTCTACTTTCAGTATCCATCCCTCCCTGAAAAACAACAACACAACAAAGTAGCCAATAAGACAGCAACAAAGATATGAGTGCAGTGGTTTAAGGGCTACAGTTGATTTTCTCTTGAAGGCTGTTTTTGATCTGAGTCACAAGATTTCCCTCAGACTTGGGCAGACCTGTCACACACAGTAGGAACCAATGGGCTACAAATGCTGGACTGGGACATAGGATCAAGGTCCCTGGGTTTCAATGCTTGCTGTTCTTCCAGAGAAATCCTTCCACCTCTCTGCCTAGAATGGGAAAACGGGTATCATTGTGGAAAGCAGAGTGTGTCTGTGATGCTGTCAGCTTCAACTCCAAGTCTTCATTTCCTAGAACATGATTGCTAATGTTCCGTAAAGGTATATAAAGCCATCACATATAAAGAACTCTGTCTGATAAAGATCATTCACAGTGAGGTTAATGTGCTGGTATCTCCTCACTGTTCTTACCCCACCCGCCATGCCCTCCCCATGCCACTCCTTCCAAATCCCACCTTCTCCTTCAAGTCCATCTTAGGCTCCTCCTTATCTTTGAAGTCCTCCTGGCCACTCTAGGTCACCATTGTTTCTTTGTTCACCTTGCTTTTGGAGGTATAGTCATTTCAAGCCAACCTGGGGCTGGGAACTAAGATGTTGGCACCAGTCATGGGTCAGGCACTATGCTAAGCTCTGATCTCTGTCTCTTCTGATGTCATCAAGGATCTTCTGAAGCATGAACTACAGAGATCACCCAGTGGAAGCAGAGGACATCAGACCCAGGGCAAATCTTTGGAAGCAAGTAATCCCCAAGGTCACACAGTGCCTTAATGACAAAATCTAGGCTAGATCTCAGCTCTTCTTAACCAAGTCCTCTTTCATAATTACTCCATAATCGTCAGTTAATTATGTGCTGCTGCCTTGTAAATATCCACTGCAGGGCTGGGTAACTGCAGGTTTCTTCCAACTAACCAGATAGTGATGTACTTAAAGGAGGAGCCTACGTTTGATCAATCTTGTATCCTCATGATGCCCAGCGCAACATCTGGTACACAGGAGTAGCTCTTAAAAAGATCACAGACAAAACCCCAAGGCCCTAAATACTTACTGACTTGGTTTTACCTATACTAGAGGCATTCACATTGCAAAAACAACTCCTGCATGGGCAAGAGTTGTGTTATCTAATGGGGTTGATTTCCAATGTTAGCCACTCTATAAGTCCAGCTGGGTGTGATATTTTGGGGTCAGAGAGGCCTTTCCATGCCTTTCATATCTCATAACATAGATAGCTACCCAACCCCCAGTGCTGGAGTCTGCTGAAATCCAGTTGACTAAAAAAAAATCTAATTAATATGGTTTTAATTATGTCAGTAATAATACCTACCTCCAAGCATGAGAAAGTAGGATATTAAGTTAGTGATACTAAATTTCCTAAGGGTGGTAAGACCCTTTAAGATGAGTTTATTTGTTACTGATATGATTAGAGAACAGAAGTAGGCACATTTGAAAGATTCCAAAGGGTAAGCAAACATCAATATATCAGTCAATTGTGCAGTCAATCAATCAGTAATCTAGACACAATGTTAGGCTCTGGCTGTACATAAATAGATGATATCCCTGTTTTTGTACCATATATAATGAGGTAGAACTGGCAAAGCATAGGTCCCTGCCCCCTCTAAACTAGTTCAGTTATGTTTCCTTCTCTCCATTTCTTATCATTTCATCCTGCATTGCTTGTTTCAACCTAGCATGTGTTACGTTACATTGTTCTGACTTACTTAAGAATGTGCCTTTCTCCTCAACTAGGTTTGTAGCCCCTTACAAGCAAGAGCTTATCTTTTATCTTTTTGTATCTTCAATTCCTAGGATAGTATTGGCATTGAGTAGGTACCCAATCCATTTTTCTTATAGCTGGAGATTAATCACCTAAAAAGTCATCACTGTTAGCCTTATTTCTTTGGAAGGCTTTCACAAAGGAGGTGGGACTTGACAAAGGATGGTTCCTGCAGGAGAGCAATAAAAGCTAAGTTTAAGTAAGTAGAACTGGCTTCTATGGGGCATTCACCAACAGGCATAGGAATTCAGAGTTTATTGCTCAAGAAATGGGGAAACATTGCTAGGATATGAGTGCATCAGTGGTGGGAGTTCTAAGTTTTCTAATATTTCTCTGAATGTGGTATTCAAATATGTTCTCCCATAATAAATGCTGGAGAGGCTGTGGAGCAAAGGAAAACTTTGTACACTGTTGGTGGGAATGTAAATTTGTGCAGCCAAAATGGAAAACAGTATAGAAAACTAAAATTAGAGTTACCATATGACTCAGCAGTTCCACTCCAGGGAATATACCTGGAAAAGACAAAAACTCTAATTTGAAAAGATACATGCAATAGTTCATTGCATCACTATTTACAATAGCCAAGACATGGAAGCAACTTAAGGGTCCACTGATGAACAGATGAATGGATAAAGAAGATGTGATACATACATGTAATGGAATATTACTTAGCCATAAAAAAGAATGAAATAATGCCATTTGTAGCAATATGGATGGACCTACAGATTATCATACTAAGTGAAGTAAGTCACAAAGAGAAAGACAAATACCATATGATATCACTTATATGTGGAATCTAAAAACAAGATACAAATGAACTTATTTATAAAACAGAAATAAACTCACATAGAAAACAAACTTATGGTTACCAAAGGGGAAGGGGGGAGGGATAAATTAGGAATTTGGGATTAGCAGATACACACTACTGTACATATGACAGGTAAACAACAAGGACCTACTGTATAGCACAGGGAACTATATATTCAATATCTTGTAATAACCTATAATAGAAAAGAACCTGCAAAAGAATATATATATATATATATATATATATATATATATATATATATATATATACATACACACACACATGCACACACACAACACACACACATACACACACACACACACATATATATAACAATCACTTTGCTGTACACTTGAAACAAACACAACATTGTAAATCAACTATATTTCAATTAAAAAAAATAAGTTCTTGGGTTCACACATTTATCCCACTGCCAACTCAGCTCTGCTCAGTTTTTCATGAGATTTCAGACTAAAGCAGGAAGTCTATTCACAGCCTCCCGAGTTGTCTATTCAGTGTGCTTTAGAATGAATTCATCCATCCAACCTAGACTTGTGGCCTAGGTCATGGTGTGTTGCTAGCAGATTATCTTTTGCTCTTAGTCTGGATCTACTGCATCAGCCATAAAGCCCTTATCTCAGTGCTGTCCCCAAGTTTCAAACCATCTCTAATTTTGTCTTCTTCGATATTCTTCCTCTTCCAATCTGAGACCTAAACATTTCTCTTACTTCCACGTTGTGATGGGAGGCCTGAAATTAACTTGCAATATTAAATACTGCCTTGACATCTTTGAGCCTCACAGGGCCCCAAAGGCCTAACCATAAGTTCCCCTGCTCTCACCAGATATAACCCCCACTCATGGAAAAGTCTCTCCCCCTGGTTAGTTCCATTATCAGCAGGACCAGCTGTACTCCACCAGGCCTTCAACCTGATGGCCAGCCCATAAGATCATTCAAACAAGCCAATTATGTGGAAACTAGGCATCACCTCCTCCTCTTGTTGCTACAAATCTTCCCTCCCACAGCTCCTGCTGGTTCACTCTATTCCTGAATGCAAACTCTGTGTGACCTTTCATGGCATGCAGCGTCCTCCCCTGGGCTGTGCATGTGTGTGACTTAGTGCGTGTTGTTAATCTCATTTCATCGTGCACAGGGTAAGGTGTCAAGTGGCTGGCCATCTCATTCTACATAGTGTGAGGAATCCCTCTCCTCACCAGTAAGGTGAATAGAGGTGATAGAACACATGTGTCTTTCCATCCAGTTACTTGACATATCCATTGCCAACCCTCCTTATTTTCCTTAACTCAGCAGCTGAGGACAAGGGTGTCGTCTTGGCAGCTCTAAGTGGGAGAGCTTTTGTGTGGATGATCACTGCTGAGCATTTATATTCTGAGAACTGACCAGTGCCTGAATTCCTGACACTGGGGTTTGGTGCCTGGATAGAGACAGAGAATGTAGACTACTTTTTACAATTATATCATTTATTCCATCACCATCTTCTATTGAGTATTTCCGAAAACTGCATCCTGAACATACAAAGAACTATAAGGCAGTATGGCCTCAAGGCACTCACAGTCTGGTGGGGAGATAGACAATAACATCAATAATTTTGACATAGACAGGTATGTGCTCTAATAATGAAGTACTGTAGTATTATGGGAGATCAGAGGGAGAGCAAAGAGAAGAACTGCTGAATTTAGCCAAGGATAACAGGTCTGAGAAGGCTTCCAAGAGGTGAGGATATATTTGAAGATCGGGTGAGTCTGCCAACTGGATGGGTTGTGGGAGAAGAACATTCCAGACTGAGGGGGATATTATTTGCTGAAGTTCAGACCACTTCATCCCACCTTCACTGCTACAACCCTTGTTTGATCCATTGTCATCACTTGCCAAGTCACTGCAATAGTCTTCTGGCTCCCTGCTTCTGTCCTTGTCTGCATGTAGTCTGTTTCATCCCAGTGCCCAGAGTGGTTCTTTTAAAGTGTAAGTCACATCAGATCACTCTCTATGGGATCCCATTTCACTCAGAGGAAAGGCAAAGTCCTCGCGGTATCCAAGATCTTTCACTACCTGCCCCCTTAACCTTTGTAACCTCCTCTGCTATTACTCTCCCCTTTGCTGCCTCTGCTCTAGTCGCAGCTAGTCTTCTTTGAGGCTCTCTGGGGCCCACTCCTACCTTAGGGTCTTTACATCGTCTGTTCTTTTTACTTGGGACAGGCTTCTCCCAGGTGTCAGCATGACCCCCCTCCCTCAACTCCTTCATGTTCCCTCTGGTGAGGTGCACCCTGAGTGTGCTATGGGATTATGCACCATGGAAGCTCTTGTGATTCCCCTTTGCCCTGCTTTCCTTTTCTGTTTTTTTTTTCTATAGTACTTATCCTTTTATTATATACCATATAACTATCATTTATCATTCGTAGTCTTCCTCTCTGCACTAGATTATAAGCTCAAAGATAGTGAGATCTTAGCTGTTTTTTTCACCAATATAACTCAAGGTACTGGGAACAGAGCATGACACCCAATAGACACTCAATAAGCAATTATTTGTCAAATGAATGCCTGGGTGAAAGGTATATGGTAGAGTGCTGGATGCTACAAGTAGACTGGTTGGTCTGAATGCTTTCAAGAAAAATGGCTGAAGACAAGCACACAGGTAGGCGAGGACCAGGTCATGGAGGGCTTTGCAGGTCCTGGAGAAAAATTTCCGACTTTACCCTGAGGGAATTAGAGAGCCCTTGAGGGATTTTGAACAAAGGAATGGAACGGCAAGATCGAATATCTAACCTATTAACCAAGATAGAAAATCCTGGGGGGAATCACTTGAGTGAAATGTTGGTATTTTAACTTTGAGATGTCTGGGATAAAATCTGAGGGAGTCAGAAATTTTTGGGTGAAAGGTGACTGACGCATCATAGAGACGATGACCCTGGGAAGTGGTGGAAGATGGGCTTGGAGTCAGGCCGACCCGGCTGGCATCCCAGCTCTGGACTGCTCAGCAGGGCACCTGTGGAGAGGGGACGTGGAGATTCCAGACTTCGGATTTCTCACTACTTTGAAGAGCTGGTGAGGATTCAAAGAGATGATACAGGTAAGGAGTGTGATTTATATCTTCCATAGAGTAGACAGTGATTGTTCTTGCTTTCTCACAGTGTGTGTGTGGCATCTGGGACACTCTTACACAGAGGTGAGAGCCATACAGGAAGACAGCAGAGAAGGAGAGGGCAAGGCTGTAGATTGGGGATGCCACCATTCCAGGTGTGATCTGAGTGACAGAGGCAGAATGAGACCCAGGCAAGCCAAGGATGGAGAATGCTGAGAAACAGGTTGACAGCAGGAGAGAGGTCGAGGAGGAAAAGCACTAACAAACACCCGCAGGCTCCCTCAGAACATCCCTGACTGCTCCCACCAAGGACAGACATCTTCATGGGAAGGACGTGGGGAGGGAGGAAAGAAGGGTAGGGGGCATATATTGTGATGTCAGGAAGAAGTATGGTAGTTAAGGGAAGAAAGGGTAGGCATTTGAGCCAAGTGGGATCATGACGCATATCTTTGGGTTAGTTTTTGTTTTTGTCTTTGTTTGACTTTCTCTTGTTGGATGTGGACTACTAGAGAGAATTTCCATTTGGGAGAAAGAAGACAGTAGAAAGAGGATTCTAAAATGCCAGAAGGAAGGCACGGTGCCTAAGTGCTCTTAGGTTTTGGAGTCTGGGCTGAAATAGTGGTTTTGCTTCTTAGTAGTGATGTAATCATGAGCAAGTTACTTTAAACTAAAACTCAATGAGAAATGAGGATAAATAGAGCACGCCCTGTACAAGTTTGTTGGGAGGCACAAAGAAGAGGCTGGGTGAGTGATTAGCAGTGTGCTGGGCTGGGAGGAACAGGACCCTGAGGAAGGAGAGGTTTGGAGATAGTAGGAAGAGGCATGCCTGGACCCTGCATGGCAGGAGTGGGCCTGGATCAGGATGAAGCAGGAGTTTTTTCTTCTGCGAGAGAAGGGATGGAGGTGTGTGGCTTGAGGTGAGTGAGGAGGCAGCTTGGAGAGCAGCTGAAGGAGCTGGGATGGCTGCTGACTCACCTGTGAAATGCGGCCCACTCGTCTGCAGCCAGGGTGGTTGGTACCCAGGGATGGAGGCATGTGCTAGGAACTCTGAGCTCTGAATAGAATGGGGGGAACTGGGAAGGGCCAGTTTTATGGGCTAACGACCAGTGCAGGGCCAAAGGGCCCCCCTGTTGGGCTCTAATGCTCTGTGGCTGGTACCCAGAAAGTATTCCATCTTGGAGTATCTCCATCTTGGAATTTTAACAATTTTTATCATTGAACTGTGTCTTGTAAGTTAGTACAGTGGTAAAATGGGGACTTGGCCCTGGCTCATGTGCGGTCCCACCTCCCAGGATGGGCCCTGGCTCCTGCTCCCCCACTCCCACCCACTCACGCACACAGGTGTGGGTGAGGTGAAAATCGGGCACATGGCCAAGCACTGAGATGTGAGGTAAGGGTCTGAGCAACCATGGAATCTGCCGTCTCCAGCAAGTATCCCTGGGCTCAAGGGAGTGCAGTATTAAATAGAAAATAAAAAGACATGGAAGAAAGAAAGAGACTTCCTCCCTGCTGTTTGAACAAGGAGACCTACATTCTCACTTCATATTGGGCCCCACAAATTACGAGCTGGCCCCGGGGAGGAGAGTCACCTGGGGAAGCAAGAGGGCTGCAGAGCAGGTTGCAAGGAGCAGCTGGACTTGGAGATCACCAGTTCCTGGTGGACAAGCAGGACAGGATGCTCCATAGGGTCCATCACCCCAGACACAGGAGTTTAGGAACTAGAGGGCAAGAATTCGTGAGAGGTGGGTGTGATTTGGTGAGAATGATGGAACCTTGAGGGGACAAAGGGACTATTGGTGCTAGTGAAAGAAACATTCAAATGATCAGGGGTTAGATTGGGGGAAGAAGGAATTCAAACCAGAAGGAAAAATATAAAGATTCATGATGAAAAAGATTTGGAAGAAGCCAGGCATGGAAGAAAGGAGGCTCATGAAAGATTTGTCCAGAAAAGGGAATTTGAGATTTCAGAATTTCCGAAGCAGAGTATTTCCAGAGCAAGTTCCTTTATATCTCATTAGTAAAGTTTGTAATTTGCCCGTTTTTTGGCTCTGCATTTGCAAACAAAACATTGCTCTCAGATTCAAGATTTAGACTTCTGAATCATAGTACAACTCATTTTTTTTTGTTTGTTTAAGTAACATATGTTTGGTGTCTTTAAACACAATTACTTTTGTATAATAAAAGTGTTGATTTGATGATGCAACATTTTCTGCAAGTGTGTTTAACAGAGTTTATGTTTTCATAAGTTGCAATGAAACTCAATTATGTATGTGTAATAAGGCTTCTGATTGTTACACTTAGACTTTTCTGTATAATGAAGCCAGCAATTAGAATTTGCTTGCTCTATGGCTTAGGAAAACACACTTGTTTGGGAGACAAAAGACTCTTAATGAACCCCCTTTTCTGTTAATTTTTTTGGTTGTTGTTAAAACCAGTCTATAACTCAAACATATAATTAGATTTCTTAAAGGTTTGGATTTTTGTTGCTGTTATTTTTTCCCCCTCTAAACACAAAACAAAACAAAAAGCAATAACTTTAAGGCACAGATCGTTTCAAAGCTGTGAATCTTGCTACAATCTGCAGTTTTACCTTAGAGGCACCTCCAGTGCATACCGATCTCCTGCTCTGCAAAGGAAGCAGAGGCCAGGCAGTGACAGATATCTGAGCAGAGACATGTTCTTTCTAAGCATTGCTTAGATGCTGCTCTGGACATTACGCTTGGAGCTGGGCACTGGTGTTCTGCTTGTGTCTCGGCCTCAGGGTTAGCCTGAAGCCTGGCTTGGGTACGGAGTCCCACTTCCCAATCTGTGGCTACCACTAGTCACAGAGGCCTGATAAACAAGGGTGGATGGGTCATTCCTTGAGCCGACCATGGGAGTGAAGGCAGAGTTTTCTCAGTGGGCTAAAGAAACTTCATTGTCAGTTTTCTCTCCATCTCATGATCCACACCCAGTGTGGCAGCTGGTTCCCTGGACTGTCAGCTATTCATTTCACGGCTGGCCATTAGTGTCACTTTCACAGGCACTTGTGCTGATGTGGCTGGAGCTCCATAACAGGCAGATATCTTGCCATTGGAATCACTCCCCTCTGCTGCGAGCAGGAATAAAAGGAGCTCACACCTCTGGAGATTAAACCCCCCAGTGATGTTGCCAGAGCCTTTGATTCCCTGAAACCCCCAAATGTTGCCAGAGCTAGGAGGAGAATGGCTTCTCCCCACCTCCTGCCTTCCAGGCTCCAGTGAGTACCCCTCGGGGGCAGCCTAGAGCTGCCAAGGATTCTGAGCCATACAGTTTCCAGGCTTCCACCTCCTGGAATAGAGAGAAAGGCAGAGCAGGGTACAAATGGGTCTGTGTATCAGCCGATGATATTTGGCACTTTGAGGGCATATGCTAAGAATGGTCTAGAAAATGCAACTTCGTAATCACGAGGGACATTTCCCAGCAAACCCCAATCACAGCTGTGGGTCTCATGTGCAATGAACTCTCTGAACAGTGGAGGAGGGAAAACACAGTGGGGTGTTCTGTCGGGACTTATCAATAGGACAGGTCAAGTCTGAGTGCTGGAATTAACAGTCTCCAAACCCAAGAAGTGTTCCATTCAACCTCTTCTCAGAGACAGCCTTTTAAATTTTAAACAAAGGATCCAATTAAATTCGATCCAATTTAAATCCATTCAGTGCAGAAACCTTTATTAAATATCTCCAAAGGATTGTGCCCTGGGCTAGATAGAGCAGGAGTTACAAAGTTGTGGCTGGCAGACCGCAGCTGTGCTGCCTCTGTACATCTAAGTTGGGACAGACTTTGGGTCCTCCAAACTCTTGGTTTTGGTTTCTTTGTTATTTAATTGCATAGACTGCATAGCTCCTTGGGAGAGGCATTATCACCCCCATGTTTCATATAAAATGAATTTATATTGAGAAGTCTTTGTGTTCTAGGTTCTGTGCTAAGCACTAGAAAATCAACATCTCATTAAATACTACTAGGATCTTGGACTTCAGCTATAACCATAAACTTTATTTTTTTCCCAAGATAAAGAAACTCATGCTCTGAGAATTAAAGCAACCTGGCCAAGGGGAGACACCAGGTTGTTGGCAGGACTGCTAGTCCTTAAGCCCATGGTCACCACATGGAGATGTGCTGTTTCTCAGGTAAGATTCAGATCAGCAATCTAGTCCAAGGTGTTGTGGTATTCTCCAGCTCCAAAGAACTTCCACTTGGTTGCACAGACCTGGGGTTCCGTGGACCCCAGTTTTATCCCAGCTTTGCTATTTCTAAGCCACAGGGCCATCTTTGACCTCTATTATCTCTTATGTAGAATGAGAGGTTGAGTAAGAGACTTTCCATGTGGAAGCTAGGCTTCAATAGTTTTCATTTTCCCTGTCCCATTTTTGGTCTACCTTTCCCACCCATAAAACTTGTCTCTTCATTGCCTCCTTCCCAAGTCATTCTTTTTTTTTTTTTTTTAAATTAATTAATTAATTTATTTATGGCTGTGTTGGGTCTTCATTTCTGTATGAGGGCTTTCTCTAGTTGCGGCAAGTGGGGGCCACTTTTCATCGCAGTGCGCGGGCCTCTCACTGTCGCGGCCTCTCTTGTTGCGGAGCACAGGCTCCAGACGCGCAGGCTCAGTAGTTGTGGCTCGGGCCCAGTTGCTCTGCAGCATGTGGGATCCTCCCAGACCAGGGCTCGAACACCTGTCCCCTGCATTGGCAGGCAGATTCTCAACCACTGCGCAACCAGGGAAGCCCCCCAAGTCATTCTTGTTTTATATTCTCACCGAGTGATTGTACAATTGCCCCACTTGGAACATGTTCCCTTTCCTTCCTACGTACCCAGACTGGACTCATCCTCTAAGCCCTTCGTCCTACAGGTAGCCTCCAACCTAAGCTCCAGAACACACACACTCTCACCCTCCTCTGAGTAACTTTAACATATATTTTTGTCTAAATTCTTCACCTGACACTTATAAGAGACTGGGCCTTTTTATTACATTTTCATGTACACAACTCTTGTCTCCCTTGTGTTGGAAATAGAAGCTATGGGCAATGCATATTTTTTTTTGTATCCTCTTAGTGCCTGATATGAAGCTCAGCACATGATGGGTGTTACTGATTATCAATTAGTGAAGGAGCTGGTGAACATCTACATATGTGTTGGTAGTTCAGTACAGGCCAGTGTGCACTGTAAGGGTTAAAAGGAGGAGGGAGAAGAAGGTAGCCTAGGAGTAGAGCTTTAAGTTTTGGAGATTTAGAAAAGAAGAGGTGATTGAGGATGGAGAGTTAAATGACACAGCACAAATAAAGAGGATGCAGGAAAACAACATGATACTTGGGAGAGGCTGCAGGGAGAACTGGTTCCTTGAAACACGCAAGCAGATTAAGCTGTGAGAAGGTGGGTTCAGGATGTGGAGCCCAGGGAAGATAGACTGGTGTCATAGAATCAGAGGGTGGTTCATTAAGTCCAGAGAGTTACTCAGCAATTTCTGTGTGCTGAGGAGACAAAGTTGAGGAAGATATAATCTCTTCTTGATTATGGTCAGCTCTCCGCCTCCATGGGTTCTACCTCTGTGGGAGAGAGGGCTGACTGTATATAACGGCCTTGAGCATCCAAAGATTTTGGTAGCCAGTGGGGGTCCTGGAACCAGTCTCCCTTGGATATTGAGGGAGGACTGGTTACCAGGGTTTATAATCAAGTCAGTCAAATGGAGGCAAGATCACCACGAGTTTTTATACCAAGTGGAACATAATCTATGTCAACAGGAGAAATGCTCCTGGGGTTCAGAGCTGGTCTTAATAAACTCTGGACTGTGGGGGTTCTAGGCATGTGTCCTGGAGATAGAGAATGAGGCCTTAATCTCAGCTCTGGTACTGACTGCTTTATTGAGGGAAAATTCTTTGATTTCTCTGAGCCTCTGTTTGATCATCCATAAAATTGGATAAATAATAGTGACTAATCCTACGGTTATTGTGAGAATTAACCAAAATCATGGCTATGAAATCAGCACACTGTAGGGCACATGCATGCACTATATAACTGTTAGCTACTATGAAATATTTATTTAAAAGGAAGAGAAAATGCTCCTGGATTAAAAGAGTCTTTATGCATTAATACACGATATTTTCTTTACTTTCTGACTTCCTTCACTGTATGACAATCTCTAGGTCCATCCACATCCCTACAAATGACCCAATTTCATTCCTTTTTATGGCTGAGTAATATTCGATTGTATATATGTACCACATCTTCTTTATCCATTCGTGTGTTGATGAGCATTTAGGTTGCTTCCATGACCTGGCTATTGTAAATAGTGCTGCAGTGAACACTGGGATGCATTAACGCATATTTGTGGAATCTAGAAAAATGGTACAGATGAACCAGTTTGCAAGGCAGAAATAGAGACACAGATGTAGAGAACAAGTGTATGGCCACCAAGAGGGGAAGGGGTGGTGGTGGGATGAATTGGGAGATTGGGATGAATACATATACAGTAATATGTATAAAATGAATAACTAATGAGAACTTGCTGTATAGCACAGGGACATCCACTTCTCTGTACAGTAGAAACTAACACAACATTGTAAAACAACTAAACTCTAATTAAATAAAAAATCCTCTGTAGGGCAAAGTAGCATGAAGAATTTTCAAAAAAAACAAAGTCTGTCATGGACCTCGTGAAGATGCCATGTTGAGTGGACTTTGAGCAAAAGGTAGAACTTAGAAGGTAGAGACTAGGGACTGGGTGTGGTAGGGAGAGCAGAAAGCACAGGACATTGTGTGGAGGTGAGTATATGGGAACAGTAGATAGTCCAGTTTTCTGGAAGCAAACTGTGAGTGACAAGGAAAAGATGTGATAATTCGGAGAGCCAGGTAAGAGCTATACAGGGCTTTATGTGCATATAAGCTTCTTATTAATGGTGCAAGCAATGGAATGATGCTAGGAATATGAGCCTGACATTACTGTGGACAGAACCAGGTGAGACCAGGCATGGCTGGGGGCTACCCAGGGCCATACAAAGGCCAGAGGTGCTCTGTCCCTCAGGCCTGCACTGGTTAACCTACTGAGGCAAATTCACACTTTTCAAAGTCAGTCTCGGAGCAAGAAAGTCACGTGAATCCAAATATCTGGGCAGAAATCCCCAGTGGCACCAAAGGTAATGAAACATCGGTATCTGCCGTTCCTATCTGTTATTGCTGATATCCAGATAATGATGTCAATACCCAGCCTGGGAGGTAGGAGGAGATGCTGCCGGGACAGCTTTTCTGGTTCATCTCCTGGCAAGTGGAGAGGAGGTGAGGAGAGATGGGGGAGGAAGAAGGGACTCCAGAAAACAAACCCTCTTCCTCATTCTGGTATAAAGTGAAGGCAGAATAAGCTGTTCCTGCCCCAGATTCCACATGAGACTGGGACACTCCCCACCCCTTCAGGTGGCTGTGGCACTTGGACTTATAGCAGTCACACCTCACAACTAAATAATGTTCTATAATTTTCAAAGAGTTTTTACATCTAGTACCATATTTAGTGCTTATGATGAGAAAATCTAGACTCAGAGGATGCTAGGATTCATGCAGGGAACTTGTCCAAGCCCCATTTTGCCACCTCTTGCTCATCTAGCTCATCCTGTAGGAATTAAGGTAAAGTGGGGGGTGGAGATTGGGGATGCTCCCTGGGAAGTCTCTGGTGGATCTGAGATCAGAGCTAAAGGGTGAGGAGTGGTGCGCCTGCCTCTCCTGCCTTATCTACACCTAGGGCAGACATTGACAATGGCAGGCTTTCCTCTGAGCCCAAAGCCTCAGGGTCCTTCTCAAAACTCTTTCTGGACAGCCACTACTAATTGATCAGAACTGGTGCTCAGGACGGAATCTATTTGCTTTTCCTGCCTTAAGACATTGTCCAGAGTCTTTCCTTGTTAAAATGTCAATACTTGGGGCTTCCGTGGTGGCTCAGTGGTTGAGAGTCCGCCTGCCGATGCAGGGGACATGGGTTCGTGCCCCAGTCCGGGAAGATCTCACATGCCGTGGAGCGGCTAGGCCCATGAGCCATGGCCGCTGAGCCTGCGTGTCCGGAGCCTGTGCTCCACAACAGGAGAGGCCACAACAGTGAGAGACCCGCATACTGCAAAAAAAAAAAAAAAAAAAAAAAAAGTCAATACTTGTGGAATGTTAACATATTAAGCCATTATCGGCCCCTGGCACCTGCATGTGAATTGATTTGTCAGATTGCTGTGTGCAAACCCTCAGGGGGACTAATCTAAGATAGAAGAGTTTGTTTATTAAGGGATGCGGGTCTGATGAGTGCATGCGGTGATGAGGGGTGGCTCCTCCAGCAGATCCTCAGATTGTTTAACAGTCTCTTGAGAAGACGTGTTGTCTCTGCTCAGGAGTTCCTAGTATGGGACCTTGGACATATCACCTAAACATTTTAGGAGGTTCCATCTCCTCACCCAAAAGATGAGGATAATGACATCTGCTCTGCCCACTCAGAATAACTGCTAGGGCGAAGGGCTTTTGAATGTGTTTTGTATTTTATAAAGTATTGTACAAATTCAGGGTATGATCATTTAGCTACATTAGGAAGAGACAAGCTCTCATTCCTCTAGTCGAATGCACATGAAGGGTAAGAAAAAGAGAGGGAGAAGGGAATGAATATTTATTAGGTGCCCAATTGCCATTTATCTTAAATAGATCAGCTCACTTAATTCCCACACCCACCCTGTGAGGTTGATACCATTGAGCCCAGTCTTGCAGATCACACCTCCAGTATTTTTCAGAGCCAAGATGTGAACCCAGGTGTACCTGGTATTGTCCCTACATCACAATCCAGGGCCTCACTTGCATATTCACACACTCTCCTTTCCTGAAAGCTTCCTGCAGAATGAGCTAGGTCTCCGGGTCAGAATAAGACAGGCGGGAAACAGGCAGGTGCCCTGAGACCAGATCCTCTGTAGATGGTCAGTGCTGGTTGGTTATTTGGAGACCCACAAGAAATGATTTGAAAGGCACAACAGGAAAGTCAGAAATCTGTTTCTCATGTCCTGAGCAGAGTGAGGGGCAGCCAGCTAGGGCAGAAGAATCAAAAGACTTTTGCACTGAGGTCAAGCTCGGCCAGCACGAAGCTAGGGCATAGTCCCCATGGGGGCAAAGACCAAGTTACAGTTGGACAAAGCTGGATTTCTGGTGGAAGCAACATGTATAGCTGTCAGTAGTGTGAATGTGAATCTAGAGATGAGGTCAAATTATCCAGATTCTCTGCACACATTTTAGCCATCTTATTGTCTATTCAATTGATTTGCTATCATTGTATCAACATTGGATACGTAGTATGAGTACATGTGACCCAAATGATGTATTTTCATTGAAATGCTAAGCAGTGCAGTGGTACAAAAACATGCCGATTATCTGCATGGAGTTTGCGACACCAGGATAAAGCAAACACACACATTAGGTGTACACTTTGGGTGTGGTGTGTGGGGTTTGATGGTTTGGGGATAAGTGACCTTCACAAGAGATAATTTCAATGTTAACAACTTATTTTTTTTCGTGCTCTTGTACATAATATTTCAAATCAAATATCTTTGACATATTGGACCAAATAATATAGTTTTTTTCCCATGTGCTAGTTAAGCAAAATTTGTGCCAAAGGCCAAAAGTAGGATTAGGGGGAAGATAGGGTGCTATAGCCTGTGGCATGGAGCTAGCCCATGTCCATTACCCTGTGGTTTTGCTTCATATGGGAGAGAGAAAACCCAGAACCTGCAGTTACTTGTAGGGTCCAAAGGGCACTTCTGCAGCCAGGAAGGAGGAATCTGCACAAATAGCATCTCTTCTGGCTTCTTTACTGATGTGCAAATCTGTAGAGCTGTGCCACGGGGAAGCTACAGAAAAAAAAAACACTTGAAGGATGTGGGATGAAAGGAGGAAGAACAGCCGTACAAACAAGAAAAAACAAGAGGAGCAGGACGAGTTAGTAGACTGTAGCTCAGCCTCCAGGTCGAAGAGTTGTTATACATGGATGCAGAATGAAAATAACAGCTGCAGCTTCTCCAATTCTTCAAACAAGTTCCAAAATGACCTTCACAGCTCACCCAAATCTGTGACCCTGGCAGAGGAAGACCACAGCTGTGTTGGTCTGGTCAGGGGATCAGAAGACATTCTGGCTCATTTATGGATGAAATCACTAATCATCAAGAAGAAGGATTCAGTTTGTTCTGTGAGGTCCCAAGGGATAGAAACAGGACCCAGTGATGGACATTGTGAAGAGATGTATTTTGGCTTAACATGTGATAGATCATTCTAACAAAGTAGTGGCCCAAAGATGGAATATTTTGCCTTAGGCTCTGTGTCCCTGTACCCAGAGCAGTGACACTGTGGACTAAGTTTCTTTAGGTGTTCAAATGACTGGTTCCCAAACATGACTGCATGTTAGGCTTACCTGGGGAATTTCTTGAAAAGTACAGTTTTCTGGCTTCCACCTCCAGAGATTATATAGGAAACAGGTGAGAAATTGGGACTTATATTTTTAATGAGATTTGCAAGTGATTCTTGTTCATGGGGCAATATCCAGAATAACTTTTTATGAATATTAAACCATTGTTTGGGTCGTTGGACTCAACGTTCCCAAAACCATTCCCTGATTGAACCCTAAACCAGTTAGAAACCTTACATCTGCACCAAATCCTCTCCAGCTTCCCCGCCCTGAGCAAGTCAAGTTCTTCCGTGGCTCTCTGGTTGCATTCAGTTCTCCTCTCTCAGTTACTTTCATGGTCTCCTGCTGAACTTGACCCTGTAGCTCTAACTCCTCCCCAGGTCTCCGTCCACCACGCCTCCTTCAAGAGGAAGAGCTTGATCATGTATAACAGAAATTCCCAGGCTAGATTAATTATATGAAACTGTTCAGGATTTTACATTAAAAAATGCTAATAGTTTATCCAGGAAGCACCCATGTAGAAAGAAAGTATAACCTTATTATTTTTATTAGTATTGATAATAAAGATTATTTCTCAATAATTATATGAGATAGTTTTGTTTTAATTCAAGAACACAGCTACCCAAGGTCTATATCAGTTTTTGATCAATTGATCAATCACTTCCTCTATCACCCAGATATCATTTTATCTTGCATATAGATAAAATATTGATGTGCGAAAAATAAACTGAATTCTTTTGCTATCTTATGCATTTGGACACAAAATTAATAGCAGGAAGAGGAAAAGGTCACTTTACAATTTGGTCATGACAGAAATTTCTGTCTTCTCTGGGACAACAGGAATGACTCGTAGAAATGTGATTCTGGCATTGGATAGGGTAACATGCAGTGTTGGATGATACCTCCTACCCATTCAGGGCTTCTGTGTGCTCTGAGCAGACAAGGCCTTTCCAACTGTCATGGCCTGTTTGGGGTCACTTGGCCATACCTCCTGGGGGTCAGATGTGTAGAATATAATTTGGGGTTGGTATAAATCCAATTACAGAGAGGAAAACAGGACCCCGTGAGGGTATATCAAAGTGATCAGTCTGGTAGTGTGAGGCTGTACTTGAACCCATCCTGACCCAGCCCTCGTGGAGGACTGAGGCTTACTGGGAAGGGGACAGCACTGGGCTGCTGTAGGGAATCAGATCAGAAAGAGATGATCATGAGAAAAAGATAGAGTTTCAGAGTTAGACTATGAAAGCTTAGGCCCTCTTCACTGGTAGCAGCAGTAGTGGTGAGAGGCAATGGTTTAGTCAAGTACCAAGCCAGCCATGAACTATGGGAGCCCTACTGCCCCACAGTGAGATGCAGATAGCCACGCTGAGGCACAGAGCAATGGACAAAAGAATGGGTGACCCGCTTATGCACAGGGTGAGAAAACTCCTTCCAGAATCCCATTTGGGACTCAGGGAGAGTAGAACCGAAGTCTCCTCTTGGAAGGAGGACATGTTGATTTTGTGACCTTAAGGGTAAGTTGCAGTACAATGACCCACCTGAGTACCTGGAGTGACAGGCCCCAGGGGACATTCAAGGTGCAGAGATTTACTTGAATCATTGTGCCTGGCGTTGGGAAAGTCATGACAGCAGTGAAAGGGTTACGGTTTGACTTGAGAAGTGAAATGGATTTAGAAGGAAAAACAGAGTGACTATACCAGTCAAATCATAAGCCGCCCTTCCTCCGCTCCTTACTGAGACTCTATAGATTCAAAGCCAGATCAGTTGTCAATATCAGTGCAGGCACCTTTAAGTGAAACAGTGAATATCAAAAGCTAAGGCTCCAGGTATTGTAAATTAATTACATTAAGCACATGTTTTCAAGTTTTGGTGTAGATCTATTCCTACACCTCTCTCTTTTCTAGATCTCATACCTCCTGAAAGTTAGCATTCCTGTTACTGCACTTATCACTCTCTCTTTTTTTAAAAATTAAAAAAATTAATTTATTTTTTACATGTTTTAAAAAAATATATATATATTATAGTAGAGTATAGTTGATTAAAAATGTGTTAGTTTCAGGTGTACAGCAAAGTGATTCAGTTATACATAGACATGTATCTATTCTTTTTCAAATTCTTTCCCATTTAGACTATTACAGAATATTGAGCAGAATTCACTGTGCTATACAGTAGGTCTTTGTTTGTTATCTATTTTAAATATAGCAGTGTGTATATGTCAATCCCAAACTCCCAATTGATCACCCCCCTTTCCCCCTTGGTAACCACAGGTTTGTTTTCTAAGTCTGTGAGTCTGTTTCTGTTTTGTAAATAAGTTCATTGGTATCTTTTTAATTTTGTTTTAGATTCCACATATAAGTGTTATCATATGATATTTGTCTTTCTCTGTCTGACTTACTTCACTTAGTATGATAATCTCCAGGTCTATCTACGTTGCTGCAAATGGCATTATTCCATTCTGTTTAATGGCTGAATAATATTCCCTTGTATGTATGTACCACATCTTCTTTATCCATTCATCTGTCAATGGACATTTAGGGTGTTTCCATGTCTTGGTTATTGTAAACAGTGCCACAATGAACATTGGGATGCATGTATCCTTTTGAACCACAGATTTCTCCAGATATATGCCCAGGAGTGGGATTGCAGGATCATATGGTTACTCTATTTTTAGTTTTGTAAGGAACCTCCATACTGTTCTTCATAGTGGCTGTTCCAATTTACATTCCCACCAGTAGTGTAGAAGGGTTCCCTTTTTCTCCACACCCCCTCCAGTCTATGGTTTGTAGACTTTTTGATGATGGCCATTCTGACTAGTGTGAGGGGATATCTCATTGTAGTTTTGATTTGCATTTCTCTAATACTTAGTGATGTTGAGTATCTTTTCATGTGCCTCTTGGCCATCTGTATGTCTCCTTTGGAGAAATGTCTGTTTAGGTCTTCTGCCCATTTTCTGATTGGGTTGTTTGTTTTTTAGATATTGAGCTGCATGAATTGTTTGTAAATTTTGGAGATTAATCCCTTGTTGGTTGCATCATTAGCAAATATTTTCTCCCATTCTGAGGGTTGTCTTTTTGTTTTGTTTATGGTTTCCTTAGCTGTGCAAAAGCTTTTAAGTTTAATTAGGTCCCATTTGTTTATTTTTGTTTTTATTTCCATTCCTCTGGGAGATGGATTGAAAAAGATGGGATTTATGTCAAAGAGATTTTTGCCTCTGTTTTCCTCTAAGAGTTTTATAGTATCCAGTCTTACATTTAGATCTTTAATCCATTTTGAGTTTATTTTTGTGTATGGTTTTAGAGAATGTTCTAGTTTCATTCTTTCTCATGTAGCTGTCCAGTTTTCACAGCACCACTTATTGAACAGACTGTCTTTTCTCCATCGTATAGTCTCACCTCCTTTGTCATAGATTAATTGGCTGTAGGTGTGTGGGTTTATTTCTGGGCTTTCTATCCTGTTCCATTGATCTATATTTCTGTTTTTGTGCCAGTACCATACTGTTTTGATTACCGTAGATTTGCAGTATAGCCTGAAGTCAGGGAACCTGATTGGCATCACTTCCTGATTTGCATTATAAATTATATTTATTGAGGAATTACCACAGATCCACAGTTGATGGTGGTGCCTTGAGGGCAGGTAGGGTGTTTGATTGACTTTTACACTACCCTCTCCACTCTTACCTCTTCACACTGCCTTTCATATGTTGGACAATATGTGCTTTGTGAGAGCATGGTACCAGGCCCTGGGACCGTACTGAGGACAGAGTTGCTACTGCACTATTTGTTTTTTTATGAATAAGTGGCACCTTTCTGAAGCAGCTACTACCATGAGTATTAATAGTAACAGGTACTCTCTTCTGATGTAATGTACAAATAACTTACAGGTTAGTTGGAGAAACAAGACTTAAACATGTTAGACAAGAAAATGTTTATGCAACATGCCAGAGAAGGTAAATTTTAGAGACTTCACGGTGAAGGCAAAGAATGAGCTGGTTTTTGGAAGCATCAACTGGGTTTGTATAAACAGAAGCCAAAAGGGTATGTGATTGGGAGGAATTCCACCCTCTGGCTCTCTAGGGGTTAAATACATCATATCTCAATCAGTCACACTCAGTTGGAATTTTGACTCCCTTAACATTCTAAGGCATTGGTATCTTTCAGCTGAGTTTTGTGACCCGGGGCAAGTGAGTTAATTCTCTATTTCTCAGTTTTCTCATCTGTAAAGGGAGATAATAATATTTAACTGAACTTGTTGTGAGGATTCAATTAGGTAAATGTCAAAAAACTCATCAAAGAGCCAGGTACTTTGTAACCACTAAATATGGATCAGTCAGACTTATTTGGAGCAGTATTGTCTTATCAGTATTGCTTTCCCACTTGCATGGATTGGGCCCTATCTCCTAAAGGTCAAGGCCCTGCCCCTTTTGCTTGTGGACCCCATGGCAGCCGACACACAGTAGGTCTAGCAATTCCTTGTCAAATTGCCTCTCTTGGTTCTTCTTACACATTCTACCTGACCACCTTGCCTCCTGCTCTGTTGTTCAGATACAGGTCCCTTCATACCCTCCATGATTTGTGGGAATAAAATGTAGCAGCGAATCCAGTCATGCATTAATTACACATGGTTCATGCAGCGTCTGAAGTGAGTGAGTGAGGAAGGAGAATTTGATTACTCCAGGGCAGCAGAGCCTTTCAACCAATAATTTACCATCTCTACTAAGTACGTCTGGATGATCTCTGTAGAGGGGACATGCTGTTTTATATACAAGCAGCATCATCCATTCCTATGAGATTGTGTAGCCAGAGAGTCAAATGTCTGCCACACTACGTGGAGAAAAGGCATGGTTTTCCTTTCCCAATTAGGTCTCAGTTTTGTTTTTCCTTTCCCAGAGCTGTGAGCCAGGGCACACAGGAGACAGCAATACTCCATGAGGTCATAAAGAAGAGGGATGCACTGGAGCAGGAAACTATTGGCTACAGGTGCAGAGATTGGAGACTGATGCTAATTTTCAGAGATTCAGAATGTCAAAGCAAGGTTGGACATGCATGCATCTGTGTGTGTCTGAGTGCATGCTGTGGTTGTGTGTGCACACATAATGCTTGCATGTGCATGTGTATGTTTAAGTTTGTGTGCATATGTGGTTGCCCTGTATGTGTGTGTTCTGATCCTCAGTCACTTGGTCCTCTGCTTCTTTCTCTTTCGCTTCTGCTGGGTAATCTATCTATCATCTATCTATCTATCTATCTATCTATCATCATCTATCTATCTATCTATCTATCTATCTATCATCATCGTCATCTATCATCTATCACCTATCATCCCTTTTTATTAAATAGTCATACTGTATTGAAAACACTCTATGGCAGGCACCCAGTTAAGTGTATCTGTGTAACAATCCTCTGAAGTTGCTTTTATAACCCCAGGTTACCTTGAAGAACCAAGACTTAGAAAGTAATTTGCCCAAGGTTAGCAACCTTGTGAGTGGCCCAGCAGGGGATCACATTCAAGCAGACACAGCTCTCTATATACAGATTTCTTGAAAGATTCTGCCTTTGGGCCAGTGTGTCCTCTCTGCAACACTCCCATGTTTTCCAACATCCTCTTAGAAACTTTACATCCAGAACCCCAGCCAGGATCCTCCTGTGATGGTCTGTCAAGTCAGTATCCAGTCAGGTCACCTTCCTTCCCCTAATGCAGCCCAAGGCAGCATTTTTAGTACCTGCTTCAGGGCAGTGGACTTCTATTTCCCTGACCTTGTACAGAGACCATTGCTTTTCAGTCTTCAATTCCAGAGCCATTGGGAATTTCCACGGCTAATTTATGAAACATGGAGACTGGGCCCAGGCCAGAAAAGGTGGCCAGTGGTTAGCACTGACTAGATGTTCAGAGAGAGGGAAAGGATAAACAGGTTCATGTGACATCAGGCCTCCTGGGTCCTTCAGGGTCATCTTGGTGCCAACAGCTGGCCTAGCAGTCCTGGGAGGATCCTCTGAGCATAGAGATCTGTCCAGACTATGTACCCACCAGCTCTACCAAAACCACATATGGAGAGGAGACTATTGCAGGGTCTGGGGAGTGTGGAGGGTTCCAGAGTGTAATGGGAAATTCATATACAAGTTTCCACACACTCAGTCTGGTTTGATATTCAGAGAAATTCTCCCTGCTCACAAGGTCTCTTTCTTTCAATGTGAAAATTCCCACTCCAAGATGAAATATTACCTGAGAGGGCTGATATAGCAAATAATGGCTATCTATTAGCAGCATCTTAGGATGAATTCATTTATTGGACTGACATTTGAAGGAAGCAGTGACCTAAGAGTCTGAAACTGAATACTGGCATGTCTCTAGTGCTGAGTTATGCAATATAGTAGCTGTTAGCCATCTGGGGTTATCGAGCAGTTAAACTGTGGCTAGTTTGAGCTGATAAGTAAGTGTAAAATACACACTGAATTTTGAAAATGTAGTATGATAAAATGAACATATTTCATTAATAACTGCTTTATATTGATTACATATTGAAATAATAAATTTTGGATATATTGGGTTAAATAAAACACATTAAAATTACTTTCAGCTGTTCCTTATTACTTTTTAAAATGTGGCTACTAGAAAATTTTAAATTTCATATGTGGCTTACATTTGCAGTTTCCGTTATATGTCTATTGGATGCTGCTGCTCTAGAAGTATAGTCTAGTGAGGGCCTTTAGACTGCAGGGGAGATTGAGAGTCTTGGCATTGCTGTGTACAGGGTTGATGGTAGGTGCTAGAAGTATACCTTGCTTACATTCCACCTTCTCTTTGGCAGAACCTGCCTACATTATCTTATGAGAGAGGTCTCTTCAGGTGAAGCAAGTATGTATCCTACACATGCATGACTTGGCACTTTCTTCCCCTAATGATTGAATCAGCCATGTGTTTTCTAAATTTAAAACATCTTCTGGGGTTATGGTGATATATATATAATCTTATATTATCTCACTTGTTTCTAAACATTAAGCAGTCTTCAAGTCTCATGAAACATTTCTTGGGTGCATGGATCCTCATTAATCTCCCTTCACTGGCCTTCCTGGGTACTTAGTTCCTGAACTATAGCTTTGATCACATAGGGACTATTGTTCTTTTCTTATGTCACCTATGGAAGTCCTGTCTTCTAGGTCACATTTTATCCTCCACTTGGCCAAGCAAAGTAGCTACTTTAATAAATACTTGAATGCTCCCATCACTGCTTTACTCTGCTTCGTCATGTCTTCCCATGAAATTTGTACACCTTGTGGAGAAGGGTGGTGATGGCAAGCAACTTGAGGCCAGGTCCAAGGCCTTCTGAATTTAGGGGCTCGTTTTTAAACTTGACATTATTCACCCAGGATGTGCTCAAGTTTTACAAGAAAAGGGACTAGATGGCTTCTGACCTAGCCATGACCTGTGAGCGTTTGGCTGGGAGAGCTGCCATAAACGTGTCCCCTATGGGCCTGACATGATGCTTGTGATTCCTGCAGTAGAGATGTGTTTCTCTTAATGACTTGGTTTCTTTGAATATGTAAATTTACTATAAGAAGGAGTGCTTAGTAACCCCACCACCTAGAAAATAGTGAGGTTGTTGGAAGAAGTTAAGGGGGGGAGAGGAGAGCTCTGAGAGAGAGAATATTAAGGAAATGTGGGGAAGCGTAGTTAAAAATACACTTGGCCTTCTTCCCAAATTTCCTGAGGGTTAGCCCTTTCCTGGGTCTGGAAGGAGTTCACATCCTTGCTTTCTTTCATCCCCACCGAGCCAGGGCTTGAGGAATAAACCTCATGTCAGTAAATCAACAGAGCTGAGAGCTCAGTCAGTCAGTCAATCTTAAGAGCATTCTTGGATTTGTGGATACCCTGAGAAGGATGCTTAGAGAAACCAAGGGTAGGGTAGTTATTAAAAGAGATTAAAGGGTATTAGCTAGTGCCTCAGCAAGTTGTAATTTAAAAAAAGGGAACAGAAAGGAAACAGGAGACTAATTTTTCCAGTCGCTGAAATTTCAAGGAGAGGTGAGCTGGTTTTTGAACAATTACCACTTTATATTAATTCTCCTGTATGGTTAAATCTACCCCAAAGATGCGACTTTCTCAGTTGGAAATGTCCTAGTCAATTTCACTGTATAATACAGAGAGGAGGAAGCTCGGGAGATCAGAGAGTCTCATTAATCTCAAATGGTATTATTCTCTGAAGGATCTTGACACCTGTTTTGAAAAATAAATGAAATATTTCTAGGACACACCCTTGACATGAGAAAGAGGAGTTATCATGATGCTCATCTGGGGAAGATGAGTCCAGGAGAAGTAAAAGAAGAGATAGCCCTAGGACCCGGCAGTCAAACGTATTACTAAGCAGGCACATTGTGATACGGGTTGTAATGATTTAGTTCGTTTGCTGGTTGTTAGGACTGAACAGGAAAGGCAGGAGGCCACATACCTGATGAGGTTTAACAGGGTCTTTCTAGTCCTTGACTCACAAAAATCTCAACTACTTCAGTCAAAGGTCTAAGATTCTCTGTTAAAGCTTCTGTTTGATAACTCAAGACATCTCTGTTAACATGCAAACTATCTGAGTAGCACTATGCTTAACTGATGCCATCCATCTATCTTTAAGTAAAAATTAGAGGTCTGAGACTGTTTTTGGAGAAAGAGGTTAAATCACCAGATTACTGGGTAACTGGTACAGTAGAGAGATATACCAAATTTCCACCCTCAAATTTTTGAAGAAATTTAGCTTTGATTGTTATTACGTGCCATTTTATTATTTTAAAGGATTTGGCAACAATAGGTTTAAAGCTCTTGGTGAGAAAACATTTTTTAAAAAAATAGCCACATATCAAGATTCACGTGGTTATGTAGAGACCTCTGGATTACTGATTGACTTTCTTATCTTGAATCCCTATATTCAGGGTTACATAAATTTAGTATATTTTCACAATGGTTTACTAGTCCATAGCAGATTAGAAGAAACAGGCAAAAATGGCAGAATCAGAAAGGGCAGCTGACAGTCTGACAGGGGGAGGAAAAATGGAAAAAAAAAAAAAAGTCATAGCTAAGATTTTTAAAAGGCTCGGCAGTCTGAGATCAACTGCCATAGCACTAACAGTGCTTTATATGTCAAGACCCCCTCAGATAGTGCTATGTGCCAGTGACACAACCACTGATTTTCATGAGGGGTGACTGCAAGACATAAGAAAACACTGGGATTAGATGCAGTCTCCTTGGCTGAGCTGGGGGTGGGTGCAGGGAGGGGGAATTGAATGTATTGAGCTATGAACTGAGGTAGGTGATTTACATAAATCATCCCTTCAGTTTCTTAACATTTCTATGCAGTAGGTGTTCTAGAGAAGAGAAAACTGAAGTTGGGAGAAGGCAAGAAGATTCAGTTCATTGGTGTTGGAACTACATGAGTGTCCACTTCTCTCTCCTCCGAGCACATGCCCTCCTTGCCTCCAGGGATAGGTCTTTGCTTCCTTCCCCTTCATGGTGGCCACTTCCTTTACCTCTCTCCCTTCATTCATATCTTTAGCTCCTACCTCTTTCTGCCCACGTTGCCAGATCCTTTCTCTACTCTGAGGTCTAACTCAAGACTCATCTCCTCCAGGGGACTCCTTACCCCACATCATATAGATTTCTTCTTTGTCTAATTTCCACAGCACTTGTGGCTACTCTGTTTGTTGTCAGTGATTGGCACCCATCAATCCTTGACATTTATCATGCCTCATTCTGTACAGCTTTGTGGTTGGCTTTGCCTCCCCATCTAAAGTCTTGCTTCCTTAGGTCAAGGACCTCATCTTTCTTCTTTCTGTTTCCCAATTCCACATGAAACACTTATTTACGCCTTGTAAATTCTTGATGTTTAGAATGCACAAAGGTAAATCTAAGCAGTCTTTTCCACACTTATGTTTTATGGTTAGATGACGTACATCTGTGTCCTAGTCTGTGAAATACAAATCCCCAAAATCCTGCTTCAGGAATGTGTGAAATAGTTTCAAGAATTCTTTCTCCACTTTTTGCTGGCTTGGCCCGAGGGACATCTGGTGACCTTGTTGCCTAAACTGTACTCAATCAAGGAGAGAGAGGCATCTTCTTCAAGGCTTGGAGTCCCCAAGGATAGTAAATATGCTGATCATTCCATCAATTACTTGTTGCAGTCCTAAAAATTAGTCAGAGCTCAAGAAATTTGTTCCATGTATCTTAGCTTCAGTGTTTCAATATCTTTGGCTAGAATAGTTTCATCCACAGTTTCTTCTGACACTTTCCTCCCTCTCTCTCTCCCTCCCAGTTCACAGTGAGTGCTTTGCCTGCATCTTCCTCTATCCCTGGGAATCACTGTCTTTTGCTAGCATGGACTCTTTACTCCCTTCCATTCTCTGCCAGTAAGGGCACTTCATCAAACTAAAGCTCATTAAAGGCAAAGGCAGAGAGGCGATTCAGCATCCTGACCCCAGATATTGTAGCTGAAAAAGCCCTTTGCCTTTTATATTTCAACCTGAATAGGTGTATGACTCAGTAGTGGAAGGATTTGTAGCAGACACTCAATAGAAGCTGCTCTCGAATTTTGACAAATCCCATCCTGAGCCAAGAAAAGAAACAGATATTGATCCTAAGTGTACCTAATTCATCTCTGCACTTGTAATCCCAAAAGAAAATGCCTTCTATGACCAGAGGGCAGTCAATATTTTTTCCATCTTGTAAAATAAATAGCAATTATTTTGGTGTGTCTTCATGCGTCTGGGGCACCAGAAGTAAACAAAGAGTTGATTTTTCCTCTTTTTAGAGTCCAGTTATAATAACTATTGGGTTTCTTGTTTGGGCTAATTAAAACCACATCAAATAATTTGGATTGATGAGTGACCAGAGGTGATTGTATCATACTTCGGTCACATTAACAAGGAAACCTCATTCCGCAGGCTGGGGAGTGACATATCTGCAGAGACTTAGCTGGGCACATACAATAAATTGCAGGAGAATTCATTTCAGGGACTCTCTCTGACTCCAGCAGTATTACAGTTTTAGCCATGCAGGGGAGGTGTTCATATCAGCCAGGGGTCTACTTACAAACATGGTTTAATTTATTGTCCTCCCTCTCCTTTACCTGTGAGGCTAGAGTTAGTTATGGGAGAACTTCCAGAAGGTCAGCAGGCCAGGCCAGATAGAGGACTGTTCTGTTTCCACAATCATTCTGTATATTCTCAACCCAGATGGATGGTCACAAATTGTTGGAAATACTGAAAAACTGATTTGTGTCTATATTGATCGAAGCCCCACATCATTTCCCAACCACCCCAGGTCAATTCCAATGAACAAGCACAGGATTTCTTTGAAATGATGCACATCAAACACTGTGCCTACATGTGGGCAACCCATCTGCTTAATTTCATTTTTTTTCTGCACATTAATAATTGTTTTGATTATTGTATCTGACTAGTCCACTCAGATAAATCAAACTTCTAACTTCTTGAAAAAGAAGAACAATATCGGGAATCAAATTTGGATTATTCAAGACTTTGAAGGGATATTAGTTTCAAATGACAATTTGATTTTGGCAATCTAAGAGAACCATCTGAATTTTCACCAAATTTTCTCTCCGTGCTTTGTCAGAATTCTTATTTAGGTAGACTATGAGTCTTAGCCAGAGAGGCAATTCTGATATCCTTAGAATTTGCCAGATCCATTGGGTGCTGGGCAAACAAGTCCTTATGATGCAGCCATCAGATGTCTGGGAATTGTGTGTACGTGTTTCACTCTCCAGCCAAACCAGCCTTGCTCGTTCTTCCTGGCATGGGCCTTAGACTCTTTCTTGTAGGATGTTGTTTGTTCCAGAACTATCCTCTCTGCCATCAGTTCATATTAAATTAGTGTTCTAGCTGGTTTCCCCAATGCCCTCATGAATAAGCCTGCAGATTCTATACACTAGCTTTGAGATGTTTCCTCCAAAGTCATGGCAAGTTTAGGTCCAAGGTTTAGCCTGTTCATCAGTGTGAAGATGAGTGGTAAATACACTAAGCCAAACTAAAAAAGATTGTTTTAAAAATTATAAGATTTCTACCTGTGAATTTATAATTAAATGTCAATAACCTTAATTAAAATATTAAAGCCATGAGACTCATTACTGAGAATGGATAAATGACACATTTATATGAAAGAATATAATGTGATGAAGAGTTAGAGGCACTGAAAACTATCTTCAGCCTTGGCTCAAAGTAACTCTGTGTCCTTAGTTAAGTCACTTAATATTTCTAGGTTTAAATGTCCTTGTTGTCAGATGAGGGTGTTGAGATTAGATGGCCTCTAAGTCTCCCTGATGTTTTAATGTTCTATGATTCTGTATCTCAAAGACATGTAAATAAGCCATCTGAGAAGATTTACATTGTTTTCTTTACAACTGTAAGGCAGAAACAGAGATATTGGGCTTATCTCAGCATGGTTAAAAGTGAAGAAATATCAAGCTTATGTTGTGAATCTCCTTAGTGGATCAAGGCATTTACCAAGGTTCTTCTTTTACTGTTTTCATCTTTTAGAGTCCTAGGGATGAAAAAATGTTGTGCACATTGGTAAAACTAATACTCTTACAATGAAATTGTCTGGCAGTATTACATTTCATAACACAGCTAGAGCATTGACACACATGTATATGATGTGCACATGTTCATGATCATGGGTTCTTATGTTAAAAAAAAAAACACCCCAGAGATGATCTCATCTGGTCCCTCTTTTCATGGATGAGAGTGTAAAGCCCCAGAGGAGTTTCCTAAAGCCACCTAAGTAATTTAAACTTTGAGGTCCAATGGCTTAGCTGACTCTTGTCTAATCCTTTTTGCTTTGTTTCTTCCCACACTTCCACAGCATGTATACATTATAAACATGTAAACATCTATACCATTGAGGTAACCTGCAAATGTCTTCATTAATTATTTGTATACATAAAATGTACCCTCACCAACCAAAGACGCATTCTTAAGACTGATGCAGAATGATTAAAGATCATGCATAGACTTCAAACCTCCTCCTTGATTCTCTAAGCATCTGACATAGCCAATACTCCCACTGGCTTGTAATTTATCCAAAGTCACACAGTAAACCCAGGCTGGCTAAACTGAGATTTCTCTCTTGGCTAGTTATTTTCAGAGTTGGACCTGGAGCATGGGGCTTTCAGTTTTCAGTCTGTGTTTCTTCTCACATATCAAGCTAGCATTTATCCAACTTTCATCACTTTTCCAACACCTTTCCCAGATTTTGCTTGAATACTTCCAGTAAATAGAGTCCACCACTGCCTGAAACAACTAATTCCACCATTAGAATATTGTTTCTGATTCTGACTTGAAATTAGATTCCCTGTGACTCCACTCATATGTCCTAGCTTGTCCTCTGCTCCTGTGTGTTGCCACCCACATGATGACACCCCTTATATAGTAGAAAGCAACTGCCCTGTTCCTGTCACACCACCCTCCTGTCTTTCCTTAATGGGCTTGGCTTTCCTATTCTATTCTCCCTTTCATTCTTCACACCATGTTTCCCCTCCTTTTGGTATTTCTCATTGTCCTCAGAAAAACGTTGTGTCCCAAATAGAACATGATTCCCTAGGTTTTCTCTGATCAGTGTAGAATATAGTGAGCTGTTATTCACCACGAACAGGATACTACCTTTCCATCAAGCCCAGAGACTCACCAGTTTTCACTTATTGCTTTGTTAAGGGGTGATAAATTTGCTCAATCCTTTCCTTGGTTTCTCAGCACAAGGCAGACAGAGGAGCAATGGGCTTGATTTCAAGAATCTCTTTCCTGCTAGAACACTGAAGAGCTTGTCAATATCTTTTCTAGGTGTGTTTTGTCACACCGATATTCCAATAGACAGCAGTTAGCACCTCACCCTATGCTTTAGAATTACATTTGGGGGAATTTACTTTGACTGATCACAGCTTGCAGGGATCATTTTGTTCTATGGATCTAATTTTATGTTTCAAAATCCATTTTCTATCAGTGATGATGTGTATACCCCTTGCCTTCACTGATTTGCAAAGAGCAGTATAGAAATACATATTTTACTTTTCTTTAAGCCTTGTCTAAAGGAAAAAACAATCCTTCTCCCCACCTCTCCCCTACCCCAGGAAGATTCAGCCACTGAAGGTAAAAGATATCACACTTCCTAAGAAATCTGATGAGAGCAAATTGTCACCCTATTGATGCATTGAGATGGCAAATCACACAGTGCATTTCCCAGGCCCCAGCAATATTAATGTTCTTCTTTCTTGGAATGTATCTGATTGGGAAAGTTTATTGTCCTATAGATTGTAATGTGGTGATCCGTCAGATAAAACCATCAAAAGCATAATAACTCTGATTCTTATTATAAGCTGTGGCCATATTTTCATCAGGGCACCAAAAAAAGGTAAAATACCCCTATAGGAGGAAAACATAGTGTAACAGGCTAAGGGGGAAAAGAAATCTAGTTGGTGACAAGAACAATTGATTTCACAGAAAAATATGTGATAAGAAAGAAACATTGCATTGTTTGGGACACCTGTAGTTAATTATTGCAGCTAAAGATATTAAAATCAGTTTCTTTGCTCATATATCTTCAGACTGCTTGTCAATATTAAATGACAAAAACTTAATAATCAAAAGTACTGAGTTGGCAAATGTTTTCTAATTTTAATAACTTCTTGTTGTAATTACCAGGTCTTAGAGTGAAATGATTTAATTAGAAAGTAATCAAGAAGTGTCTATTGTTAATTGAAGGAATTATAAAAGATCTACATTTTTAATATATTTCTGGGGTTATAAAATTATAATTTACCATAACTATTTTTAAACCACCCTGATGAGGAATGTTTGGTGTAGCAGCAAACATTTTGGTGTAGCAGCAAAGTATTTGATACTTTTAAGAGGGACATCCATCATTGAGAACATCATGTGATTACAAGATCCCATCCCTCCTGTCTGGTAAATAATAATAATAATAATAACAGTTAATATTTATTAAGAACTGATCATCTGTCAGAAAAAAGTAGTTCAGAGCAGGAACAATATCTGTTTATTCACCAATATATCTTCTTTGCACATAATAGGTCTCTGATAAAGAATTTTAAATCATGTTGAATGATGAACACAGGGAAGATTCAGAAATAAACAAGTGTGATGAGATTCCCAAGTTCACTTTCAATGGAGTTGGTCAGCTGACTCAGTCTTCTCATTAGAACACTCCTGCTGCCACATACTTCTTTTGGATGAGTAGAATTATTTATATTTTCTCTCAACTCCAGAGTATAATACACATTTCTATATACATATAGTTCAGTTGAAGTGGCAAAGATGTTGCCACATACCCTAGAGAACAAATGTTTACTATTTGCTGCTTCTTGTTTATCTTTACTATGTATTAAGCAATCAAACACTGGGTATTAATGGGTATTTACAAAATAGAAGTAAGTGGTAAACAAGGGAATGAAGATAAATAAGAAGTTAGTGTCAATTCCATCAAAGTAAGAGTGGTGCTGTTGAATACTACAAAGATGAAATCATTCAGCTTCATACTGCTGATGTGAAGCAGGAAGGTGAGATATGCCTTTAAATATCTAACTGTACAAAAACAATCTTTTTAAGGGAACTGGAAAATTCACATCTTCACTAAGCCACCCATCTCTTGCTGTCCCTCTCAGGCCCATCACTATGATATGCCTGCCTCACCATCCACAGAGTTTAGCCACAGTGAATTACCAGGGACGTAATAGTTATCTGGGGTTCAATGACTTTCCTCTGCATCTTGGACCATCAACTCCTCCTGGACTCTCATTAATCCCAGGGGCAATGGCTTAGACCATGATCATTATTGCTTTAACAAATACTTCCAGGATACAACTAGAGTGACTTTCCATTTATCTTCCATGGAAATTCATTCTGCAGGAATGACACTGTCAGCTTAACAGACACAAGCTATTGTCTCAAAGTTAAAAAAATGGTTTTATTGTCCTCTGTACTTATTATATTGAAAGACAAAGGCTAATTAAATGTTTTATTTCCTGACTCCTTGGAGACAGAGAAATGCTGGACAACTTGCATTAAGAAAGTTTTGCTAATATTGTGATGATATTTAGCCTTTATACAGGTAAAAGCTAGTGGGGGTGGTGAGAGGAATGTGAGGGGTAAAGTGTGAAAAATTAATACGTAGAAGAGTCAGTATTTCAAAGAATCAAATTTCAAAATTTAAATGACTAAACCAGAGAACAAATGAATTAAAGAACCAATGTTTATTCATTAAAAAATTCCTGTGTTTGTTATTGATTTTTTTAACTTTAGATTTGTAGACTCAACCTACAAATCCTGTTGATTCAGCCACTAAAAACAAAATGAAGAGCTAAACTCAAAATTCATGCAGTGGCACTAGGTAGCAGAATTTGTCTCAGTCATGTATGCACGAAGTGATTTATCAAAGATGCAGATTACAATAAGAAACTTTCTAGTACATTATTATTAAAGAATATATTAAAACTGATTAATGTAAATAACACCAAGTGGAGAATATATTCAAACATGCTCTTTGAAAGTAAGATTTAAAGCAAGAATAAGTCCAAGATATAATTGCATACTTTGATACAAACTCCTAGTTTTTATGTCTTAGAAAGAAAATTACACCTTCCTCGTCTAATTTCAGAATCTCTACATCTAGTTCTAGGCCACTGTTACTTTATTTGGAATCAAAATACCTGTACATTCCATCAGAGTCATTTGTTGTAAAGTTTACTTCCATTGTAAATTCTCTCATTTAACAGTCACTAGGTATAAGGAAGAATCTTTCTGTTTCCCTGCTTGCACCTTTCCTAATACAGACTTTTATAATATTGTAGACACAGGAAGGAGAAAATCTTATGGAACATCTCTGTGTCCAGTCTTCTGCCATTCTGCCTTCACATTAATGTGTAATATAGGATAAGCCACATAACCTTCATGGTTGGTCCAGTCTTCAAGGAGAGGACATACAGAAGAGGCTATATTAGAAAATTGCAAAGGTCTCTTCTGGTTTAAAAGGATATGATTAAAGAGGAGAAAATATGTTTTCACTTTGCCCTTCTTAGAAGACAACCATTTCTCCTGTCCATTTTCTAACATGTTAGATGGATGCTACCGTGATGGTGTAATGCTTTGAGGCAAACCACTTATCTACCCAGTTAGTCCTTGATATTGAGTTCTCAGAAACTCTTTTCAGCAATAGTTTGCACTATTAAAACTAGATTAAATGTTTCAGGAGAACAGCATATTTTTATAAGAAGTTCAGGGAAGCTTGCAGAACCTGGAGTAGGAGTAGACATCATTGTGGTCCTCATCTCTAAGAACTTTCTCTTTACAACTTTCCTCATTGACAATGCTGGAGAGTGTTAATTGACAATAGCATTGTATTTATTAAGTACTTACTTGTTTTCCCTATCAGTTCATCATAGACCTACCTCATTGCCCTCAGAACTTGGATTCAGAATGAAATAATCAAATTTACACTTAGTGTTCCTATAAATCCAACTCTCCACCCAAATATTAACCCAAACAATATCATGATAAGGTAAGTATCTGCTTCTCATTTAAGTTTTTGAGATACTGAAAATAGCTTCTCAGTTTTATTTCTTCTTTAAATGTCCTGAGGTCCTATGTACCCAAGGAGGGACCCTATCATTTACCGGATCACAAAACTAAAGTTGGTGACTCATGCAAGGTTACAAAAATAACCCATGGTAGTATCACATCCTCCTGTGGTCCTTATCTTTGGTCCTAGGAAATTGGGGAGTTATCACAAACTCTTTGTTATCCCAACAACTACCAAAACCTGTTAAATTTTCTCATAAACCTATTAGAGTTTCTCCACAACCATGGCCACTGCATTAGTCTCTTTAGTTTCTTCCCTGGACTATTTTATTTTCATTAGTTTTGCTGCACATTAGTCTTCAATAGTCTCCTCCAATATCATCTCTGACATGCCCTTGAGAATAAGGCAACCCACAACTGTGCTCCCACAGCACACTCTTTTATGATAGCAGTGTTTGCCCACATTAGTACAATGATCTATTTATGGGTCTGTTTTCTCTAATATTCCTCAAACCACATCATGCAGGGAACACAGTGTTTTGGCCCTATTTGGTACTTGAAATCTGAAAGGAATAAACGTATGTGGTCTGTGTATTTGGGAAGAATTAAGATGCATAAGACTATTTAAACATTTGGAGATTGTGAGAAGCATAGACTTCCTCACCGTTTGTCCAAATATTGTAATAAAGGAACATTCTTTGTATTTTGGTGGAGATAAGATTTTAAAAAAAGCCCTTCTCTAAATATCTGGATGTAAATTTATGGGAGCCATCTCTCAAAGAGGAAAGTTCTCCTAAATGATAGAGCCATCTTGGATTATTGAAGAAAAATTAGAGATTTGTGAGGAGGAGTAAACCCTTCCCTTAAAGAAATAATTTCAAGAATTATAACATCTACACACATCCTGTTAGACCATACTCCAGGGGGCTAATTTAGGACAGGATCCTGGATTGAAAAGACTACTGGAACTAACCTACAGAAGCAGTGGAGGTGATGTTTCCCAGATTTCTCCCTAATATCTGTATTTGAGCATGTAGGATGTGAGAAAACCCAAAGAAATTCTCTCCGTTATCTTCTACTTGTATATTTTTAAATTTAATGTTCCTTTTCATTCCATCTACACCAAATATATTTCTGACTTCTCTGCCTCAAATATAAGAATATATGCTTTTTTGTCTCCTAGGGATTTTTTGTCATCTTCCAATTCCCCACTGCCTGGTAGAATTAGGTAAACTCTTTGTCAAATATCTCCAAGTTTACCAAGGAAAGGTGTTGTGCAAAAAACCATAATTTTGAAACTTTCCTCACCCAAACTGCTGAAATTATCCCTGTTTTGTCTAAATCCAAAGTGGAGTGACTGGTGTTTTAAAAGCAAAACAGGTTCAGCTGTCACTAAAGAGATAAATGTAATCGTTCTGCTTTCAGAGAAGTATAGAATATGAGACTCATCTGAAATGTACTATGGATGTAATAAAGAACAGTTCTCCACATCTGAATTTTCCAGGGGAAAAAAACCATTTTGAACAAATCTGGAATACTCCAACAACTGTGAAGAGGGTGGATTCAAGCAACAACGTTTCATTAATATGAGTGAGTTTTAAAATGACCCCATTTACTATGTTAACTGAAAAAAAAAATGAAGGGAATAAAAAAGATGAACACAGTCATATTAATCAAATCTCAGATGCCCAAATTAGGAGCCTCCAATTTAAAAACTAAAAGGGATTGCAAAGACAAATATCATATGATATTGCTTACATGTGGGATCTAAAAAAAAAGTACAAATGAACTTATTTACAAAACAGAAATAGAGTAACAGATGTAAAAAAACAAACTTATGGTTACCAGGGGTGTAAGGAGTGGGGTAAATTTTGAGATTAGGACTGACACATACACACTACTCTATATAAAATAGATAACTAATAAGAACCTACTGTATAGCACGGGGAACTCTACTCAATACTCTGTAATAGCAAATATGGGAAAAGAATCTAAAAAAGAGTGGCTGTATGTATATGTAAAATTGATTCATTATGCTGTACAGCAGAAACTAACATAACATTGTAAATCAACTATACTTCAATAAAAATTTAAAATAAATAAATAAATGGGATTTCACTTGAGTTTGAAGGTACTGCTGAGAAAGTAAAATCCCACTCCCCTCCCCCCAGTTTTTGTGTTACAAACAACAACAACAAAAAACATTCAGTATTGGTTTCCCAGTCTGCATAGAAAATCCAGGAAAACTTACACGTACAATTAATAATATACTTTAAAAAAATTGAAAGCATCCCTATTTGCCAGTAATAATCTAAAAGAAAACTGTATTTGCAAGAAGGACAGTTTTCTCCCTTTCTTTTCTTTTTTTTTTTTTAAACAACTTTATTGGAGTATAATTGCTTCACAAAGGTGTGTTAGTTTCTGCTTTATAACAAAGTGAATCAGATATACATATACATATATCCCCATATAACCTCCCTCTTGCCTCTCTCTCCCTCCCCCATCTCAACCCTCTAGGTAGTCACACAACATCGAGATGATCTCCCTGTGCTATGTGGCTGCTTCCAACTAGCTATCTCTTTTACATTTGGTAGTGTATATTAGTCCATGCCACTCTATCACATCATCCCAGCTTACACTTTCTCCCACCCCGTGTCCTCAAGTCCATTCTCTATATCTATGTCTTTATTTCTGTCCTGTCCCTAGGTACTTAATAAACTTTTTTTTTTTAGATTCAATATATATGTATTAGCATATGGTATTTGTTTTTCTCTTTCTGACTTACTTCACTCTGCATGACAGACTCTAGGTCCATCCATATCATTACAAATAGCTCAATTTCATTTCTTTTTATGGTGGAGTAATATTCCATTATATATATGTACTACATGTTCTTTATCTGAACATTGTGGCACATGACTCTTTTTGAATTATGGTTTTCTCAGGGTATATGCCCAGGAGTGGGATTGCTGGGTCATATGGTAGTTAAATTTTTAGTTTTTTAAGAAACCACCATACTGTTCTCCATAGTGGCTGGATCAATTTACTTTCCCACCAACAGTGCAAGAATGTACCCTTTTCTCCACACTCTCTCCAGCATTTATTGTTTGTAGATATTTTGATGATGACCATTCTGACTGGTGTGAGGTGATTGTAATTTTAATTTGGATTTCTCTAATGATTAGTGATGTTGAACATTTTTTAATGTGTTTGTTGGCTATCTGTATATCTTCTTTGGAGAAATGTCTATTTAGGTCTTCTGCCCATTTTTAGATTGGGTTATTTGCTTTTCTGATATTGAGCTGCATGAGCTGCTTGTAAATTTTGGAGATTAATCCTTTGTCAGTTGCTTCATTTGCAAATATTTTCTCCCATTCTGAAGGTTTTCTCTTCATCTTGTTTATGGTTTCCTTTTCTGTGCAAAAGCTTTTAAGTTTCATTAGGTCCTATTTGTTTATTTTTGTTTCTATTTCCATTTCTCTAGGAGGTGAGTCAAAAAGTATCTTTCTGTGATTTATGTCATAGAGTGTTCTGCCTATGTTTTCCTCTCAGAGTTTTATACTGTCTGGCCTTACATTTAGGTCTTTAATCCTTTTTGAGTTTATTTTTGTGTATGGTGTTAGGGAGTGTTCTAATTTCATTCTTTTACATGTAGCTGGCTAGTTTGCCCAGCACCACTTATTAAAGAAGCTGTCTTTTCTCCATTGTATATTCTTGCCTCCTTTATCAAAAATAAGGTGACCATATGTGCATGGGTTTATCTCCAGGCTTTCTGTCCTGTTCCATTGATCTATATTTCTGTTTTTGTGCCAGTACCATACTGTCTTCATTACTGTAGCTTTGTAGTATAGTCTGAGGTCCAGGAGTCTGATTCCTCTAGCTCTGTTTTTCTTCCTCAAGATTGCTTTGGCGATTCGGTGTCTTATGTGTTTCCATACAGATTGTGAAATTTTTTGTTCTAGTTCTATGAAAAATACCATTGGTAGTTTGATAGGGATTGCATTGAATCTGTAGGTTGCTTTGGGTAGTATAGTCATTTTCACAATGTTGATTCTTCCAATCCAAGTATATGGTATATTTCTCCATCTGTTTGTATCATCTTTAATTTCTTTCATCAGTGTCTTATAGTTTCCTGAATACAGGTCATTTCTCTCCTTACGTAGGTTTATTCCTATGTATTTTATTCTTTTTGTTGTAGTGGTAAATGAGAGTGTTTCCTTAATTTATCTTTCCTGTTTTCATCATTAGTGTATAGGAATTCAAGAGATTTCTGTGAATTAATTTTGTATCCTGCTACTTTACCAAATTCATTGATTAGCTGTAGTAGTTTTCTGGTAACATCTTTAGGATTCTCTATGTATAGTATCATGTCATCTGCCAACAGTGACAGCTTTACTTCTTCTTTTCCAATTTGGATTCCTTTTATTTCTTTTTCTTCTCTGATTGTTCTGTCAAAACTTCCAAAACTATGCTGAATATTAGTGGTGAAAGTGGGCTACCTTGTCTTGTTCCTGATCTTAGTGGAAATGGTTTCAATTTTTCACCATTGAGAATGATGTTGGCTGTGGGTTTGCCATATGTGGCCTTTATTATGTAGAGGTAAGTTCTCTCTATGCCTACTTTCTGGAGGGTTTTTATCATAAATGGGTGTTGAATTTTGTCAAAAGATTTTTCTGCATCTACTGAGATGATCATATAGTTTTTATTCTTCAATTTGTTAATATGTTGCATCACATTGATTGATTTTTGTATATTAAAGAATCCTTACATTCCTGGGATAAACCTCAGTTGATCATGGTGTATGATCTTTTTAATGTGCTATTGGATTCTGTCTGCTGGTATTTTGCTGAGAATTTTTGCATGCTTGTTCATCAGTGATGTTGGCCTATAGTTTTCTTTCTTTGTGACATCTTTTTCTGGTTGTGGTGTCAGGGTGATGGCGGCCTCATAGAATGAGTTTGGGAGTGTTCCTCCCTCTGCTATATTTTGAGTTTGAGAAGGATAAGTTTTAGCTCTTCTCTAAATATTTGATAGAATTTGCCTTTGAAGCCACGTGGTCCTGGGTTTTTGCTTGTTGGAAGATTTTTAATCACAGTCTCAATTTTAGAGCTTGTGATTGGTCTGTTTATTTTTTCTATTTCTTCCTGGTTCAATCTTGGAAGGTTGTGCATTTCTAAGAATTTGTCCATTTCTTCCAGGTTGTCCATTTTATTGGCATATAGTTGTTTTTAGTAATCTCTCATAATCCTTTGTATTTCTTCAGTGTCAGTTTTTACTTTGCTTTTGTCCTTTCTAATTCTATTGGTTTGAGTCTTCTCCCTTTTTTTCTTAATGAGTCTGGCTAATGGTTTATCAATTTTGTTTATTTTCTCAAAGAAACAGATTTTAGTTTTATTGCTCTTTGCTATTGTTGCCTTCATTTCTTTTTCATTTTTTCCTGATCTGGTCTTTATGATTTCTTTCCTTCTGTTAAATTTGGGTGGTTTTTTTTTTGTTGTTGTTGTTGTTGTTCTTTCTCTAATTGCTTTAGATGTAATGTTAGGTTGGTTATTTGAGATATTTCCTGTTTCTTGAGGTAGGGTTGTATTGCTATAAACTTCCCTCTTAGAACTGCCTTTGCTGCATCCCATAGGTTTTTGGTAGTCGTGTTTTCATTGTCATTTGTTTCTAGGCATTTTTTGATTACCTCTTGATTTCTTCAGTGATCTCTTGGTTATTAAGTAGTGTATTGTTTAGTCGCCATGTGTTTGTATTTTTTACAGATTTCTTTCCTGTAATTGATATCTAGTTTCTTAGTGTTGTGTTCAGAAAAGATACTTGATATGATTTCAATTTTTGTAAATTTACCAAGGCTTCATTTTTGATCCAAGATATGATCTATCCTTGAGAATGTTTCATGAGCACTTGAGAAGAAAGTGTATTCTGTTGTTTTTGGATGGAATGTCCTATAAACATCAATTAAGTCTATTTTGTTTAATCTGTCATTTAAAGCTTGTGCTTCTTTATTTATTTTCATTTTGGATGATCTGTCCATTGGTGAAAGTGGGGTGTTAAAGTTCCCTACTATGATCGTGTTACTGTCAGTTTCTCCTTTTATGGCTGTTAGCATTTGCCTTAGGTATTGAGGTACACCTATGTGGGGTGCATAAATATTTACAATTGTTATATCTTCTTCTTGGATTGATCGTTTGATCACTATGTAGCGCCCTTCTTTGTCTCTTCTAGGAGTCTTTATTTTAAAGTCTATTTTGTCTGATATGAGAATTGCTGCTCCAGCTTTCTTTTGATTTTCATTTGCATGCAATGTCTTTTTCCATCCCCTCACTTTCAGTCTGTATGTGTCCCTAGGTCTCCAGTAGGTCTCTTGTAGACAGCATATATACGAGTCTTGTTTTGTATCCATTCAGCCAGTCTATGTCTTTTGGTTGGAGCATTAAAACATTTACATTTAAGGTAATTGTTAATATGTATGTTCCTACCATTTTCTTAATTGTTTAGTTTTGTGACTGTAGGTCTTTTCCTTCTCTTGTGTTTCCTTCCAGAGAAGTTCCTTTAGCATTTGTTGTAAAGCTGGTTTGGTGGTGCTGAATTCTCTTAGCTTTTGCTTGTCTGCAAATATTTTTATTTCTTTGTCGGACCTGAATGAGACCCTTGTTTGGTAGAGTAATCTTGGTTGTATGTTTTTCCTTTTCATCACTTTAAATATGTCCTGACACTCCTTTCTTGCTTGCAGAGTTTCTGCTGAAAGATCAGCTGTTAATCTTATGGGGATTCTCTTGTATATTATTTGTTGTTTTTTCCTTGCTGCTTTTAATATTCTTTCTTTGTATTTAATTTTTGATACTTTTTGATTAATATGTGTCTTGGCATGTTTCTCATTGGATTTATCCTGTATGGGACTCTCTGTGCTTCCTAGACTTCACTAACTATTTCCTTTCCTATATTAAAGAAGTTTTCAACTATAATCTCTTCAAATATTTTCTTAGTCCCTTTCTTTTTCTATTCTTCTTCTGGGACCCCTATAACTTGAAAGTTGGTGGGTTTAATGTTGTCCCAGAAGTCTCTCAGACAGTCCTCAATTCTTTTTATTCTTTTCCTTTATTCTGCTCTGCAGTAGTTATTTCTAATATTTTATCTTCCACATCACTTATCCATTCTTCTGCCTCAGTTTTTCTGCTGTTGATTCCTTGTAGAGAATTTTTAATTTCATTTTTGTGTTGTTCATTGTTTTCCCTTCATTTCTTCTAGGTCCTTGTTAAACATTTCTTGTATTTTCTCTATCCTATTTCCAAGATTTTGGATCATCTTTACTATCATTTCTCTGAAATCTTTTTCAGGTAGACTGCCTATTTCTTCTTCATTTGTTTGGTCTGGTGGGTTTTTACCTTGCTCCTTCATCTGCTGTGTGTTTCTGTGTCTTCTCATTTTACTTAACTTATTGTGTTTGGGGATCTTCTTTTCACAGGCTGCAGGCTCGTACTTCCTGTTGTTTTTGGTGTCTGCCCCCAGTGGCTAAGATTTGTTCATTGGGTTGTCTAGGCTTCCTGGTTGAGGGAAATGGTGCCTGTGTTCTGGTGGGTGAGGCTGGATCTTGCCTTCTGGTGGGCAGGACCGCATCCGGTGGTGTGTTTTGGGTTGTCTGTGAACTTATTATGATTTTAGGCAGCCTGTCTGCTAATGGGTTGGTTGTGTTCCTCTCTAGCTAGTTGTTTGGCATAGGGTGTCCAGTACTGTAGCTTGCTGGTCATTGAGTGGAGCTAGGTCATAGCATTGAGATGGAGATCTCTGGGAGATCTTTCACCATTTAATATTACATGGAGCTGGGAGGGCTCTGGTGGACCTATGTCCTGAGCTTGGCTCTCCCTGCTCAGAGACACAGGCCTGAAACCCGTACAGAGCACCAAGACCCTGTCAGCCACACAATTCAGAAGAAAAGAAAGAAAGAAAGAAAAAATAAAATAAAATGTTATTCAATAAAAAATAAAAATAATTATTAAAAACAAAAAAAATAAAATGTAATAAAAAAAGAAGGAAAGAAGAGAACAACGAAACCAAAAAACAAATCCATAAATGATAACAAGCACTGAAAACTAACTATACTAAAAAAAGAAAAACAAAAATGGACAGACAGAACCCTAAGACAAATGTTAAATCAAAGCTATACAGAGAAAATTACATAAGAAGCATACACGTACACACACACAAAAAGAGAAAAAGGAAAAAAAAAATCTTTACTCCCAAAGTCCACCTTCTCAATTTTGGGATGATTCATTGTCTATTCAGATATTTCACAGATGCAGGGAACATCAAGTTGATTTTGGAGATTTAGTCCACTGCTCCTGAGGTTTCTGGGAGATTTCCCTTTCTCTTCTTTGTTGGCACAGCTCCTCGTGTTCAGTTTTGCATTTGGCCCTGCCTCTATGTGTAGGTATCCTGAGGGCACCTGTTTTTTACTCAGACAGGATGGGGTTAAAGTAATGGCTGATTAGGGGTCTCTGGCTCACTCAGGTGAGGGGGAGGGAGTAGTATGGAATGTGTGGCAAGCCTGCAGTGGTAGACGCTGGTGTGATGTTGCAACAGCCTGAGGGGCGCTGTGTGTTCTGAGGAAGTTGTCCCTGGATCACGGGACCCTGGCAGTGGTGGGCTGCACAGACTCCTGAGAGAGGCGGTGTGGATAGTGAACTGTGCTCACACACAGGTTTCTTGGTCGCTGCAGCAGCAGCCTGAGCATTTCATGCTCATTTCTGGAGTCTGTGCTGATAGCCGTGGGTCACGCCCATCTCTGGAGCCCATTTAAGTGGTGCTCTGAATCTCCTCTCCTTGTGCACCTTGAAACAATGGTCTCTTGCCCCTTAGGCAGGTCCAGACTTTTTCCCAGACTCCCTCCCGGCTAGCTGTGGTGCACTAGCCCCCTTCAGACTGTTCACACAGCCAACCCCAGTCCTCTCCGTGGGATCTGACATCCGAAGCCCAAACCTCAGCTCCCAGCCCCCATCCTCCCTGCCGGGTGAGCAGACAAGCCTCTCAGGCTGGTGAGTGCTGGTTGGCCCCGATCCTCTGTATGGTAATCTCTCCACTTTGCCCTCTGCACCCTTGTTGTTGCTCTCTCCTCCATGGCTCTGAAGCTCCCCACCCCACCAACCCCCATTTCCGCCAGTGTAGGTTCTTCCTAGTGTGTGGAAACTTTTCCTCTTTCACAGCTCCCTCCCTGTGGTGCAGGTCCTGTCCCTATTCTTTTGTCTCTGTTTTTTCTTTTTTCTTTTGCCCTACCATGGTACGTGAGGAGTTTCTTGTCTTTTGGGAAGTCTGAGCTTTTCTGCCAGTGTTCAGTATGTGTTCTGAAGGAGTTGTTCCACAAGTAGATGTATTTCTGATGTGTTTGTGGGGAGGAAGGCGATCTCCACATCTCACTCCTCCACCATCTTGAAGGTCTCCCCAACTTTCTTTTTAATTCTTATACTTCTTACTTCTGTTCCTGTCATATTGAGTTGGTATGGGGTTCTGGTACAATGTTGAATGACAATATGATAACATGCTTCTTTATTTTCTTCCCTAACATCCATGAAAGTGATTCTAAACTTTCAAAATTAAGTTTGATGTTTGCTGGAAGCTTTGATAGATATCCTTTATCAGGTTAAGGATATCCCTACTTAAGTATTCTAAGTTAACTTAAGAATTTTAAAATTTGAATGAACTAATGATTTTCCTGCATTGATTGGTGTTTCATATTATTTCTTCCTTTAATCTGTCAATAAACGGTAAACTGATGTTTCTGATTTTGAGATAATCCTGCATTCTCAGTAAAATGCTACCTGGTAATGATACAATCTTTTAAAATACACATAAAGTTAAAAGTCTTAATGTTTTATTTATGGGATTTGTACCTATATTTATAAAAGATTTAGTTTATAAGTTTTTTGAAACTCCCTTTTCCAACTGTGGTGTAAAAGTTATGCTAGAATAATTTTTTTTTTTTTTTTTGGCGTTACACGGGCCTCTCACTGTTGTGGCCTCTCCCATTGCGGAGCACAGGCTCCGGACGCGCAGGCTCAGCGGCCATGGCTCACAGGCCCAGCCACTCCGCGGCATGCGGGATCCTCCCAGACCGGGGCACGAACCCGCGTGCCCTGCATCAGCAGGCGTACTCTCAACCACTGCGCCACCAGGGAGGCCCTAATTTTAAAAAATTGGGTCCTTTTACTGTTTTTCCTTCTTTAAAATAATTTTTATAATAAATTGATTATCTCATTTTTTGCATCTGTATGTTATTTTCACTAGAGTGCTTTTCTGTACTTATAGTTTCTCTCTGTTTCAATTTCATTGTCAAAGATTTTATGTATTTTTTCCTCATGTTTAACAATCTTATTTTCATTTTAACAAATGTTTTGGAACAATAAAATGTACATAAGTTAAAAAATTAAATTATGGAAATATTGCTCTATTTTTTTATCTCATATATCTATTGATGCCTTATTAATTCTCTTATTAATTACTAATATTGTTTATTTTTGCCTTTTCTACCTTTGATTTTTTATGTGTTCAAATTAGAAGTTTATCTTATTAGTTTTTTTCAAAAAATAACTTTTAAAATTTTGTTGGTTCTCTGCATTTCTTGTTTTTTTTTCTACTTAATTATAAACATTATACAAGTGCAACTAATGATTAATTACTCTCTGATCTTATCATTTTCATTTCCTTCTACTTTTTAAAGCTTTATTCTTTTCCTTATCAGGCTTTTGAGTTGAAAGTTGATTCATTTATTTTCCATCATTATAATTTTATTTTATTTTATTTTATTTATTTATTTATTTATTTATTTATTTATTTATTTATTTATTTATATTAGTTTCTGCTTTATAACAAAGTGAATCAGTCATACATACACATCTGTTCCCACATCCCTTCCCTATTGCGTCTCCCTCCCTCCCACTCTCCCCATCCCACCCCTCCAGGCGGTCACAAAGCACCGACCTGATCTCCCTGTGCTCTGCGGCTGCTTCCCACTATCTATCTACCTTACGTTTGGTAGTGTATATATGTCCATGCCTCTCTTTCGCTTTGTCACAGCTTACCCTTCACCCTCCCCATATCCTCAAGTCCGTTCTCAAGTAGGTCTGTGTCTTTATACCCTTTTTACCCCACGGTTCTTCATGACATTTTTTTTTTTTATATTCCATATATATGTGTTAGCATACGGTATTTGTCTTTCTCTTTCTGACTTACTTCACTCTGTATGACAGACTCTAGGTCTATCCACCTCATTACAAATAGCTTCAGTTTCGTTCCTTTTTATGGCTGAGTAATATTCCATTGTATATATGTGCCACATCTTCTTTATCCATTCATCCGATGATGGACACTTAGGTTGTTTCCAGCTCCGGGCTATTGTGAATAGAGCTGCAATGAATATTTTGGTACATGTCTCTTTTTGAATTATGGTTTTCTCAGGGTATATGCCCAGTAGTGGGATTGCTGGGTCATATGTTAGTTCTATTTGTAGTTTTTTAAGGAACCTCCATACCGTTCTCCATAGTGGCTGTACCAATTCACATTCCCACCAGCAGTGCAAGAGTGTTCCCTTTTCTCCACACCCTCTCCAGCATTTATTGTTTCTAGATTTTTTGATGATGGCCATTCTGACTGGTGTGAGATGATATCTCATTGTAGTTTTGATTTGCATTTCTCTAATGATTAATGATGTTGAGCATTCTTTCATGTGTTTGTTGGCAGTCTGTATATCTTCTGTGGAGAAATGCCTATTTAAGTCTTCTGCCCATTTTTGGATTGGGTTGTTTGTTTTTTTGCTATTGAGCTGCATGAGCTGTTTATAAATTTTGGAGATTAATCCTTTGTCAGTTGCTTCATTTGCAAATATTTTCTCCCATTCTGAGGGTTGTCTTTTGGTCTTGTTTATGGTTTCCTTTGCTGTGCAAAAGCTTTGAAGTTTCATTAGGTCCCATTTGTTTATCTTTGTTTTTAGTTCCATTTCTCTAGGAGGTGGGTCCAAAAGGATCTTGCTGTGATTTATGTCATAGAGTGTTCTACCTATGTTTTCCTCTAAGAGTTTGATAGTTTCTGGCGTTACATTTAGGTCTTTAATCCATTTTGAGCTTATTTTTGTGTATGGTGTTAGGGAGTGATCTAATCTCATACTTTTACATGTCCCTGTCCAGTTTTCCCAGCACCACTTATTGAAGAGGCTGTCCTTTCTCCACTGTACATTCCTGCCCCCTTTATCAAAGATAAGTTGGCCATATGTGCGTGGGTTTATCTCTGGGCTTTCTATCCTGATCCACTGATCTATCTTTCTGTTTTTATGCCAGTACCACACTGTCTTAATTACTGTAGCTTTGTAGTATAGTCTGAAGTCAGGGAGCCTGATTCCTCCAGCTCCATTTTTCGTTCTCAAGATTGCTTTGGCTATTCGAGGTCTTCTGTTTTTCCCTACAAATTGTGAAATTTTTTGTTCTAGTTCTGTGAAAAATGCCAGTGGTAGTTTGATAGGGATTGCATTGAATCTGTAGATTGCTTTGGGTAGTAGAGTCATTTTCACAATATTGATTCTTCCAATCCAGGAGCATGGTATATCTCTCCATCTATTTGTATCCTCTTTAATTTCTTTCATCAGTGTCTTATAATTTTCTGCATACAGGTCTTTTGTCTCCTTAGGTAGGTTTATTCCTAGATATTTTATTCTTTTTGTTGCAATGGTAAATGGGAGTGTTTTCTTGATTTCATTTTCAGATTTTTCATCATTAGTGTACAGGAATGCCAGAGATTTCTGTGCATTAATTTTGTATCCTGCTACTTTACCAAATTCATTGATTAGCTCTAGTAGTTTTTCGGTAGCATCTTTAGGATTCTCTATGTATAGTATCATGTCATCTGCAAACAGTGACAGCTTTACTTCTTCTTTTCCAATTTGGATTCCTTTTATTTCCTTTTCTTCTCTGATTGCTGTGGCTAAAACTTCCAAAACTAGGTTGAATAAGAGTGGTGAGAGTGGGCAGCCTTGTCTTGTTCCTGATCTTAGTGGAAATGGTTTCAGTTTTTCACCATTGAGGACAATGTTGGCTGTGGGTTTGTCATATATGGCCTTTATTTTGTTGAGGAAAGTTCCCTCTATGCCTACTTTCTGCAGGGTTTTTATCATAAATGGGTGTTGAATTTTGTCGAAATCTTTCTCTGCATCTATTGAGATGATCATATGGTTTTTCTCCTTCAACTTGTTAATATGGTGTATCACATTGATTGATTTGCGTATATTGAAGAATCCTTGCATTCCTGGAATAAACCCCACTTGATCATGGTGTATGATCCTTTTAATGTGCTGTTGGATTCTGTTTGCTAGTATTTGGTTGAGGATTTTTGCATCTATGTTCATCAGTGATATTGGCCTGTAGTTTTCTTTCTTTGTGACATCCTTGCCTGGTTTTGGTATCAAGGTGATGGTGGCCTCGTAGAATGAGTTTGGGAGTGTTCCTTCCTCTGATATTGTTTGGAAGAGTTTGAGAAGGATGGGTGTTAGCTCTTCTCTAAATGTTTGATAGAATTCGCCTGTGAAGCCATCTGGTCCTGGGCTTTTGTTTGTTGGAAGATTTTTAATCACAGTTTCAATTTCAGTGCTTGTGATTGGTCTATTCATATTTTCTATTTCTTCCTGAGTCAGTCTTGGTAGGTTGTGCATTTCTAAGAATTTGTCCATTTCTTCCAGGTTGTCCATTTTATTGGCATAGAGTTGCTTGTAGTAATCTCTCATGATCTTTTGTATTTCTGCAGTGTCAGTTGTTACTTCTCCCTTTTCATTTCTAATTCTAGTGATTTGAGTCTTCTCCCTTCTTTTCTTGATGAGGCTGGCTAATGGTTTGTCAATTTTGTTTATCTTCTCAAAGAACCAGCTTTTAGTTTGGTTGATCTTTGCTATTGTTTCCTTCATTTCTTTTTCATTTATTTCTGATCTGATCTTTATGATTTCTTTCCTTCTGCTAACTTTGGGGTATTTTTGTTCTTCTTTCTCTAATTGCTTTAGGTGCAGGGTCAGGTTGTTTACTCGAAATGTTTCCTGTTTCTTAAGGTGGGATTGTATTGCTATAAACTTCCCCCTTAGAACTGCTTTTGCTGCGTCCCATAGGTTTTGGGTCATCGTGTCTCCATTGTCATTTGTTTCTAGGTATTTTTTAATTTCCTCTTTGATTTCTTCAGTGATCACTTCGTTATTCAGTAGTGTATTGTTTAGCCTCCATGTGTTTGTATTTTTTACAGATCTTTTCCTGTAATTGATGTCTAGTCTCGTAGCATTGTGGTCGGAAAAGATACTTGATACAATTTCAATTTTCTTAAATTTACCAAGGCTTGATTTGTGACCCAAGATATGATCTATCCTGGAGAATGTTCCATGAGCACTTGAGAAAAATGTGTATTCTGTTGTTTTTGGATGGAATGTCCTATAAATATCAACTTAGTCCGTCTTGTTTAATGTATCATTTAAAGCTTGTGTTTCCTTATTTATTTTCATTTTGGATGATCTGTCCATTGGTGAAAGTGGGGTGTTAAAGTCCCCTACTATGATTGTGTTACTGTCGATTTCCCCTTTTATGGCTGTTAGTATTTGCCTTATGTATTGAGGTGCTCCTATGTTGGGTGCATAAATATTTACAATTGTTATATCTTCTTCTTGGATCGATCCCTTTATCGTTATGTAGTGTCCTTCTTTGTCTCTTCTAATAGTCTTTATTTTAAAGTCTATTTTGTCTGATATAAGAATTGCTACTCCAGCTTTCTTTTGATTTCCATTTGCATGGAATATCTTTTTCCATCCCCTTACTTTCAATCTGTATGTGTCTCTAGGTCTGAAGTGGGTCTCTTGTAGACAGCATATATATGGGTCTTGTTTTTGTATCCATTCAGCCACTCTGTGTCTTTTGGTGGGAGCATTTAGTCCATTTACATTTAAGGTAATTATTGATATGTATGTTCCTATTCCCATTTCCTTAATGGCTTTGGGTTCGTTATTGTAGGTATATCCCTTCTGTTGTGTTTCTTGCCTAGAGAAGTTCCTTTAGCATTTGTTGTAAAGCTGGTTTGGTGGTGCTGAACTCTCTCAGCTTTTGCTTGTCTGTAAATGTTTTAATTTCTCCATCAAATCTGAATGAGATCCTTGCTGGGTAGAGTAAACTTGGTTGCAGGTTTCTCTCCTTCATCACTTTAATTATTTCCTGCCACTCCCTTCTGGCTTGTAGAGTTTCTGCTGAGAGATCAGCTGTTAACCTGATGGGGATTCCCTTGTGTGTTATTTGTTGTTTTTGCCTTGCTGCTTTTAATATGATTTCTTTGTATTTAATTTTTGACAGTTTGATTAATATGTGTCTTGGCGTATTTCTCCTTGGATTTATTCTGTATGGGACTCTCTGTGCCTCCTGGACTTGATTAACTATTTCCTTTCCCATATTAGGGAAGTTTTCAACTATAATCTCTTCAAATATTTTCTCAGTCCCTTTCTTTTTCTCTTCTTCTTCTGGAACCCCTATAATTCGAATGTTGGTGCGTTTAATGGTGTCCCAGAGGTCTCTGAGACTGTCCTCTGTTCTTTTCATTCTTTTTTCTTTATTTTGCTCTGCATCAGTTATTTCCACTATTTTATCTTCCACCTCACTTATCCGTTCTTCTGCCTCAGTTATTCTGCTATTGATCCCATCTAGAGTATTTTTCATTTCATTTATTGCGTTTTTAATCGATGCTTGATTCATCTTTAGTTCTTCTAGGTCCTTGTTAACTGTTTCTTGCATTTTGTCTATCCTATTTCCAAGATTTTGGATCATCTTTACTATCATTATTCTGAATTCTTTTTCAGGTAGACTGCCTATTACCTCTTCATTTGTTAGGTCTGGTAGGTTTTTATCTTGCTCCTTCACCTTCTGTGTGTTTTTCTGCTTTCTCATTTTGCTTATCTTACTGTGTTTGGGGTCTCCTTTTTGCAGGCTGCAGATTCGTAGTTCCCGTTGTTTTTGGTATCTGTCCCCCGTGGCTAAGGTTGTTTCAGTAGGTTGTGTAGGCTTCCTGGTGGGGGGGACTAATGCCTGTGTTCTGGTGGTTGAGGCTGGATCTTGTCTTTCTGGTGGACAGGTCCACGTCTGGTGGTGTGTTTTGGGGTGCCTGTGGCCTTATTATGTTTTTAGGTAGCCTCTCTGCTAATGAGTGGGGTTGTGTTCCTGCCTTGCTAGTTGCTTGGCATAGGGTGACCAGCACTCTAGATTGCTGGTCGTTGACTGAAGCTGGGTGCTGGTGTTGAGATGGAGATCCCTGGGAGATTTTCGCTGCTTGATATTATGTGGAGCTGGGAGGTCTCTTGTGGACCCGTGTCCTGAAGTTGGCTCTCCCACCTCAGAGGCACAGCACTGACTCCTGGCTGCAGCACCAAGAGCCTTTCATCCACCTGGCTCAGAATAACAGTGAGAAAAAGTAGAAAGAAAGAATTAGTAGAAGAAAGAAGGAGAGAGGGAAAGAAAGGAAGAAGGGAAGAAAGGAAGGAAGGAAGGAAGAAAGAAAGAAAGGAGGGAGGGAGGGAGGATGGATGGAAAGAAAGAAGGAAAGAAAGGGAGGGAGGGAGGAATGAAAGCAAAAGGAAGAGTGAATGGAAGAAGGGAGGGAGGGAGGGAGGAAGGAAAGAAAGAAAGAAAGACAGGAGGGAGGGAGGGAGGAAGGAAAGAAAAAGAAAGTGGAAAGAAGAAGGGTGGGAGGGAGGGAGGGAGGAAAGAAAAAGAAAGAAGGAAAGAGGAGCGGAGGGAGGGAGGGAGGAAGGGAAGGTAGGAAAAAAAGAAAGAGCAGATAAAGTAAAATAGAATAAAGTATGAAATATAGTAGCGTTATTAAAATTAAAAAGTAATTATTGAAAAAAAAAAAAAACACGGACCGATAGAACCCTGGGACATATGGTGGAAACAAAGCTATACAGAGAGAATCTTACACAGAAGATTACACATACACATTCACAAAAAGAGAGCAGGGGGAAAAATCAAAAATCTTGCTCTCCAAGTCCACCTTCTCGATTTGAGATAATTCGTTGTAAAAAGAGGAAAAGGGCGAGAAGTCTGAAATCTTGCTAAGTCCACCTCCTTAATTTGGGATAATTCGTTGTAAAAAGGGGGGAAAGTCTTAAATCTTGTCCTCAAAGTCCACTTCCTCAATTTGGGATGATTCGCTGTCCATTCATACACTCCACAGACGCAGGGCACATCAAATGGACCGTGGAGCTTTAATCCACTGCCTCCGAGGCTGCACAGAGAGATTTCCCTGTCTCTGCTCTCACAACTCCCGGGTCTCAGCCTTGGACCTGGCCCCGCCTCTGCACGTAGGTCGCCGGAGGGCGTCCGTTCTTCGCTCAGACAGGACGTGTTTAAAGGAGCCGCTGATTCGGGGGCTCTGGTTCACTCAGGCAGCGGGGAGGGAGGGGAATGCCCTCTCCTCGCGCACCAGGGAACAAAAGGGAAAAAAATCTCTTGCCTCTCCGGTAGCTCCAGACCCTTTCCCCGGACTCCCTCCGGGCTAGCACTAACCCCTTCAGGGTCTCTTCCTGCCGCCAGCCCCAGTCCTCTCCCTGCGCTCCGACTGAAAGCCGATACCCGAGCCTCAGCTCCCAGCCCCGCCCGCCCCGGCGGCGAGCAGACAAGCCTCTCGGGCTGGTGTGTGCCTGAGGGCACCGATCCTCTGTGCCAAAATCTCTCCGCTTTGCCCTCCGCACCCCTGTTGCTGTGCTCTCCTCCGCTACTCCGAAGCTTTCCCCCTCCGCCACCTGCAGTCTCCGCCAGCGAAGGGGCTTGTAGTGTGTAGAAACCTTCCCTCCTTCACGGCTCCCTCCCACTGGTGCAGGTCCCGTCCATATCCTATTGTCTCTGTTTATTCTTTTTTTCTTTTGACCTACCCAGGTATGTGGGGAGTTTCTTGCCTTTTGGGGGGTCTGAGGTCTTCTGTTAGTGTTCAGTAGGTGTTCTGTTGGAGTTGTTCCACGTGTAGATGAATTTCTGATGTATCTGTGGGGAGGAAGGTGATCTCCGCGTCTTACTCTTCCGCCATCTTCCTCCGGCCCCCCCTATAATTTTAAATTAATACTTTTGTAGCTAAAAGCTGCCTTCAAAACATTGTATATTTTCCATCATAATTTTCTTTTTAACCGACAAAGTGTTGAGCAATCATTAAAACAGTCTGAGCTTATTTTTAATTGTCTTGTTCCTCTTAATTTTTAATTTAGTGATATTGTGATCAATGAATATATCCTTAATGATAGTGAGTTTTTGAAATTGGCTGAACCTAGCTTTTTGACTTTATTCACATATGAAGAATTAAAAAATGTTTTATATGCACTTGAAAACATCATGTATCTTTATTTTTTTGAGGAGGGCTGTGCAAATGTCCATTAGATAAATATTTTTATTTTTTTGTTCAAAACTTCCATGCTAGTAAAGATTTATTGTCATTTTCATATGTCAGTCCCTGAAAAATATGCTTTAAATTTTCCACTATAATTATGTTTTAGTCATTTTTTCTGAAAATTCTGTCAGTTTTAGCATGCCACATTTCTTCATTGAACAACCCTCCCCTCTATCTTATCAATTTAAGAAATTATTTCTACTTTTTAGAATAAAGGTTAAATTTATTTATAATCCATAGCAAATTAAATTTATTAACATTTAAAAACCATTTCTGTGCTTATCATTGTGAGACTTTCTTCTAAGTACATGTTCTTCTGGCTGAAGTGAATGCCTTAATAATTTTTATGACTAGAGTCTATGGGTAATAAACTCAGCATTTATACAACTGAAACTGTCCTTTCAAGAAAACTCTTGGAGAGAGTTGTCCACATTATCCTGTTTGCTTTTTGTCTTCCCTAGTAATGTAATTGTTACTTTCAATCCACCAAATCTGTTCTTATTAAGTAATGACCTCCATTGCCACATCCAATTGTCATGTCTTTGTGTTCCTCTTCTTTGACCTATAAGCAACATTGGACACAGTTTACCACTTCTTCCTTTGTGGAATACATTCCACATTTCATCTTTAGAGTACTGCTCTCTGGGTTCTCCATCAACCTCGCTGGCCTCTGTTAATGCAGGTTCCTACATTGGTTCTTTCCACCTGTTTTATTTGTACATCCTGCATTCCCCAGGGTGCAGTTCTGAGATGTTTCTTTTTATTGCTATTCATACCTGACACACAGCTTTAATAAATAGATGCTGACATGTATCTCTTGTTCCAACAGTTTCCCCTGGATTCCAGATTCCTATATCTAGCTGCCTACATGACTCCTCATTTAATTGTCTTATTGGATATCTCAGGTACAGAAGCAGCCTCTAAGTTTTTAATCTACAAACCTTCATCTGCTGAAGTTTTTTTTTCCTTCACAATAGATGACAACTCCATTTTATCAATTCCTCTGGCCAAAACCTTGAGTTCTTCTTTTTTCTTCCCCTCCTCACCCTCCTCCTCTTTTTCTTCTTCTTTAAAAGTCATTTTGAGTCCTTCATCTGGAATTCATTGCCTCAGACAATTGTATGGATAACTTCTAGATTCCTTTAGGAGTTTCATCAAATGTCATGTCTTTGGAAAAGGCTTCCTTTATGCCTCTTCATAAATGACATGTTCCAATCACCAATCTGTATCCCTCATCCTGCCTTTTCTTTTTGATAGCACTTATCACTTCATGATGTAGTGTATATTTATTGTCTGTCTGTCCTCATAGAAAAGAAGCTTGAGAAAAGGGGCTTTGTCTCTTTTGTTTCCTGCTATACTCCAAAGTCTAGGACAGGAGGTGAAACAGTAAACACAAAGAAGATAATCTACTGAGTGACTAAATTATGCCTTTGTTTTACAGTCCTTTACAATTCTGTAATTTTAGGTTTACAGTTATTTCCTTTAGTGCTTCTAATATATTATTCCATTATCTTCTGGCACCTATAGTTGCTAAAGGGAATTTTACCTGTTATCATACTAATTGTCATTTCCTTTTATTAAAAGTAATCTGTCAATTTTTGAAAGCTTTTAAAATTGTCATTTAATTCTTGATATTCTATAGTTTTGCTTCTATGTGACCTGGAGTGGATTTTTAAAGTTTTAAATGAATGAATAAATAAATAATAATCTATAGTATATATAGTATGAGTACATATATCATCTAAAAATAAAATATGTATATATATAATACACACACACACACACTGTTCTATAGTTTAACTTTTTTTTTTTTTTTTTTTTGCGGTATACGGGCCTCCCACTGTCATGGCCTCTCCCGCTGCGGAGCACAGGCTCCGGACGTGCAGGCCCAGCGGTCCATGGCTCCCGGACCGGGGCACGAACCCGCGTCTCCTGCATCGACAGGCAGACTCTCAACCACTGCGCCACCAGGGAAGCCCCATAGTTTAACTTTTTTCTTTTGAAGTTTCTTTTAAATCTGAGAATGTCCGTTAGATATTTTTATTTTGGTTTTCTTAAATGTTGGATAATTCTCAAGTATTACCTTCTTAGATATTCTTTACCCTTTCTTCCATTCTTTCCTAGAAATCTTCCATCCTATTTTCCAGGCCCTCAATGACTTTTTAAAGAAAAATCCTTATTTCTCTTAATTATCTTTAAGTTCTTAATTCTAATTCACTAATGCCCAGAGTAGAATTTTGAACATCTTTTAAATTTCAAAAATTAAGTTTTTATTTTAAGATTTTTTACATTTTTTCTTTTTGTCTTTTTTGCTTTTGCTTCACTCCTAAGTTTCTTTCATAGCTTCTTAGTTTGTTTGTTTTTTTTAGTATTATGCCTTTGTGTGTCATTTAAGCACCATAAACATTTAGATAAAAGCCTCTGTAAGATTGCTCTGTAAACAAATTTCACCTGGCTTGAATTCATGTTACAACTCTTAAAATTATAAATGACACATTTTATTAAGAGTTTTGGGGCTGTCTGGGTTACTGGTGAAAATCCTTGAGCTAGAACTAAACTTCCAAGGTTTCTCAAAGTCTGCAGGCAACCTGACCCAGGTTAAGGGTCTACCTCCACTTAAAATATTGGCCTCTATGTTGATGGTAAATAGGGAAATCTTTTGGTCCATAGCTGGGGTTTGAATATTTAAACTTGCTTCTGTTATCTTATATAGCATTTTTCACTTTACTATGTTTATCTTAATTTATATTTTTTAATCTACTACTCTGACATCTATTGGGTTAGACATGATTTCTTTATACTCCATTTTTAATCAACTGAAATAAGAAGGTATACATTATACCACCAGGGATTGAACCCAGGCCACAGCAGTGAAAGTGCAGAGTCCTAACCACACGACTGCCAGGGAATTCCCTATATTTTTATTCTTTTTTATTCTTATTTTTTTTTTGCTGTACGTGGGCCTCCCACTGTTGTGGCCTCTCCCATTGTGGATCACAGGCTCTGGATGCGCAGGCTCAGCAGCCATGGCTCACGGGCCCAGCTGCTCCACGGCATGTGAGATCTTCCTGGACCGGGACATGAACCCGTGTCCCCCGCATCAGCAGGTGGACTCTCAACCACTGCACCACCAGGGAAGCCCTATATTTTTATTTATTTTATTATTTTATTTTTTTAAATTAATTAATTAATTAATTAATTTTTTTTGCTTTATAACAAATTTAATCAGTTATACATATACATATGTTCCCATATCCCCTCCATTTTGCGTCTCCCTCCCACCCTCCCTATCCCACCCCTCCAGGCGGTCACAAAGCACCGAGCTGATCACCCTGTGCTATGCGGCTGCTTCCCACTAGCTATCTACCTTACGTTTGGTAGTGTATATATGTCCATGCCACTCTCTCACTTTGTCACAGCTTACCCTTCCCCCTCCCCATATCCTCAAGTCCATTCTCTAGTAGGTCTGTGTCTTTATTCCTGTCTTACCCATATGTTCTTCATGACATTTTTTTTTCTTAAATTCCATATATATGTGTCAGCATACAGTATTTGTCTTTCACTTTCTGACTTACTTCACTCTGTATGACAGACTCTAGGTCCATCCACCTCATTACAAATAGCTCAATTTCATTTCTTTTTATGGCTGAGTAATATTCCATTGTATATATGTGCCACATCTTCTTTACCCATTCATCCGATGATGGGCACTTAGGTTGTTTCCATCTCCGGGCTATTGTAAATAGGGCTGCTATGAAGATTTTGGTACATGTCTCTTTTTGAATTATGGTTTTCTCAGGGTATATGCCCAGTAGTGGGATTGCTGGGTCATATGGTAGTTCTATTTGTAGTTTTTTAAGGAACCTCCATACCGTTCTCCATAGTGGCTGTACCAATTCACATTCCCACCAGCAGTGCAAGAGTGTTTCCTTTTTTCCACACCCTCTCCAGCATTTATTGTTTCTAGATTTTTTGATGATGGCCATTCTGACTGGTGTGAGATGATATCTCATTGTAGTTTTGATTTGCATTTCTCTAATGAGTAAAGATGTTGAGCATCCTTTCATGTGTTTGTTGGCAGTCTGTATATCTTCTGTGGAGAAATGTCTATTTAGGTCTTCTGCCCATTTTTGGATTGGGTTGTTTGTTTTTTTGCTATTGAGCTGCATGAGCTGTTTATAAATTTTGGAGATTAATCCTTTGTCAGTTGCTTCACTTGCAAATATTTTCTCCCATTCTGAGGGTTGTCTTTTGGTCTTGTTTATGGTTTCCTTTGCTGTGCAAAAGCTTTTAAGTTTCATTAGGTCCCATGTGTTTATTTTTGTCTTTATTTCCATTTCTCTAGGAGGTGGGTCAAAAAGGATCTTGCTGTGATTTATGTCATAGAGTGTTCTGCCTATGTTTTCCTCTAAGAGTTTGATAGTGTCTGGCCTTACATTTAGGTCTTTAATCCATTTTGAGCTTACTTTTGTGTATGGTGTTAGGGAGTGATCTAACCTCATACTTTTACATGTCCCTATCCAGTTTTCCCAGCACCACTTATTGAAGAGACTGTCCTTTCTCCACTGTAGATTCCTGCCTCCTTTATCAAAGATAAGGTGACCATATGTCCATGGGTTTATCTCTGGGCTTTCTATCCTGTTCCACTGATCTATCGTTCTGTTTCTGTGCCAGTAACATACTGTCTTGATTACTGTAGCTTTGTAGTATAGTCTGAAATCAGGGGGCCTGATTCCTCCAGCTCCATTTTTCGTTCTCAAGATTGCTTTGGCTATTCGGGGTCTTTTGTGTTTCCAAAGAAATTGTGAAAATTTTTGTTCTAGTTCTGTGAAAAATGCCAGTGGTAGTTTGATAGGGATTGCATTGAATCTGTAGATTGCTTTGGGTAGTAGAGTCATTTTCACAATGTTGATTCTTCCAATCCAAGAACATGGTACATCTCTCCATCTATTTGTATCATCTTTAATTTCTTACATCAGTGTCTTATAATTTTCTGCATACAGGTCTTTTGTCTCCTTAGGTAGGTTTATTCCTAGATATTTTATTCTTTTTGTTGCAATGGTAAATGGGAGTGTTTCCTTGATTTCACTTTCAGATTTTTCATCATTAGTATATAGGAATGCCAGAGATTTCTGTGCATTAATTTTGTGTCCGGCAACTTTACCAATTCATTGATTAGCTCTAGTAGTTTTCTGGTAGCATCTTTAGGATTCTCTATGTATAGTATCATGTCATCTACAAACAGTGACAGCTTTACTTCTTCTTTTCGGATTTGGATTCATTTTATATCCTTTTCTTCTCTGATTGCTGTGGCTAAAACTTCCAAAACTATGTTGAATAAGAGTGGTGAGAGTGGGCAACCTTGTCTTGTTCCTGATCTTAGTGGAAATGGTTTCAGTTTTTCACCATTGAGGACGATGCTGGCTGTGGGTTTGTCATATATGGCCTTTATTATGTTGAGGAAAGTTCCCTCTATGCCTACTTTCAGCAGGGTTTTTATCATAAATGGGTGTTGAATTTTGTCGAAAGCTTTCTCTGCATCTATTGAGATGATCATATGGTTTTTCTCCTTCAATTTGTTAATATGGTGTATCACGTTGATTGATTTGCATATATTGAAGAATCCTTGCATTCCTGGAATAAACCCCACTTGATCATGGTGTATGATCCTTTTAATGTGCTGTTGGATTCTGTTTGCTAGTATTTTGTTGAGGAGTTTTGCATCTATGGTCATCGGTGATATTGGCCTGTAGTTTTCTTTCTTTGTGACATCCTTGTCTGGTTTTGGTATCAAGGTGATGATGGCCTCGTAGAATGAGTTTGGGAGTGTTCCTCCCTCTGCTATATTTTGGAAGAGTTTGAGAAGGATAGGTGTTAGCTCTTCTCTAAATGCTTGATAGAATACGCCTGTGAAGCCATCTGGCCCTGGGCTTTTGTTTGTTGAAAGATTTTTTATCACAGTTTCAATTTCAGTGCTTGTGATTGGTCTGTTCATATTTTCTATTTCTTCCTGATTCAGTCTTGGCAGGTTGTGCATTTCTAAGAATTTGTCCATTTCTTCCAGGTTGTCCATTTTATTGGCATAGAGTTGCTTATAGTAATCTCTCATGATCTTTTGTATTTCTGCAGTGTCAGTTGTTACTTCTCCTTTTTCATTTCTAATTCTATTGATTTGAGTCTTCTCCCTTTTTTTCTTGATGAGTCTGGCTAATGGTTTATCAATTTTGTTTATCTTCTCGAAGAACCAGCTTTTAGTTTTATTGATCTTTGCTATCGTTTCTTTCATTTCTTTTCCATTTATTTCTGATCTGATTTTTATGATTTCTTTCCTTCTGCTAACTTTGGGGTGTTTTTGTTCTTCTTTCTCTAATTGCTTTAGGTGCAAGGTTAGGTTGTTTATTAGAGATGTTTCCTGTTTCTTAAGGTGGGATTGTATTGCTATAACCTTCCCTCTTAGGACTGCTTTTGCTGCATCCCATAGGTTTAGGGTCGTCGTGTCTCCATTGTCATTTGTTTCTAGGTATTTTTTAATTTCCTCTTTGATTTCTTCAGTGATCACTTCATTATTAAGTAGTGTATTGTTTAGCCTCCTTGTGTTTGTATTTTTTACAGCTCTTTTCCTGTAATTGATATCTAGTCTCATAGCACTGTGGTCAGAAAAGATACTTGATACAATTTCAATTTTCTTAAATTTACCAAGGCTTGATTTGTGACCCAAGATATGATCTATCCTGGAGAATGTTCCATGAGCACTTGAGAAAAATGTGTATTCTGTTGTTTTTGGATGGAATGTCCTATAAATATCAATTAAGTCCCTCTTGTTTAATGTATCATTTAAAGCTTGTGTTTCCTTACTTATTTTCATTTTGGATGATCTGTCCATTGGTGAAAGTGGGGTGTTAAAGTCCCCTACTATGAATGTGTTACTGTAGATTTCTCCTTTTATGGCTGTTAGTATTTGCCTTATGTATTGAGGTGCTCCTATGTTGGGTGCATAAATATTTACAATTGTTATATCTTCTTCTTGGATCGATCCCTTGATCATTATGTAGTGTCCTTCTTTGTCTCTTCTAGTAGTCTTTACTTTAAAGTCTATTTTGTCTGATATGAGAATTGCTACTCCAGCTTTCTTTTGGTTTCCATTTGCATGGAATATCTTTTTCCATCCCCTTACTTTCAGTCTGTATGTGTCTCTAGGTCTGAAGTGCGTCTCTTGTAGACAGCATATATATGGGTCTTGTTTTTGTATCCATTCAGCCAATCTGTGTCTTTTGGTGGGAGCATTTAGTCCATTTACATTTAAGGTAATTATTGATATGTATGTTCTTATTCCCATTTTCTTAATTGTTTTGGGTTCGTTATTGTAGGTCTTTTCCTTCTGTTGTGTTTCTTGCCTAGAGAAGTTCCTTTAGCATTTGTTGTAAAGCTGGTTTGGTGGTGCTGAACTCTCTCAGCTTTTGCTTGTCTGTAAATGTTTTAATTTCTCCATCAAATCTGAATGAGATCCTTGCTGGGTAGAGTAATCTTGGTTGCAGGTTTTTCTCCTTCATCACTTTAATTATGTCCTGCCACTCCCTTCTGGCATGTAGAGTTTCTGTTGAGAGATCAGCTGTTATCCTGATGGGGATTCCCTTGTGTGTTATTTGTTGTTTTTGCCTTGCTGCTTTTAATATGATTTCTTTGTATTTAATTTTTGACAGTTTGATTAATATGTGTCTTGGCGTATTTCTCCTTGGATTTATTCTGTATGGGACTCTCTGTGCCTCCTGGACTTGATTAACTATTTCCTTTCCCATATTAGGGAAGTTTTCAACTATATTCTCTTCAAATATTTTCTCAGTCCCTTTCTTTTTCCCTTCTTCTTCTGGAACCCCTATAATTCGAATGTTGGTGCGTTTAATGTTGTCCCAGAGGTCTCTGAGACTGTCCTCTGTTCTTTTCATTCTTTTTTCTTTATTTTGCTCTGCAGCAGTTATTTCCACTATTTTATCTTCCACCTCACTTATCCGTTCTTCTGCCTCCGTTATTCTCCTATTGATCCCATCTAGAGTATTTTTCATTTCATTTATTGTGTTTTTAATCGATGCTTGATTCATCTTTAGTTCTTCTAGGTCCTTGTTAACTGTTTCTTGCATTTTGTCTATTCTATTTCCAAGATTTTGGATCTTGGAAATAGAATCTTGGATCATCTTTACCATCATTATTCTGAATTCTTTTTCAGGTAGACTGCCTATTACCTCTTCATTTGTTAGGTCTGGTGGGGTTTTATCTTGCTCCTTCTCCTGCTGTGTGTTTTTCTGTCTTCTCATTTTGCTTATGTTACTGTTTTTGGGGTCTCCTTTTTGCAGGCTGCAGGTTCGTAGTTCCCGTCTGTCCCCAGTGGCTAAGGTTGATTTAGTGGGTTGTGTAGGCTTCCTGATGGAGGGGACTAGTGCCTGTGTTCTGGTGGATGAGGCTGGATCTCGTCTTTCTGGTGGGCAGGTCCACGTCTGGTGGTGTGTTTTGGGGTGTCTGTGGACTTTTTATGATTTTAGGCCACCTCTCTGCTAATGGGTGGCGTTGTGTTCCTGTCTTGCTACTTGTTTGGCATAGGGTGTCCAGCGTTGTAGCTTGCTGGTCGTTGATTGAAGCTGGGTGCTGGTGTTGAGATGGAGATGTCTGGAAGATTTTCGCCATTTGATATTATGTGGAGCTGGGAGGTCTCTTGTGGACCAGTGTCCTGAAGTTGGCTCTCCCACCTCAGAGGCACAGCACTGACTCCTGGCTCCTCAATTTGGGATGATTTGTTGTCTATTCATGTATTCCACAGATGCAGGGTACATCAAGTTGATTATGAGCTTTAATCCACTGCTTCTGAGGCTGCTGGGAGAGGTTTCCCTTTCTCTTCTTTGTTCTCACAGCTCCTGGGTCTCAGCTTTGGATTTGGCCCCGCCTCTGCGTGTAGGTCACTGGAGGGCATCTGTTCTTCGCTCAGACAGGACAGGGTTAGAGGAGCATCCTCTTCGGGGTCTCTGGCTCACTCAGGCCGGGTGGGAGTGAGGGGCACGGAGTGCGGGGCGAGCCTGCAGCGGCAGAAGTCGGAGTAACGTTGCACCAGCCCGAGGCTTGCCGTGTGTTCTCCCAGGGAAGCCGCCCCTGGATCCCGGGACCCTGGCAGTGGCGGGCTGCACAGGCTCCTGGAAGGGCGGTGCGGACAGTGACCTGCGCTCGCACACAGGCTTCTTGGCAGCGGCAGCAGCAGCCCCAGTGTCCCACGCCCGTCACTGGGCCCCGCGCTTTCAGCCGCGACTCGCGCCCGTCTGTGGAGCCCCTTTAAGCAGCACTCTTAATCCCCTCTCCTTGCACACCAGGAAACCAAGAGGGAAGAAAAAGTCTCTTGCCTCTTCGGCAGCTCCAGAGTTTTCCCCTATATTTTTATTCTTAATGGCTGTGTCTGAAATGCACATTTACCCAAGATAATTATAAGTTAATCTTACTCTTATTCTTAAGCCAAAATGTATGAAGACCTTGAATCTTTAAAACTCATATCTCCTTCACTTTCCATTGTCCTATATTTCTTGCCTTATTTCTAAAACCCCAATTTCTATTTTTCATTATTTTCTGGCAATGCTTTTAATGCACAATCATGCTTGCTATATTAATTATTTGATATTTTCCTTGCATGCCACTCCTTCCTCTTATCAAGCTGTGGGAGATATATTCAAAATATTGACTGTCTCTCCTGTCATAGAATTATACTTCCCTCCCTCCTGGATGGGAAGCTCATTTCGGCCAATGAACTGTGAGCAAAAGTGAAGTATGTTGCTGCCGAGCTGAATCTCTGACTTTGCTCTGAAGGCAGCTGGATCTGGAGTGCAGAGGACATGGGGCCAAGCTCCAGCTACCCACAACTTTTCTTGTTAGCAAAGCTTAGCTTCCCCCAAGTCTCTCTCCATTGTTATACAAAGTCTGTCTTTTAAGAGCTCTCTCATGGAGGGAGAGTTTGCTTATAATAAAATCTTGTAGTCTTTGCCAGAAAAAAATTTTATTTTGCTCCCATATTTTCTTCTTTAAAGGTTTCAAATTCAATAGTCACACTTTCTCCAAATGCTACAAAAAGCAGTTAAAATTCAATTCAACACAGAAGTTTGTGTGCAAAGTTACAGGGAACTGAGACATTATTTAAAAAGTTATGTTAAAGATGATTGTGCAGTTTTGTTTTAGGTGTGTTTTGTTTTGTTTCCAGGGCATGGCTTTACTTCAGTCAACTGAACTCAGCAAAGAAATAGTTATCTTGATGAAATATCAATAGCTGATTCACATAAAAATGGATGAGCTCTAAAAATTAACAAAAATCGTAATTATCAAAAAATGTCATTGCTTCCTTGTTCTGCGGTTTGATTTTTAAACTTGTGGGTTTAAAAAAAAAGTTTATTATTTTTTTAATCCTGAAAAGCAGACAGTAAAACAGCTCCTGGAAGAATTTCCAACCAACTGCATGAGATCTGAGGAGCTGAGGCACTGAAGGGGGGCTGGGATGAATGAACAGGATGGGGCCCTCCCCTCAGCCACGTAGGACCAAGGGAGAGGAGCGGATTCCTGAGCCAAAAGGGAAGTAAGGAGGAAGAGAGGTGGGGGCAAACAGAAACTAAAAGGCCACTGTTTCCAGTTTGAATCCAGAGAAAAATGCCTGGCTCTCTGTGGAAAGGAGAAGCCCCTCAGAAAGGAGGCTGTGGGTTGGAGGGAGGCTGGGCAAGGAGACAGCCCTGAGATGGTCCTTCAACACCACAGGACTGGTGTGGGTGGAAGATGCCTGTGGGGGTGACGGGGCCTCTGGGGTACACTGGTTACTTTGTACTTGTGCCACCTGGTGAGTGCCCAGAGTACTCCCGCAGTATGGGGGCCACTGGCCCTGGTTCTGATAATACTGGTTTTACTGCTGGGTATCATGCTGATACTGGTTATAGCTGGTTTGAGTGTAGGTCTGTGCAGTGTCGGGCAGCAGGTTCAGAGGGACAGGTTGCAGCCTCTCAGAGATGCTCTCACTTATTTTTTAAAAATCTTTATTCTAAAAGAAACTTAAAAAAACCTTCATTAGCAATACAAATAACTTTTTATTCTTTGAACAATTTCTTTGTGAGTCACTGGTGGGATGTTCCATCACTCCTAAATGCTTTAGAATTCATTTCTTCAAAAAAAAAAAAGACATTTTCCTACATAATACAACCATCAAAGTCAGAAAAATAATATTGGTGCATTATTTCATCTAATCTTCATAACCTTTCACTTTTCTGCAAGGATCCTTATAATATCACTGATAGCAAAAGTATTCAGTTCAGAGTCACATGTTGCATTTAGTGGTCCTGTCTATTTAGCTTCTTCCAAACTGGGTAAGTTCCTCAATTATTTCCTTGACATTCATTATCTTGACACTTTGGAAGACTACTGGCCAGATATTTTGAAGACTGTCCTTCAATTTGGGTTCGCCTGATGTTCCTCATGATTAGATATAGATTTTATATCTTTGCCAGAAAAGTCACAGAGAAATGTGGTGTTCTGCTCATTGCTTCATAACAAGTGGCACCGTTTTGATTTGTCCCATTACTGGTAATATTTACTTTAATCACTTGACTAAGCCTGGTGTCTGTCTACCTTCTCCATGATAAAGTTATTCTTTTTCTTTTTAAAATTATTAAGAATTTCATGTAGACTGAAAATACTCATTAATCAATGAACTTCCAATGAATTCATTCATATTTTTATATTCATGGCTTCTTAATTTTATTCAATGGATTATGATCAGATACTATCATTACTTATTTTGATGCTGAAATTATCCTGGGCAAAGTCAGTGGAAGAACTTTAGAAATAGGACTCTGTTCTTTTGACACATCCCCATCATTCTTTGAACATATTCCTGCTTTCAGTCACAAGGTGTTTCAATTTCATCTTATACTGTCCGAGCCTTGGAATCAGAAGTTTCTTCAAGGAGCATTGGTTTATTTTAGTGGGCAGTGGCATTTAGAAAACCAGATCTTGATTACAGGTGTGCTCATTCCTATTGGGATGTCACTTAACTCAGGCCCTCTAAGTGGATCAAGCTAAAGCATATGTGTATGTGTTGAGGGGAAATAGGTGAGTAAACACATACATTTAGATATCTCTCTCTCTCTCCTTATTGATGTCATTTACCTATTTTTAAAACCCTGAATTTATACTGCTATATCCAATTCTAATCCAATACCATAGACTTCATTCTTATTTATGAGAAAGTGAGAAACTCTGTATCCATTACCTTCAATATATTTATTTGATCAATCCCTTTGCATATAATCAATCTTCTATCACCACTAATAGCTATTATTGTCAACTTTGCTGTCATTCCAACTGGGATTCCTCTATAGGTGGTATTTTTAAAATATATTTTATTTTTTAGAAAAGTTCTAGATTTACAGAAAAATTGAGAATATAGTACAGAGAGTTCCCATAACCTTACACCCACATCTCCTTTTTATTAATATCTTACATTAGTTTGACACATTTGTTACAATTAATGAACCCATATCAACACATTACCATTAACTAAAGTCCATAGTCTGTTCAGATTATTGTAGTTTTTACCTACTGTTCATTTTCTTTTCCAAGATCCCACTCAGTATAACACATTACATTTAGTCATTATGTTTCCTTGACAGGCAGTTTCTCAGACGTCCCTTGTTTTTGATGACCTTGACAATTTTGAGGAGTCCTGATCAGATATTGTATAGGATGCCCCATTTCTAGAAATTGTCTGATATTTTCCTCATGATAGAACTGGGGATATGGGTTTTGGGGTGGGAAACCACAGAGGTAAAGTACTATTTTCATCACATCATATCAGGGCTACGTATTCTGACTGTGATTTATGACTGTTGTTGTTGACCTTGATCACCTGGTTGAGGTAGTGTTTGTCAGATTTCTCCACTGTAAAGTCACTCTTTTCTCCTTTCCAGACTTACTATTTGGAAGGAAGCCATTATGTGCAGCCCACATCTTAAGAGTGGAGAATTATGCTTCCCTTCCTTGAAGGTGAACTGTCTACATAAATTACTTAGAATTCTTCTGTACTGGAAATGTGACTCTTCTTCCCATATATTAGTTTATTCAACCATTTTTATTGGTATGGACTCATGGATATTTATTTTATGCTTTGAGTTATAATTCAACACTACTCTATTTATTTTGTTGCTCTATACATTCCAGCTTTTTCCAGTGGGCTTCTGTGTTCCTTTAACATAAGCCCAACATTGTGGGATTTTGGCTTTTTTCTCCTTACTTTCCAGTACTATGAAATATTCATTGCTCACCCTTATACCTCTTGCTCCAATCCTAGAATCAGCCATTCTTCCAAGACCCTTCCTTGTTCCTTTTATTAGAGATGGTATTAAAGACCAAGATTTGGGCACCAGATTTCCTTGTTGCTATTAGAATGTTTTTTTCTTTCTTTTAGGCTCTCTAAGCTGACAGCAAAGAAACATATGTGTGAATATTAACCTTTGTATATACACATATCAACAAATATTTCTATATGTAATCATCTATATCTAAATTAAGTTAAAGATGAGCTCATACTGATATCCCCAACTCTAATCCATTGTTACATGGATTATGCTAGCCACCCTTGCTAATCTGTAAATTCCCACTCTAATAGTGAGAGTTTTAATTCTGGCAATTTTTAAGATTTTTTCCTCTGGTACTTTGTCCTTCCATCACACTGGAACTAGCTGTAGATTTAATTTACTCTATTTAAAACTCAATGTGGTCTTTGAATTGAAAGACATCTTTTATTAAATTAGGTATCTGTCCCAGACATTATATCTTGGAGTACTACTTTCCTCTTCTGAACCCCTAGAAGATAAATATGGAATTTTTTATTCTGTGTTTCATCTGTCTTACAATTTTTTTCATAATTCCTATCTCATTACATGTTTACATTCATCATATCTTTACAAATAAATGAATTCTATTTTTGTCGAGTTTAAGTTTTCAGCCCTGTTTCTTTCTTTTCATTTTCTTTATACAAATACTATATAAACACCACCTAGAAAAACGTATAAAACCAGAGAAGGCTCCTTTAGTCCCTTCTGAGTCAATGTTCCCCTAAAGGATTCTCTATAGCCATTGATTACTCTTGTTGAATTCCATACAAATGGAATCTTAAGTTTATATTATTTCTGCCTGGCATTTTTAAAACAGTTAATTTTAATCTGAGGTAATTTTAGAATTATAGAAATGTTGCAAAAATAGTAAAGTTCCCATAAACCTTTCACTGAGCTTCCCTTTATGTCAACAGCTTTTATAACTGTATGTCTTAGGTAGACATAAGTATATTACATTTAGTTATATACTTATATATTGAATTGCTGGTCATAGTTATACATGTGTTTAGCTTTAATCTTTCTGCAAAATTATTTTCTAAAGTGGACATAACAATATGCAATCAAACTCATCATTGTATAAAAATTCTAGTTGCTTCACATCCTTGCCAATCCTTGGTATTAACAGCCTTTATAATTTTAGACATTCTGCTGGGTGTGCAGTGGTATCTCATAGTGTTTTAAATTTTCATTTAGGTTATAACTAATGATGGTGAACATTTTTTCAAATATCCATTGGTCAGCTTGATATCCTTTTTGGTGAAGTACCTGTTCAAGTTTTTTGCCTACTATTTTATTGGATTGTCTTTCTCTTATTGATTTATAGATATTTTTAATATATTTTGGATAGGAGATTTTTGTCAGTATATGCATTAAGAGTATTTTCTACTCTATGACTAATATGAAAATTAAAACAATGTTTCTAGAAGCAAACATAGGAAAATACATTTATAACCTTGGAATTGGCAAAAATTTGTTAAACATGACACAGAGAGCACTAACATTAAGAAAACGTTGTTAAATTTGCTTTATAAAGCCATATTAATATTCTTAATTTAAAGTCTTTTAAAAGAGTTTTAAGCAATCTCTCCTTTTTTGTTATTGGTGTGATTATGTGTGTTCATTCTCTCTCATGGAGATTTGTTTCTTAAAATGGCTTGTAATTTATTATTATTATTATTATCTATAATCAGCAGAATTTATTTTCTTTTGGAGTCTAGCAGTTTCTGTACCTTGGAAAAAATACTTTAAAAACAGAGTATTCTTTTGTCACTTTTGAGGCTTCACAAGTTATAGGCCAACTTTATGTTTATTCCCAATTTGGGTCTCTATTCCACATGAATAAATTTGGAACTCACAGCTACCTTTGGAGCAGGCTTCAGTATCCAATATATTTTGAGTGATCATACCCATAGCATCAGGGAAATAAAAAGATTCCTTGTTATTTCCCCAGGCTGATGGGTGGAATCTTCTAGTCTCTGTTTAATGGATAGGAGAATGTTTGACAACTTCCATATTTTACAGGCAGCTCAATTCCAGTTCTCACACAGCTGAGACTTGTGACTACACTGCTCCAGCATGCATGGGAGGCAGGCATTTCTGAATCAGTTCAATCTCCAGTTTTGCCCCCAAATCTCTGCTATGTATTTAACTGTATTTCCAAAACACAGAGATTTTATGGCTATCTCAAGGAACAACTCTGAAAAATATATTTTAATAAATGCTGGACAAGACTCTGAAGTCAGGTCTTAGTCATCTTTGTATCGTTAGCCCCTAGCCTAGTACCATATTTTATTGATTATGTGAATAAATTAAGATTAAATTTCATCTCTGTAATGCAGACTGAAAGTGTGAGGAAGATGCAGTTAGAATCCATTTTTTCTGAAAACTGCCTTTAGAATGATTCTGTTCTTGTTTGCCTAAGTTATGACCATTTGACAAGAGTCCATGAGAAAGAGGATATGATAACCCTCCTGTCAATACCAACAATGTGTCAATAATGGAAAAACTCTTCTATGGACCCTGTCCAGGGAACAACAAAGCAGACAATACTCATTATCCATGTGTCATTTCTTGGTTGAGGACATAAAAACAGATCAAGGCAAAACCAGTGAGTCTTTAAATTAGTGGCACAGATCAATGCCCATATTTCTCAGTGTCATGTTTCATTATGTTGAACTATTTATGTCATCATAACCCGAGGCATCTTAATGCAACCTGACATCCAGGTTATGTTGCATTAAAAAAATAAGAAGCTACTGTATTTTGTTAATGGGCTGGAAAACATTCCATGTCTCTTTTCTCTACTCAGTGTGGGATTATCACATATTGTGTGTGTGGGTACAGCTCTATATTAAATATTGAAATATCAGAGACCTTCTATTTAAGCCTGTTAGAAATATTCCCTGAGCTTGGTCTCTCACCCTTATTTTCTGTCAGCATTAGAGGTTTCAAAATTAGTGTTGGGGTTGTAAAATTATTTTTCCTGATAGTGTTTAAAATTATTTTTCCTGATAGTTATTTTCTGTCAGCAATAGAGGTTTCAAAATTAGTGTTGGGGTTGTAAAATTATTTTTCCTGATAGTGTTTAAAATTATTTTTCCTGATAGTTATTTTCTGTCAGCAATAGAGGTTTCAAAATTAGTGTTGGGGTGGTAAAATTATGTTTCCTGATAGTGTTTAAAGGTGACCACTTAAACTGGAGACATTCTCATCCAACTTTCCAAATAAAAATGTCACTCACATTTTACGTTCTACTTAAAGGCTATGCCTTCCAAAAAGCTTCTGCTTCTTATTGTTTAACTTTCTTTTTTTTTCTGAATTTCCATAACAAGTCATCTCTACTGATATGGCATGTTTTTATATCCTAATAATATACATTTTGAGTATATATCTAAGCTTTATAAAATATCTTAAATTTCTTCAGGATAACAATTAGTTTTATTACTGTAGTTTAGTGATTCTCTAATCTTCAGTGTCCATAAAAATAATTTAAGGATTGTTTAGAAATTTAGATCCTTGTTACATTACTAGAAAATTTGATACAATGGGTCTGAAGTGGGAATTGGTTATCTATATTTATAATAAAAAGTTGCAGGAGAGTAAATACAAAGAATACCAAACTTAGGCACATCATAGGCAAATTGCTGAAAACCAAAGACAAAGAGATAAAGAGCACATATTTAAAATTGTTGGGAAAAAACACAACACATTATATGCAGTGGAATATGAATGATGGTTGATTTTTTTGTGAGAAACAATGAAGGCCAGAAGACAATGGAATGATTATCTTTCATAACCTGAAAGAAAACAAACAAACAAACAAACAAACAAAAAAACAACTCACTAAACCAGAATCTACATGCAGTGAAAGTATCCTTAAAAATGAGGGTGAAATACACATTTACAGACAAATGAAAGCTGAGAAAATTTGTTGCTAGCCGACTTGCACATTAAGAAGTTTTAAGGGAAATTCATCAAGTTGACAGGAAATTATGTCAGATGGTAATTTGCTTCTACAAAAGGAATGAAAAGCACTAAAAAGGCTAAATATGCAAGTTAATATAAGAGACTAAATTTAAGAGTTTCTTCAGTTAATTTCTTTAAAAGGTAAACTCTTTTTTTTAAAAAAAATCTTTATTGGAGTATAATTGCTTTACAATAGTGTGTTAGTTTCTGCTGTATAACAAAGTGTATCAACTATATGTATACATATGTCCCCATATACCCTCCCTCTTGCATCTCCCTCCCACCCTCTCTATCCGCCCTGCTAGGGGTACAAAAAGCGCAGAGCTAATCTTCCTGTGCTATGCAGCTGCTTCCCACTAGCTATCTATTTTACATTTGGTAGTGTATATATGCCAGTGCTGCTCTCTCACTTCATCCAGCTTACCCTTCCCCCTCCTTGCATCCTCAAGTCCGTTGTCTATGTCTGCATCTTTAAAAAGGTAAATAAACTCTTTAAAGCAAAAATGACATTATTGTAAGGTGGAGTAAAAACATATGTAGAAATAAAATATATGACAATAATATTACTACAGTTGGTAGAGAAATAAAAGTGAACTGATTTGACGTTCTTACATTTGTGAAGTTGGAAGTGTGATGTGTGAGCTGGTAAAACATTAATTCTAAGGATACTCTGGTAAATTAAGGATACATATTGTAATTCCTAGAGCAGCAAGGAAAAGTAATAATAAAAAGCAGTATAGCTAGAAAGCCAGTAGAGGAAATAAAATAGAATACTAAATCTATTCAATTAACCTTCCAAAATAGAAAAAAGAAAACCAAAACAAAACAGAGAAGTGAATAGAAAATAAATAGCAAGGTGATGGATTTAAACCCAAACATATAAATAATTACATTAATGAAAATAGACTAAACACTCAAATTAAAATGCAGAAATTATCAACTGGAAAAATATATATATACTGTCTATAAGACATCATTTAAATGTAAACAGGTTGAATGGTATATATACATATATAAATCATTCAATCATAGATGAATTGTTAATACTTCTCAGTAGTCAATAGAGTGAATAAGCAAACATTCATTTAGGATATAGAGAATCTAAACATTATCAACCAACTTGACCTAATTGACATTAACAGAATACCGTACCCAACAACTGCAGAATACACATTATTTTCAAGTGCACATGGAACATTCATCAAGCTAGATCATATATTGGTACATAAAATGCATCTCATAAATTTCAAGAAATTGAAATCTTACAAAATATTTATTCTGACTGCAATGGAATTAAATTGAAAATCAATGATATTATGATATACAGAAACATTCCCAAATATTTGAAATTAAAGAGGACATCTCTAAATAACCCATGAGTCAAAGAAGAACTTACAAGAAAGTTAGGAATTATTATAATGAAGGTACTGAAAATCTTTGAACCTTGTGACACAAAAAGCACTAACCATAAAAATATAGATTGACCTTGAGTGGATAAAACAATAAAGCTTGAAAATATCAAGTGAAGATATGGTGGAACCAGAACTTTCATACATTGGTGGTGGGAATATCAAATGGTACAATCACTTGAGGAAACTGATTGGTCATTCTTATTTTAAAGCTAAATATACACCTACCCTATGTCTCAGTGAATCTACTAATTATTTATCCAGGAGGAACAAAAACATTTGTTTATGAGATGACACATAATTATCTTCACAATGGCTTTATTCACAACAGCCAAAAATTGGAAACCACTCAAATGTCTATCAGTAAGGCTATGGATAAACAAATTATAATATTTTCATATATTGGGATACTACTCAGCAACAAAAATGAACAAACTGCAGATGCCCACAACAAGATGGCTCTCATAGACTTGATGTTGAGAGGGAGAACTCCATGCAAAAAAAGAACATCCTGTGTGACCCCATTTATATGAAGCTCTAGAATAATCAAAACTAGCCTATGGAGATTGGAAATCAGACCAGTGGTTACCTGGAGCAGTGAGGGATTGATTGCAAAGGGGTACAATAAACTTTCTAGGGTGCTAGAAATGTTGTGTATTCTTGACTGGTACAAAGGCTACATGGGTGCATATTTTTGTCAAAATTTATCAAAATAAATACTTAAGTTCTGTACATTTTATTTTATGAAAGTTATACCTCAGTGAAGTATCTTAATATTTTGAAAAGCATTTGGACATCCAAATTCCTGGGCTCATTTTGCAAAGATTCTGATTCAGTGGGTCTGTAGTGAGAATCAGTCAATTTGCATTTTTAACAAGAGGCCCTGGTTGATCCTAGTGCATGTGGTCTATCAATTATACCTTTGAAAGGACCAACCCGACATAATATTGTAGGTACAGAAATGCTGATCACTTTTTGCAAAAGTAAATGAATTAGTCATAACTCACAATGAATTTGTTGTCTCTGAATTCTTCTCCATTTCAAAAAATATATACTAACTTATTTTTTATGTTTTATGCAAAATATCAGCTTTGTGAGTTTCCTCCAAACTGGATAAAGTCAACTTGTTTCTTTGTTGAGTTTCATTCATGCTACAATACTTCCAGTGTTTGCTTTTGCTAATGCGCTTTTCCCCACCAGAAAAATCTTTCCCAGTCTTTCTGTCTGCCTTGTAGCCTCTCCTTTGAAAGCCCAATGACACGAAGACCTTTTCAACTAAGCTTGTTGCTAGTATCTAACTAATAATGATTTTCCCTTCTTTAAATCCTGTAGTTCTTATTGACTGGTCTGTTCAGTCTGGCACTTACACACATACCAAACTGTACAGTTATTTCTTCCCCATGTGAGTCTTTTCTCTCCAATAATATTGTAAATACATAGTGAAAACCTTTCTACTTCTCAGTCTGTTGTAGCCTATCTTCTCCTCCTACCATGATAAGGAAATTTAAAATGCCAGATAACATGTTTTTAAATTAAGAACACAGGATTTGGGGTTCAATGTAAGTTAGAAGCCCAATCCTGGCATCCCAAAATTATAATACTGGAAAACTTTTTTTGTCTTCATCTATAAAAATGGGAATAGTAATTCTTCCTTCATAAAGTTATTGCAAGGATTAAATGGGGTAAAGTCCATAACCACTTAGCACACTGTCTGGTGCTTTGAAAGTGTTTAGCAAATGGTTCTTGATAAGATTGTTGCTGCTGATGTGATGTTATTATGTAGTTGTGGCATTACTATTTGTATTGTTAAAGATCACACAATATTAGACTGTATAGGAATCTAGAAATTATGTAATCCAACTCATTTGTTCCTGTAATTAGAAAACTGAGGTCAGAGGGGAGCAGTCTGTTGATTATTTTGCCTTAAAAGAAGAGTTTTCAAGTTCCAAAGTTTATGTTCTGATTTACATTATGTTGCAATTTTAAAGCCATATTTGTCACATGCAGAGAATATTTTCCCAGTTAATGGAGTAAAATGCTACTCTCCATTTACATAGAAGATGAACCTTAGAATTTCTTAGGTTTTATTTCCCCCATTTGGCTATGAAATATTTTGTCTAAAATATAGACCCTAACAGGTACAGAGAGGAAGGCAACCATCTTCCCATCATGCTCTGACTACATGCGCATCACACATATATTCCCCCATAGTCAAAAATTTTCAAGTCAGTCTCATTAAGGGAATAAATACTTAACTTGATGTCTAATTGGTCACCTGTACTGGGATCACAACCCTCAAAGTAAGGTACATCTAGCATATTTTGGTTGTGTGTTCTTAGTCAGTTGTTTAATTAAAGACCAGTAAGTTAAATGCCTTCCCCTGTGGATGCCCTGTCTCCTGATTTGGAGGTCACTACGGCTCTAGTGCCCATTCCTCCTCCATCATCAAGTGTGGCACAAAGCGCCATGCTGAGTGGAAGTCTATATGGGAGTTTGCAGATGGTAAGAGAAAGAGAGATGAGACAGATGGGAAGGGATCTGGAACATGAAAAACAAATGTTTTCATTATTGAGGCTTTAAGAATGAATGAATGGGGGCTTGTGAAAGTGGACTTTTACTAAAGGATTCCTTTTCAACTAGTGTGCAGACAGTACCCACAGATCAGTAGTTGTACAGTATTCTCTATAGCGCTCATCCTATTTTCCTCTGCAATGTTTGGTAGATTTTTAAAGTCAATGAACTCCTGGGTGATGCTGCAGTCACCAGCCTCCTGCTATTTCTTATTCTTTGCCTTGGGCCTCCCTGGGTGTCTATGGTTAAGTGCCCTATAGAGCTGCTGATTATTGTGATTTCCTTTAACCAGCTCCACACATTCTTTGCTTTTCAATTTTTGATTTCAGTTCTAATGTGTTGGACCAAACTTGTTGGAACTTGTTAAGATTCTCCAAATAGCTTCTTTGTGCTAGAGAAATCACACCAGTGACAGGCCCTCCTCTCCATCTCACTGGAGTTTTATACATGTGTTATGCCACCTACTGTCCCCATCACTCTGTCTCACAGAGGAACTGACATTTAGAGTCAGAGCTCAGATACCAACAATACTTATTATTTTTTAAAACTTCATTTCTCTTTCTATTCCCCCGCCATTATTCCATTCAAATGATGAATGTAATAAAGTTGCCAAAACTCTCCCTCCACTGGAGTGAAAACCATTCATTTGTCATCTCAATTTAAGATTCCTAACTCCAAATAGAAGGATATTCTCTGTGGACGTAATGGGACATTTAGCAATTCATTCATTTTCTTCACATGCTACTTATTTAGGCACTCAGCAGTTGGTGGCTTTGATGTGGAGTGGTGGAATTATAAAGACATTACATATCATAAAAATATAAATGAAAGAAAACACAGACCCTCTTTTATGTCAAGCTAAATTGACTGCTGTCATATTAAGGGTATTTTGTTTTATAAATTATACCAATTTCAAGGTATTCCCTTGAGTGAGTCACTACTTTGTATTTTATTTCCTCTTTCTTTCTTTCTTTCTTTCTTCTTTCTTTTTTTTTAACAAAATAGGCTTTGCCTTTCCAATACATTGATGTAAAGAACTATAAAGGGCTCAAACAATAGAAATTAATGTGTCTGATACCAAATTTCATCTGAAATTTACAATATTGGGCCAACAAAGCATTCAAATCATGCATGAGTTACCAATTCTAATTTACATCACTATATGTTGGACATAACAAAAGGACTTTGAAATAAAACCAGATTCATGAATTATATTCTTTAATATTTAGTTTCTTAAAAAAAGTCCACAAGGGGCTTCCCTGGTGGCACAGTGATTGAGAGTCCGCCTGCCGATGCAGGGGACATGGGTTCGTGCCCCAGTCCGGGAGGATCCCACATGCCATGGAGCAGCTAGACCCGTGAGCCATGGCTGCTGAGCCTGTGCGTCCGGAGCCTGTGCTCTGCAACGGGAGAGACCACAACAGTGAGAGGCCCGTGTACCGCAAAAAAAAAAAAAAAAAAAAGTCCACAAGAATGACTACCTGTCTTAGTCTGTTTGGGCTGCCATAACAAAACCACAGACTGGGTAACTTATAAACAACAGAAACTTATTTTTCATAGTTCTGGAGGCTAGAAGTCCAAGATAAGGGTGCCAGCATGGTTGGGTGAGAGCTCTTTTCTGGGTGGAAGACTTTTCCTTGGATCCTCAGATGGTAGTTCTGCCAGCCCTCTAATCACCTCCTAATACCATCACCTTGGGGGTTATGTTTCCAACATATGAATTTTGAAGGGACACAAACATTCATACCATAGCACTACTTCTTTAATATTTGCTCTGTGAAGCTAAGATTATTCTAAATACACTAATAACTCCTTCAAAAATCTATTTTGTGCCTGTCCTTCATAAATGCACTTAATTTTTTTCCTAGCTTTGCTCTCTGCTGTGTGGGCATGGCCAGTAGAGAGGAGATGGCAGCTCCAAGATGGAAGACAGAGCTGCCTGGACCAGGAACATCACAGGGGCCATGTGTGGAATTGACCTGAATGCTGGAACAGATGAGGAGCCTTGTTTGGTTACTGGTGGAAAGATATGGGATTGAGTAGCCCAAGAAGAGCCAAGCTGAAGGAGACGAAGGACAGCATAAGGTAAAAGCAAAGATGGTATTTGTTGCGAATGGTCTGAGATAAAATTAGGTATAGAATTTTTCTCCCTGTCTATTACTTTTAAATGTTAGAAACTTTCCTTCTTTTATTATTAAAAATTTTTATCTAGAGTTGATTGTTTTTGTTAGCCAAGAATAGGTATTTAGGAGTAGGTACTTCCTGGGATCTTAGTATTTGACCTAATACTATTGGTTCACTCTTTAAGAAAGGCTTTTTCTTACTAGTATTATAATATTCAGTAAGAGATTCATGTTTCCCTCTCCATTCCTCATTTTCTCCCTTTTAAATGGATTACTGCCTGGATTTCATCCTCACATGAGAGTCTCCTTGACTCCTTGGTCATTTGAGCGGAAATTCTCTTGTCCTTCTGCTTGTACCTTGAGGGTTAGGGATGGAATATAATGTGGTAGTTTCTCCCAGTTAGCACCAGACTACCAGTGAGTATCCTGGTTCTTGACTTTCAACGTAAACTCTTCCCCTTGTGCCATACTGTCTTTGGCTTTGAGTTAAAGACCACAATGGCCTAGATACCCTTGGCTCTATCAAGTTGCTCCCTCCTGCCTTGTTAGAGCTTATCTAGTAACTATGGCAATGATCTGCAAATTATAGTGTAATAAATTCTTAATCCAGTTTTATTTTAACATCTTCATTAATTATGTGGAAGAGGGAGACAACCTCCTGCTAATTAAATTTTCAGATGTTGCTAAATTGGGAGGAGTTGCAAACTCAGCTGAGAGCCAAAAGGCAATGTAAAGGAATCTGGAGACATTCTGGGAAAGTGCAGGTAGCTGACCAGGATGAGGTGAGAATTGGAAACAAAAAGATGGAGACCATCTAGAAAGGAGGAATATCAGCTCCAGAATCCCAGAGGCTGGGACAAGCCTGGGAACTGGGTCAATTGTTGACTATGATGGAGAGATGACAATAGGGTCAGGCTGGACAGAGCAACAGATTTCCATGTTCTCCTCCCAGAAAGAAGCCAGATCTCCTCTTTGGTGACTGTGTCAGATGGCTTCAGGCCTGATGGATTTGATCACAATGACTTGGGAAAGCAATAGGAGGGAGGTCCCCAACAGCTCAGGAGGTGTGCAAAGCTTTTTTTCTTGCATTCTCACAGTGCCTCACACCTGGCTGGGCACATGCAGATGGTAAAGATTAAATTAGTTAATGTGTGTGAAAGTGGTTTAGAAAAAAAAATAATAAAAGCACTATGGGAAAATAAAAGATTAGTTTTTACAGTAATAATAATTACTATCAATATTAAGTTAAATTTAATTGAAGTTGGTTGGGGGAAATGGCATATGTGAGCAAAGATAACAGAGTTATATGAAGTTGGTTAGGAAGAGTCGATAGTACATTTGAGCACTGTGAACATCACTGCCATTGCAGAAAGGAAACATTTTTTTCTAAAAATTACCAAGTGATTCCCTCAACCTGGTCATAATATTTCACCAGCTTCAGTATCATTGACTTTTAGCTAACTTCCCATTGTGGGCACATAATCTCACTGCAGAATATCAGTATGACTCAAGCCATATACTTACTTATTCCTGGTCTCAGCCCTTAAATAGTACTACAGATGCTACTGTGAACCCTGACCAGTATACTTTTAACTATATCCCATTGGTTACAAAGGATGCTAAATGAAAGACTCCAGAGAGACGAATGCCTAGTACACATCCATACCTAGAGCTGAATAAACCACAAAGACATTACTACTAAAAGGGAAGAGGTAATTTGATCACATGTGAAAAATAGCAGCAATATTTAGACTTTCTTTTACTAAAGTAGAGTTTTATCTATTTCCTCCCGTACACTAGACTCTGAACTCTGAGAGGCCAAAGAATATTACTTTCTTTTCCTCATATTTTCCACAATACCTAACAAGGGGTTAACACAAAGGGGGCACTCAGTAACTGATGGATGGCATTAGAAAGAAATAATGCTTCTCTTCAAATAACTACTTTCTCCCACTTAGAAAAAAATGGAGACAAATGTGCTGATTTTTCAACTCTCTAAAAGAAATGAAAGGGTGTGGGTAGATATGACATATTTTAAAAAATACAGTGAAAGGCAGGTAGATTGTCCACCAGAAAGTATCAAATGGCTCTGCTGATGAAGCACTGGTTTCTGTCACTTCCTGGCTCCTACTTGGTGAGTCAGGCAATGGAAGAAGTGGAAGCAGCCAACCAATAAGTTCAGGATTATATGGAAGGAGGCTAATTGTTCTTTCACCTTATTTTCCCTGTCATTCCTTCAGGGATTAGGTTAAGCCTCTGTATATATTTCACCAGAGAGACATTAGGATTACACCTTGACTTTCTGTCTATCACACTGACAGCGCTTGTTAATGTTGACTCGATTTTGATAACCCCTACCACTTGTCACGCAGCTCCTTTTAGTCAAAACAGGTATATAATTTATGGTGCCCAAAGCAGTTGTTAGTGTAAAAGAATTAACTGAGAGGGAGGCATGTGCACCAAGACAACCACTGAATCATTAAGTGGCTAGTCCTGTCTGCTTTGTGAGAATTGTTTTTTGTTTTTTTTTCCTTTCCTAAGCAAAGGATAGACACATTTGTCATTGAAATATGGTGTTTTCTCCTGCTTAGGAAAGAAAAACTTAAAAAAATAAAAGACCCCTTTAAGTTCAGTGTTCTGGGTATTGAAAAATACCCAGGTGGAAAAAATCTTGAAGAGGATTAGGGCAGTGAGCCAGGGGAGTCAGCACACAGGAGAAGCCTGTTGAGGGAGTGATGGGATTAGGGTTGTGGTAGATTTGAGGCATCAGGTGGAGTGAGGCACAGCAGAAGTTCAGGATGGCAAGGGCTGTCAGCATAACTGCTGGGACTCTTTGTCTAGATGTTGCAGGTTGATGGCATAAGAAGCCTGATACAATCTCTGGGAAACACCAGGACAGGCATATGTGGGGCTTACTGTTTCCAAGTATTCTCAAGCATCACACTGCTCAGACTCTGAGGTTCTACAGGCTGGAATAGCATATCCTAACTGATCCAGTGTTATGGGTTGAAATGTGTGTGTGTGTGTGTGTGTGTGTGTGTGTGTGTGTGTGTATGTTGAAGTCCTGACTCCTGTTGCCTTAGATGTGACCTATTTGGAGATACGGTTTTAACAGAAGTAATCAAGTTAAAAATGAAGTTCTTAGAGTGAGCCCTAAGCAAATATGACTGGTATCTTTATAAAAATGGGGAATTTGGACACAGAAACTTGCACACAAGAAGGTCATGTGAAGATGAAAGAGTTCAGGGTGATACAACTACAAGCCAAGGAATGTTGAAGAACATTGACAATAAACCTTCAGAAGCTAGAGGAGAAACATGGACCAGATTCTCTCTCCCAGTCCTCAGAAGGGACCAAGCCTGCGACATCTTGATTTCAGAATTCTGGCCTCCATAACTGTGAGAGAATAAATTTTTGTTGTTTAAACCACCCAGTTTGTGGTAGTTTATTACAACAGGCCTAGGACACTAATATATCAGAAGATCTCAGCCAGCCCTGCATACATGGATGAACTCACCACTTCCAATAAGTTATCCTGGTTCAGCAGTTCCAGTGCCAAAAGGAGAAGGTGATGTTCTTCACTCAAACAGAAATCTCTAGAGGGTGCCGACAAGGAGAATCAGTGGGATTCAGACTTTTTCTTTAACTAGGGTTCAGGAGAGGCTAAGGAATTCAGCCAAAACCCTACAGGAGATAAATGGTGGTGGTGAGGTTGGGATCCAGACCTCTTCTTTCAGGTAATCCACTCTAAAATCATTGTTCAGTGACAAGGTCAGAACATACAGTAGACTGTTAGGGGGGAGTTTTTCTAGGGCTCAACATCCAACCTTCCAAACCTTACTCTTAAGATCTCTTTCACATGAAGTTTAGTTATCTTTGCACGCCCTGCACTCATCTGCTTTTTCAGGCTTTTTGATCTCAAGGCAAGAGTAATTCTTCTGTCTAACAACAAATCATTTCTAACTTCCTCAGGAATGAAACTTCCCACTTAAACTAATGTTCCAGATTCCTGATACATATCCTTAAGTTTGTTGTATTAATCTTCAAAATTTTAACACACTTAAGTGGAATTATTTCTAAAATATACCATGCAAGCTTAAGTAGATATTTCTATTTCCTTAAGCAGCATTTAAGTCACCAATGGCTTAAGATCATTATTATTAATATCAATTAGTCCACTCTGCTGTAACACAGACAGGATCTCACTCTTTTTCCTGTCCTAAGCAGGATCTAAACTGCTGTATTCTATGAGCTTTTAGTTGGGAGTAAGGAAGAGTGTTCTAGTTATCTATTGCTGTATAATGAACAACCCCCAAACTTAAAAATACAATTTATTATTTTTTCTAATTCTGTGTGTCAGGCATTCAAACAGAGCTCAACTGGGCAATTATTTAGCATCATGTAATACTGATTGGTATCACTCATACAGCTTCTTTTAGCTGAGAGCTTGGCTGTGGCTGGGATGTCCAAGATGGTCTAACATCTTGTACTTCCTTACAGCATGGTTGCAAGGCTTAAAAGTGAGGAAGGAGAAGCTGCCCGTCCGCTTAAGCTTACTGAGCTCAAGAGTTTCAGAACAACACTTCTGTCATATTCTATTAGTCAAAGCAATTCCTAACGCCATCACAAATTTAAGGAGAAAGAATATAGTCTCCACTTTTTGGTGTGAGAAATGACATGCTTCACAGGAAATGGAGAAGTTTTGGCAGCCATATTTGAAGATGGCCACTATAAAGGTTTAATGGCATTAGATGGTATAACAACCAGAAATCTGCCCCAGCAAATTACCTATAGGAACCCCTTCCTCCACCCATGTGGTGACTAAAGTTACTAAGTGCAAAGAGAACAGTGGCCATCAGAGTACCAGGTTTTAACAGCTGTATGGCCAGATCTGATAGAGATTTTTGGGGGCCAGAAATTTAGATTTGTGGCCTAAGTAGGATATTCTTTTTCTTTTTCCTGAATCTAAATCTCCATAGAGGAAGGAAATTGAGCTGGGGGAGACAAAATGCTTATTACTTAACTAGAAGTCTAGAACCAGGAAATGGAAGAAAACAAAAACAAACTCTTAAGTCTCTTTTATCAGCAGGACTATGAAAGAGGTGGCAGAGGCCTGTGGAGGACAAAGCACCTCTTTCCTAAAGCTCTTATTTTTGCTTTGTATCTCCTTTGGAGGGAGTCATCGATTACCACTTCTTTGTGCAATGGCATAACTCTCTTTGGTCAAATCTTGTATACGCTTTTCACTTGTGGTTGTAAATTTGCTGTGGAAAATGGGGAAATGCTACATATTTATAATATGCTTAAATGAAGAGTACGTAAACTGTAAATGAGGAAAAATAACACTTCCATAAGAAGGTACATCATAACTAAACATTTTGATAAATTTATTTTGGCCATTGGGGCTATGTTAGTGTCTTCCTAGGTTCTCACATGTGTTCTAGACTAGTGTTTCTCATATGGCCTTGGTCCTCAGGATCACTGAGGGAGCTTTAGAAAACACATATTTCAAGGCCTACAATTGTCCCTTATTAGATTTCAGGGTATTGGGGGTTGGCCTAACATTGAATAAAAAAATAGAAGAAGGAACAAAGGAAGGAATGTAGGAAGAAAGGAAGGAAGGAAGTAAGAAAGAAAGAAAGGAAGGAAGGGAGGGAGGGAAGGAAGGAGGAGGAAGGGAGGAAGGGAAGAAGGAAGAAACAAAGGGAGAAAGGAGAGAGAGAGTGATTATATTCTGAAGATACATAAGAAAATCTACATTTTGGGCTACCTTGTAGAACATGAAGAATGAAATAGTTTATCAAAGTTTTGTTGGAGCAAAGTCATCAAGGATATATCAGATATAAATTCATAGAAGTGAGGAAAGTCCATGAAGAGGTAATACTTCATTTTTCATGAGAGAAATGCTAACCTGGGATTATGGCAGGTATAGGTAGAACTGTGATATGATTGACCTGGAGGTAGCCAAGGATATCTATGAGGGAGGAAAGGAAGAAAGTGGTTGTTCTAAAGAGTAGGGTCTTTGTAGAGACCTGCTGCTTACCAAACTCACTATTTGGACTGTGTTGGAGAGGAGGGCAAGTTTCCCTGAGCAGGTTTCTTGGACCACCTGAACAACCAAAGTTGGCTGGTACCAATGGTGCCAATTCCTCCTTGGCAATAGCAAAGTCAGCCTCAACCCCTCGTTAAATGGAGGTATTGGCATGTTGAGTCACAGGACTCATTTTCTTCTCCTTTTCTTCAGCATTGCCTGATGTCTGGACCTCAGAAGACCTGCTGGATCATGGTGAGGTCATATTAGATTTCCAGGCCTAAATTCTAATGCCTATCAAATGTCAGGAATCAATTCCTTAAATAAGTTAGCAGTTAGAATAGAAGGCCATGTTTGATTAAGCAGAGATTTAGAAGAGGGGATGAACATGGAGGCAGGAACTTTGACTTTGTTATCTGTTGATACTGACCATGGCCCATGAACTCAGAGAATGATAGACATGAACGCACCCCAGAAATTACAGATGAAGAAACTGAAGACAAGAGAGTAGTTACTTATTTTCACGGGTCTCAGAGAACCTTCACAATGGAATTAGAACGAGACCTTAATATCCCTACATGTTAACCCAGGGCTTTTTCCTCTGCACTAGTCTCTTTGATCTTTAAGCACCATCACATTTATAAACAGTTGAAATTGGGGGAGCAAGAAAGATGGAGGGAGTGCTTAGATTACCATTTCACTAACTCAGTTTAGCAGAGTCACTTTGGTCTTATTTAAAATTGTGAGGTTGACCTATTTCTTCTTTTACATTCTTTCATAGGTTTTAATCACCATTTGATGGTAGCATGTTAAAATCGGGAACACCCATCTTCCAAGTGTCTAAAAAGATTCAGTAAATGTGGAAAATGAGTTTCATAGAAGACAATAGCAATTCTCTTCTCTCTTGACTGCAAAAGAGCCTGAGATTACTGAAGAATGTAGTTAGTATACAGAATATTACAGGCAAAAAGTCATATATGAGACTGCATACATTTTCGAGGGTGGTTTAAATATATTTGATATTTGAGTTTCTAAACCTAATTTATAAATTCTAAGTATCTAAATCATCACTAAAGTATGTGTGCTGATAGTAAGCTACATGCACCCTCAGTGTTGGCCTAAGTTATTTGGGAGGGCTTCAATGAGGAGGTGAGCCTTGAGAATCAATAATATAAAAGGAGTGAAGGATATCCAAGGAGATTTTAAATAATAATGTTTTGCCTCTCTTCCTAGATGGAGGATATGGAGATGTTTATTTTATTTTCATTCTTTATAACCTATAGATATTTTATAACCATTGTTTTGTATCTACTCAATATTTTATCACCCTCTGAAACCAAAACAAAACAAAAAGTAGAGAGAGGGAATTTTCAGTGGGAAGAAAAGGGGAAGTGAGTCTATGAACCACAGGTCTATGAACCATCCATTCAAATGAAAGGTAAGAACCCTGAAGTGGGGAAAACTGGGAAGGAAGAGACAAGTGAAAACAAGACAGAGAAGGAGCCAGCAAGTGAGGAGACATACTAGGTGTCAAGCACAAGCATCTCAAAATGTCTTGTATATTTTGAGCTATGAACTAAATGGTGAAACTGAATTGCAAGATAATATGTTAAGTAAGGAGTCAGCAAACTTTTTATGTAAAGAGTCACGTAGTAAATATTCCAGTCTTTGCAGGTCATACAGTCACTGTTGCAACTATTCAACTGTACCTTTGCAAAGTAAAAGTAGCGATACATAATGTATATATAAAATATTGTATTTATGAACACTAAAATTTGGAAAATTTTCCTGTATCATAAAATGTTATTTTTCCTTTAATTTTTTTCCAGGTAGTTAGAATCATGCCTAGCTCACAAGATGTGCAAAAAAAGGCAATGAGTCAGATTTGACCCACAACCATAGTTTTCCTACTGCTATGTTAAGTGTCTATGAGATGATAGATTAAAGTAAGTGAAACTGATATACATTTTAAAGTATTAATTTTGTTTGGACAAACTTCTCTCCATTTTTCTAATTTTATTTATGATAAAATTTAAAGGGAGGTACAGAGCTTTTTTACTTACCCCCTACCCCTACACATGCATAGTTTCCTCCATTATCAACATCACTCACCAGAATGGTAATTGTTTTTTTTTTTTTTAACCAAGGATGAACCTATATTGACACACCATAACGCTCAAGTTCATAGTTTACCTTAGCTTCACTCTTGGTGTTGTACATTCTATGGATTTGGACAAATGTATAATGATATAAATACATCACTATAATATCATACAGAGCATTTTCATTGTTCTTATTCTCTGTGTTCTGTGTTCTGTGTATTCATCTCTTCCTCCTGCTTACCCCTGGCAACCACTGATCATTTTATTGTCTTAAGTTTTGTCTTTTCTAGAACGTCACATAGTTGGAATCATACAGAGAGTAGCCTTTTCAGGTTGGTTTCTTTCACTTTGTAATATAAAGTAAGTTTCTTCCATGTCTTTTCATGGCTTGATAGTTTATTTCTTTTTAGTGCCAAGTAATATTCCACAGTCTGGATGTCCCACAATATATTTACCAATTCATCTACTGAAGGACATCTCTGTTATTTCCAAGTTTTGACAATTATGAATAAAGCTGCTCTAAACATCATGCGCAGGTTTTGTGTGGACATAAATTATCAACTCCTTTGGATAAAGACCAAGGAGGACAATTGCTGTATCGTATGGTAAGAGTATGTTTGCTTATGTAAGAAACCACAAAGTCAAACTGTCCTTCAAAATGGCTGTGCCATTTTGCATTCCCACCAGCAATGGATGAAAGTTCTTATTGCTCCACATGGTAATGTCAGTGTTCAGGATTTGGGGCATTTTAAGAGGTGTGTAGTGGTAACTCCTTGTCATTTTAATTTGGATTTCCCTGATGTCCTATGATGTGCTATTTCATATGCTATGTGCTGTCTATGTCTCTTCTTTGGTGAGGTGTTTTTTAAGATCTTTGGCCCATTTTTTAACTGGGTCATTTGTTTTCTTATTGTTGAGTTTGAAGAGTTCTTCATATATTTTGAATAACAGTCCTTTATCAGATGTATCTTTTGCAAATATTTTCTCCCAGTCTCTGGTTTGTCTTAGAATTCTTTTGATAGTGTCTTTGGTAGAGCATGTGTTTTTAATTTTAATGAAGTCCAGTTTATCAATTATTTCTTCATGGATCATGTCTTTGGTGTTGTATCCAAAAAGACGTCACCATACCTAAAGTCATCTAGATCTTCTCCAATGTTATATTCTAGACGTTTTATAGTTTTACATTTCAAATTTAGGTCTTTGATCCTTTTTGAGTTAATTTTGTGAAGGGTGTTAGGTCTGTATCTAGGTTTTTTTTGTTGTTGTTTGTTTTTTTTGAATGTAGATGTACAGTTGTTTAGCACCATTTGTTGAAGAGACTGCCTTTGCTCCATTGTATTGCCTTTGCTCTTTTGTCGAGATCAGTTGACTATATTTATGACAGTCCATTTCTGGCCTCTCCATTCTGTTCCATTGATCTATTTGTTTGTTCTTTCAGCAAAAAACCACGGTCTTGACTACTGTAGCTTTAGAAGTCTTGAAGTCAGGTAGTGTCCTTTCTTCAACATTGTTCTTCAATACTGTGTTTGCTATTCTGGGTCTTTCACCTCTCCATATAGACTTTAGAATCAGTTTGTCAATATCTGTAAAATAACTTGTGGGATTTTGTTTGGGATTGCATTGTATCTATAGATCACATTGGGAAGAACTGACATATTGTTTTTCTTTCCATGAACATGGGATAACTCTCCAAATGTGGAACTGGAAAGGAAATACTGGGTGGCACAGTTCACCTCTTTGACTTCTCAGCATCCATATACATCCCCTTCATTTTTATGTAATGATAACACAAGCATCTTGCTTCCACCTAAGAGACTACAACTAACCCTTATACTAATGAAGGTATGCTCACCCTCTCCTAAAAAGTGGAGAAATGAAATAATTCTGTGTCTATACTTGGGTAATGTTAAACTAGTCACAATTTCAATTATATATTCATTAGCCTGAGGACTAAGTTCCTACATTAACCATTACAAACATTCCTTATATTAAAATACAGGGGAAAGAGAGAGTAAAAAACTGATTAATATACACAAACATGTGCATAAAAAACAAGGGGTGAAATAAGGACACTGTTATTGGCCTCAATTCTGAAAGTGATGATGGGTTTGTAGGTGATATTTATAGCTTCCTTATTTTACTACCCATTAATTCCATGTTTCCTTTGCCCTCAACCAACATCTCAGTTGTTAGGGTTCTTCCACTGGTAGTTAGCCCACATTTCATTTTCATAAGTCTGAGTCTTTAGTAGTCCTGATTTGATTGGGTCGCCACCTGTAGTTTTCATTTACTGTTAATCTTAGATGTAGTAAGCGATGCCTCTGAACATTACTTAAGGCAGAGGAATATGCTGTCGGTACTAGAGTCCCTGGCATAACAATCCTTCACCCCATCTCCACTTAGCAGAGGACAATAAACTCTCTGTTCCAGAGTCCCTCTCCCTTTGTTTTCCCTTGCCATCCCAAACATATGATAGGTTACTTTTATTCCCTAATTAAACAATTTGAGCTGCGAGTCATTTGTAATGATTTATGGCAGCTGTGTTTTTGTCAATCTTACACATTATTTTTCTTATTACTTAATTGTTTTAGCAGTGCTTCAGCCATTAGTTTCTGACTTCTGAAAACAGGAAACAGAAGTCTTCTATTATAGACGCCTGCTTAATTAGCTCAGAGGCTGTCTAATGGGGACTATTAAAAATGCAAATGAGGTGTGATCAAACGGTGAAAAGTTTGGTCCTGACAGTATATATTAATGTATTTTCCCCCCTGAAAAATGTACAACTTCCTGAATGTAGATTACTCTCCCTTCCTTGCCATGTAAAATAGCTTTTTCCTTGATGATTGAGTTTTTCCTTCTTCACCTGGGCTGTGTTGCACTTTAAAATGAGTTCTTAGGGAAACCATTATTATTTCTTACCCCTTAATCTAAGGCAGTGGTTCTCAAAATTCAGCATGCATCAGAATAACCTTGTTAAAACACAGATTCCTGTGCACACTCATAGAGTTTCCAACTCAGTAGGTCTGGAGGTGCCCAAGTGCCTGCATTTCTAACAAGTTTGCAGGGAATAGCAACCTTGCTTATCTGGGTACTCTTCGCTTTGAGAACCACTGGTCTAGGGCCTTGTGGTTTCTTGCTTCTGAATTCTCTGAATTCAAAACTTCCTTTTTCTCTTCCTTCCATACCACCATACAATTCTTCTCTGGGCTTTTCCTTTTTCTTTTTTTTTGGTAAGAACACTTCACATGAGATCTACCCTCCTAACAGATTTTTCAGCATACAATACAGTATTGTTATCTAAAGGTTCCATGTTGTACATCATATATCTTGAACTCATTGCCTAACTGACATTTTATATGCATTGATTAGCAACTCCCTATTTCCTCTACCTCCAGCGTCTGGAAACCACCATTCTATTCTTTGCATCTGTAAGTCTGACTATTTTAGATATTTCATATGAGTGGTATCATATAGTATTTGTCCTACTTTTACTGGCCTATTTCACTTAGCACAATGTCCTCAGGTTCATCCACATGGTCACATATTACAAGATTTCCTTCTTTTTTAAGGCTCTGTTCAGCCTTACTATTCCACTGTGTATGTATGTATATGCAACATTTTCTTTATTCATCTGCTGATGAACATTTAGGTTGGTTCCACATCTTGGCTATGGTAAACAGTGCTTCAATGAACACGAGAGTGTTAATATCTTCTTCAAATTCTGATTTCAATTATTTTAGATAAATTCTCAGAAATGGGGTTGCTGGATCATATGGTAGTTTTATTTTTAATTTTTTGAGGAACCTCTATACTGTTTTCCATACTGACTGCACCATTTTGTATTTCCACCAACACTGTACAAGGGTTCCAATTTCTCCAGCCTCACCAATACTTGTCTTTTTTTAAAATAATAGGCATTCTAATAGGTATATCTTATATATTGTTAAGATGCCTATACTACCTATAGTAATCTATAGATTCAGTGAAATCCCTTTGAAAATCCCAATAGCGTTTCTTATAGAAATAGAAAAAATAACTCAAAAGTTTATATGGATCCCCAAAAGACTCTTAATAGCCAAAGCAATCTTGAAAAAGAAAAACAAAGCTGGATTCACCATACTTTCTGATTTCAAAATATATTCCAAATCTACAGGAATTAAAACATTATGGTACTGATGGTAGGCCAATGGAACAGAATAGAGAGCCTAGAAATCCATGCATACATGGTCAACTGATCTTCGACAAGGGTGCCAAGAATACACAATGGGAAAATGATAGTCTTGTCAACAAATGATGTTGGGAAATGCGATATGCACAAGCAAAAGACTGAAATTGGACCCTTTAATTGACAGAGCGAAAAGGCAACGTGTGGAATGGGAAAAAAATATTTGCAAACCATATATCTGATAAGGGGTTAATTTCAACAACACATAAGGAGTACTTACTACTCAATAGCAAAAACAACAACAAAACCCCTTAATAACCTGATTTAAAATGGACCAAAGGTGTTAATAGACATTTTTCTAAAGAAGACATACAAAAGGCCAAAAAGTATCTCAACGTCAATAATCACCAGCTAAACACAAGTAGTCAAAACCATGATGAGATATCACCTCCCTCCTAATAGGATGGCTTTTTATTAATGAATAATCTGAGAATGGCTTAGTTAAACCAAGTGTTGACTTGTTGGAACAGCTTCTCTGACCGTCTCTCAAACCAAATCAAGGTTATGTGCACATCCTTTATGATTATATTGTTATCATATTACTCAGCATATGAGGGGTGGATATAGATTTTGTAGTCTGAGGCTCATAATTTGAGGGATCCTCTTTAAGAGAGGAATTGAAAAAATATATACAATTGAGTGAGAATTCTTGAAGTTTCCCAGTTAATTTGCTCTTGCATCACATTATGCTGATATATCTGATCCTTTGCATATCTTTCTCACTTGATAGTGAGTTCCTTATGAACTAGGATAAAATCTTATTTGTCTCCACAGCCTCATATTCTGTACAGCATCTGGCACAAAGTGGATGCTCAGTAGATGCTTATTGACTTACTCTGTTCACATCAATTTAATACTGAAAAATTCCATGCTGTATTTTCCCCTCCCATAGGCTCTTCTCCTTTACATTGAGATGTGGCTTCTTATCTTCCCATGTCACTTTTCTCCTCTTTATGGAGATGTGACTTATCTTCTTATGGTTCACATTCCCCACCACTATCCCCACCATCACCTATTGGAACCTCATCAGACTATTCATTTTGCTAGATCACTTAGGGTTCTTTCTTGCTTCCTTGCATTTTTATGTTTCCACATTCATGACCTGGAAGATTTCTACTTATCCCTAAAGATCCACTTCAAGTTTCTTCTCCTTTTGGAAATGCTCCCTGAGCTCTTCAGGCAGAGTCCTGGAGTTCTTTGTTTGGAAATCCCTGACAGCATACATCAGGGCTTTCTGCCTGATGTTTCCCTGCTGGCCTGATGTGGAAGTTTGTGTAGGTTGCAAACAACCTGAATTACCATTCTTGGTCACCCAATACCCTTCTATTTGCCTTTGGAACCCCAGTGTCCATCACTGTAAATTTGTGATAATGTAAATGAATGAATGAATAAAATATAAACTTATTCTTGTTAATAATGTTGGAAAGGGGAGATCTGCTGTTTCAGAGCAAGAGGATATGTGGAGGGGAAGTCTTCTGTGGCCAAGATCCATTTGTAACACCTGCTCTGTTTTAGTGAGAGTTCAAATCCAACCAGGTGGCCTCATTTCTACTCCCCCATTCCCTACCCTCATCTTACTCCTGGCAGTGACCTAGGAGTTCCACTAAGTTTCTCTTCCTCCTTTCCCGCTGCCTATTCACAGCTCAAGACCTGACTGAAAGGAAAGGATAAAGAAGTTGTGATACATATATACAATGGAATATTAACCATAAAAAAGAATGAAGCAATGCCATTTGCAGCAACTTGGATGGAACTAGAGAATATCATACTCAGTGAAGTAAGATAGATAGATAAAGACAAATATCATATGATGTCACTTATATGTGGAATCTAAAAAAATGATACAAATGAACTTACATACAAAACAGAAATAGACCCACAGACATAGAAAAGAAACTTATGGTTATCAAAGAGGAAAGGGGGAGATAAATTAGGAGTTTGGAATTACACACTACTATATATAAAATAGATAACCAACCAGGACCTACCATATAGTACTGGGACCTATACTCAATATTTTGTAATAATCTATAAGGGAAAATATTCTGAAAAAGAATATACATAACTGAATCACTTTGCTGTATACCTGAAACTAACACAACGTTGTAAATCAGCTACACTTCAGTTAAAAAAAATAAGATTTGAACTGGCACTCTCGTCCTGGGACTCCTGCCCTGGCTGTCCTTCTACTGCCTCCTGCAAAGGAGCTGGTTAGGGGGAGCACAGGAGGGATAGACCATGATAGGGGCATTCTGCCTGAGGAAGGTGCAGTAGCTCCCTAGCTCCAGACCCCAAAGGAAGACACCAGCTATTACATTCAGTAGTGTATATATGTTGATGCTACTCTCACTTCGTCCCAGCTTTGCCCTCCCACCCCATTTCCTCAAGTCCATTTTCTATGTCTACCTCTTTATTCCTGCCCAGGAACTAGGTTCATAAGTACCATTTTTTTTTTTTTTTTTAGATTCCATATATATGCGTTAGCATACGGTATTTGTTTTTCTCTTTCTGACTTACTTCACTCTGTATGACAGACTCTAGGTCCTTGCACCTCACTACAAATAACTCAATTTTGTTTCTTTTTATGGCTTAGTAATATTCCATTGTTTATATGTGCCACATCTTCTTTATCCATTCATCTGTTGATGGACATCTAGGTTGGTTCCATATCCTGACTATTGTAAATAGTGCTGCAATAAACATTGTGGTACATGATGATTTTTGAATTATGGTTTTCTCAGGGTATGTGCCCAGCAGTGGGATTGCTGGGTCTTATGGTAGTTCTATTTTTAGTTTTTAAGGAACCTCCTTATTGTTTTCCATAGTGGTTGTATCAATTTACATTCCCAGCAACAGTTCAGGAGAGTTCCCTTTATACCAAATGCTTTCCAGCATTTATTGTTTCTAGATTTTTTGATAATGGCCATTCTGACCAGTGTGAGGTGATACCTCATTGTAGTTCTGATTTGCATTTCTCTAATAATTAGTGATGATGAGCATCTTTTCATGTGCCTCTTGGCCATCTGTACGTCTTCCTTGGTGAAATGTCTATTTAGGTCTTCCACCCATTTTTTAACTGGATTGTTTGTTTTTTGATATTGAGCTCCATGAGCTGTTTGTATATTTTGGAGATTAATGCTTTGTTGTTTCATTTGCAAATATTTTCTCCCATCCTGAGGGTTGTCTTTTTGTCCTGTTTATGGTTTCCTTTGCTGTGTAAAAGTTTTAAGTTTAATTATTGCCGCTGTTCAAGCCTCACCCAACCCAATCGATTTGGGTGTTCTGAGAAGGGTTCCAGCTCAAAGGGGCCCTGGTTGCCAACCTCCACTTTCTAGGTCTCCTCACTTCTGGCTGCTCCTTTCTGGCCAAAATATTAAATGAGACAGTAACAGTACAGGCCAGAGACTGTAGTTGGTTAGGGCTCTCTATCAGAATCCCTCTGATCCAGGCTGATGACCTCAACCTGGATCCCAAGAAGCACTGTGCTTTCCCTACTTCTTCTCTAAGTCTCCAGCTTTAGAGTCTGGTCCTACCATCACATCCCCAGGCTTTATAATATCAGCCACAATATAATATCAGCCATGTAGTTTTCCTCCATGCTCATCCCCATGCTAAACTCTCTCCCTTCCTGGATGGCCCCTGAATTCAACTGTCCACTCCCTTCTTCCTGGGCAAACATTATCCAGAACTGACAACCCCAGAGGTGTCAGACTATGGCTCCAAGACAAGACATAATCACAGAATGGAGACTTCCCATCTGCATGGCTCCATGGGCTGGAGGGATGCTGACAATTACAGACCCTTGAGGCAGGGAAGGAATTATCTTCCCTAAATTCTTCCATTGTGACAAAGACTAGTTTGGCATTTCTATCTGGGGCTTTAAGAGTTATTTTTGTCCTTGAAGTCTAATAGCTGGTTTTTGGTAATTATAGAAAAAAAATGGAGTGGAAATAAAGGGTTTTAGGAAGGTTTTGTTTTTTTATTTCTGGTTTCTAGTATTATATTTTGAATTTCCTATTCAGTTAGGCACAACTCCTGAGGAGATCGTGACCTCTATGATTAGAACAGAAAAAGGTCCCCATCGTCCATAAGCCTATGATTTCCACTTTGTTTCTAACCCTGTAACTGGAATAATTTCTCTGGGTACTGCAAAGAAAGGAAGTTACCTAAATGCTTGTTTTGCAGGGCGCCATTTCCATGCATCAAGTTCACTTGAGGTAAGGGCACACAGGGCCCAATAGATCGCCCTTCGTTGGTGCTTTATTCAGAATGCTCAGAAGATTTGCTCTGTCAGACAATGTCAGTGGCTCCCTACTGCCCACAGACTGGAATTCTCCCCCCTCTACTGGGCCTCCCATTTCTTCTGCACACTCTATCTCATTCATTCATTCATTCATTCATTTCTCCATTCATTCCATAAACATGGATCAACCACATCTTCTATGTTGCAGAACCTGTCCTAGGTTCTGGGGATGTAAATAAAAATAACACTAACCTCTGCTTGTTCTGTTCTCAAAGGACGAATAATCCAGCAGAAAACAAAGCTGTAAACCAAAGCCATAAGAAGTAGTAGCTGTGACAGTGTGATCAAGGTCTGTTTAGAAAGAGTGTGGGAATGGGGCTGGAGGATAACCAGAGAGGTTTCCGAGAGGAAGTGGCCCCAAGGGTCACTGCCCAAGTGTGGAGAAGCCATTTTAACTGGGAACAGTGTCCTGAGTGAGGCCACAGGAACACTGACCACAGTGTACTCAGGAAGCCAGAAAACAGGGGACTAGAAGGCTGAGGGAAGGAAGAGGCCAGAGTGTGTAGAGCATCATATAGGCTATGGGAGCCATTCTTGGATGTGTGTGTGTATTTATGAGTGTATGTATTTGTTTGTGTGTGTGTGTGTGGAGAGGAGGTTGTTGACATGATTAAATCACTGAAGCTTCGGGGCAGAAGTCTCTACACTTAGCCTGCTAAGGATGTGTGTATGTGTGTGTTTGTGTATATTTAAAGCCTGTACTTGGATAAAAGACAGTGCCTTGAATACCTAAAGAAGCAGCACAGCTAGAAAAATATTTTAACATGAAAAATATGAATAGCCTATAAGACATCCAGCCCATTGATTAAACCATGAAATGTGCAGCCCAAAACTTACTGACTCAATAACCCCTCCTGTGCATAAAATAGAACCTCAGACATCCCTGTAAATGTCACTAGTTATTTCTGAGAGTCCCCAGGGAGTGATTCCTGGGCTGGCAGAACTGTCTCTCACCTCAGGGGCACCAAGTGGCTCCTACCTCCTTGGCCTGTCCTGCTCAGATGTCCTTTGATGTGTCCACACCAACTGCCCCACCCATTGTGGGAATGCTAGCTTCAGGGGGCAGCGTCTGGGTGTTCCTGTGCTTCAGGATTTGGAGAGACAGACTGAAACAGGCCCTACTCAGGGGAAAGATGGTTTCCCCCCAGTTCTGGGTCACACATCCCAAATCAGCTAAGCTTGATGCAGACATTCCAAGGCCCTTCCTGAGATGTCACAGCCACCTCTGCCTCTTCCCTCAGCCAGGTGACCAGGACCTGCTCTGGAGTCAGATCACGGGCAGAAGCTATTTCTCCCCTCCCTCACATCGCTTCATCTTCAAAATGACTTGTGTCTTCCCTACTTAAACACAAATGTTTCCAGTATGCTGCTTGTTCTGATATTAGTACACACATCCTATAATAGTCACAAAAGACCCTGGCATCTGCACCTAAGGAGCAGGGGTAACTGAAATCAGAAAACACTACAAGTAAAAATGCACAGAGACTCAAGTTGCAAAAGCCAGGACGTAATTCTTGAAAAAAAAAAAAAAAAAGGAAGGTGTTGTGGAAATGGTGGGAATAAGCTTAAAGTGTATTGATTTGATCTCAACTTTCATAATTAGAGAGAAATGCAAATGCATATTTGGCAAACTATTAGAACTTAACCCCACAATTTTTTTTTAATTTTTTATTTTTATTGATTTATTTTTTATTAGTTTCTGCTTTATAACAAAGTGAATCAGTCATACATATACATCTGTTCCCACATCCCTTCCCTCATGCATCTCCCTCCCTCCCACCCTCCCCATCCCACCCCTCCAGGCGGTCACAAAGCACCGAGCTGATCTCCCTGTGCTCTGCGGCTGCTTCCCACTATCTATCTACCTTACGTTTGGTAGTGTATATATGTACATGCCTCTCTTTCACTTTGTCACAGCTTACCCTACCCCCTCCCCATATCCTCAAGTCCATTCTCAAGTAGGTCTGTGTCTTTATTCCCGTTTTACCCCTAGGTTCTTCATGACATTTTTTTTTTAATTCCATATATATGTGTTAGCATATGGTATTTGTCTTTCTCTTTCTGACTTACTTCACTCTGTATGACACACTCTAGGTCTATCCACCTCATTACAAATAGCTCAGTTTCGTTTCTTTTTATGGCTGAGTAATATTCCATTGTATATAGGTGCCACATCTTCTTTATGCATTCATCCGATGATGGACACTTAGGTTGTTTCCAGCTCTGGGCTAGTGTGAATAGAGCTGCAATGAACATTTTGGTACATGTCTCTTTTTGAATTATGGTTTTCTCAGGGTATATGCCCAGTAGTGAGATTGCTGGGTCATATGGTAGTTCTATTTTTAGTTTTTTAAGGAACCTCCATACCGTTCTCCATAGTGGCTGTACCAATTCACATTCCCACCAGCAGTGCAAGAGTGCTCCCTTTTCTCCACACCCTCTCCAGCATTTATTGTTTCTAGATTTCTTGATGATGGCCATTCTGACTGGTGTGAGATGATATCTCATTGTAGTTTTGATTTGCATTTCTCTAATGATTAATGATGTTGAGCATTCTTTCATGTGTTTGTTGGCAGTCTGTATATCTTCTTTGGAGAAATGCCTATTTAAGTCTTCTGCCCATTTTTGGATTGGGTTGTTTGTTTTTTTGCTATTGAGCTGCATGAGCTGTTTATAAATTTTGGAGATTAATCCTTTGTCAGTTGCTTCATTTGCAAATATTTTCTCCCATTCTGAGGGTTGTCTTTTGGTCTTGTTTATGGTTTCCTTTGCTGTGCAAAATATTTGAAGTTTCATTAGGTCCCATTTGTTTATCTTTGTTTTTAGTTCCATTTCTCTAGGCGGTGGGTCCAAAAGGATCTTGATGTGATTTATGTCATAGGGTGTTCTACCTATGTTTTCCTCTAAGAGTTTGATAGTTTCTGGCCTTACATTTAGGTCTTTAATCCATTTTGAGCTTATTTTTGTGTATGGTGTTAGGGAATGATCTAATCTCATACTTTTACATGTCCCTATCCAGTTTTCCCAGCACCACTTATTGAAGAGACTGTCCTTTCTCCACTGTACATTCCTGCATCCTTTATCAAAGATAAGTTGGCCATATGTGCGTGGGTTTATCTCTGGGCTTTCTATCCTGATCCACTGATCTATCTTTCTGTTTTTATGCCAGTACCACACTGTCTTAATTACTGTAGCTTTGTAGTATAGTCCGAAGTCAGGGAGCCTGATTCCTCCAGCTCCGTTTTTCGTTCTCAAGATTGCTTTGGCTATTCGGGGTCTTTTGTTTTTCCCTACAAATTGTGAAATTTTTTGTTCTAGTTCTGTGAAAAATGCCAGTGGTAGTTTGATAGGGATTGCATTGAATCTGTAGATTGCTTTGGGTAGTAGAGTCATTTTCACAATATTGATTCTTCCAATCCAGGAGCATGGTATATCTCTCCATCTATTTGTATCATCTTTAATTTCTTTCATCAGTGTCTTATAATTTTCTGCATACAGGTCTTTTGTCTCCTTAGGTAGGTTTATTCCTAGATATTTTATTCTTTTTGTTGCAATGGTAAATGGGAGTGTTTTCTTGATTTCATTTTCAGATTTTTCATCATTAGTGTACAGGAATGCCAGAGATTTCTGTGCATTAATTTTGTATCCTGCTACTTTACCAAATTCATTGATTAGCTCTAGTAGTTTTTCGGTAGCATCTTTAGGATTCTCTATGTATAGTATCATGTCATCTGCAAACAGTGACAGCTTTACTTCTTCTTTTCCAATTTGGATTCCTTTTATTTCCTTTTCTTCTCTGATTGCTGTGGCTAAAACTTCCAAAACTAGGTTGAATAAGAGTGGTGAGAGTGGGCAGCCTTGTCTTGTTCCTGATCTTAGTGGAAATGGTTTCAGTTTTTCACCATTGAGGACAATGTTGGCTGTGGGTTTGTCATATATGGCCTTTATTATGTTGAGGAAAGTTCCCTCTATGCCTACTTTCTGCAGGGTTTTTATCATAAATGGGTGTTGAATTTTGTCGAAAGCTTTCTCTGCATCTATTGAGATGATCATATGGTTTTTCTCCTTCAACTTGTTAATATGGTGTATCACATTGATTGATTTGCGTATATTGAAGAATCCTTGCATTCCTGGAATAAACCCCACTTGATCATGGTGTATGATCCTTTTAATGTGCTGTTGGATTCTGTTTGCTAGTATTTGGTTGAGGATTTTTGCATCTATGTTCATCAGTGATATTGGCCTGTAGTTTTCTTTCTTTGTGACATCCTTGCCTGGTTTTGGTATCAAGGTGATGGTGGCCTCGTAGAATGAGTTTGGGAGTGTTCCTTCCTCTGATATTGTTTGGAAGAGTTTGAGAAGGATGGGTGTTAGCTCTTCTCTAAATGTTTGATAGAATTCGCCTGTGAAGCCATCTGGTCCTGGGCTTTTGTTTGTTGGAAGATTTTTAATCACAGTTTCAATTTCAGTGCTTGTGATTGGTCTATTCCTATTTTCTACTTCTTCCTGATTCAGTCTTGGTAGGTTGTGCATTTGTAAGAATTTGTCCATTTCTTCCAGGTTGTCCATTTTATTGGCATAGAGTTGCTTATAGTAATCTCTCATGATCTTTTGTATTTCTGCAGTGTCAGTTGTTACTTCTCCTTTTTCATTTCTAATTCTACTGATTTGAGTCTTCTCCCTTCTTTTCTTGATGAGTCTGGCTAATGGTTTGTCAATTTTGTTTATCTTCTCAAAGAACCAGCTTTTAGTTTGGTTGATCTTTGCTATCGTTTCCTTCATTTCTTTTTCATTTATTGCTGATCTGATCTTTATGATTTCTTTCCTTCTGCTAACTTTGGGGTTTTTTTGTTCTTCTTTCTCTAATTGCTTTAGGTGCAGTGTCAGGTTGTTTACTCGAAATGTTTCCTGTTTCTTAAGGTGGGATTGTATTGCTATAAACTTCCCCCTTAGAACTGCTTTTGCTGCGTCCCATAGGTATTGGGTCGTCGTGTCTCTATTGTCATTTGTTTCTAGGTATTTTTTAATTTCCTCTTTGATTTCTTCAGTGATCACTTCGTTATTCAGTAGTGTATTGTTTAGCCTCCATGTTTTTGTATTTTTTACAGATCTTTTCCTGTAATTGATGTCTAGTCTCATAGCATTGTGGTCGGAAAAGATACTTGATACAATTTCAATTTTCTTAAATTTACCAAGGCTTGATTTGTGACCCAAGATATGATCTATCCTGGAGAATGTTCCATGAGCACTTGAGAAAAATGTGTATTCTGTTGTTTTTGGGTGGAATGTCCTATAAATATCAACTAAGTCCATCTTGTTTAATGTATCATTTAAAGCTTGTGTTTCCTTATTTATTTTCATTTTGGATGATCTGTCCATTGGTGAAAGTGGGGTGTTAAAGTCCCCTACTATGACTGTGTTACTGTCGATTTCCCCTTTTATGGCTGTTAGTATTTGCCTTATGTATTGAGGTCCTCCTATGTTGGGTGCATAAATATTTACAATTGTTATATCTTCTTGGATCGATCCCTTTATCGTTATGTAGTGTCCTTCTTTGTCTCTTCTAATAGTCTTTATTTTAAAGTCTATTTTGTCTGATATGAGAATTGCTACTCCAGCTTTCTTTTGATTTCCATTTGCATGGAATATCTTTTTCCATCCCCTTACTTTCAATCTGTATGTGTCTCTAGGTCTGAAGTGGGTCTCTTGTAGACAGCATATATATGGGTCTTGTTTTTGTATCCATTCAGCCACTCTGTGTCTTTTGGTGGGAGCATTTAGTCCATTTACATTTAAGGTAATTATTGATATGTATGTTTCTATTCCCATTTCCTTAATTGCTTTGGGTTCGTTATTGTAGGTATATTCCTTCTGTTGTGTTTCTTGCCTAGAGAAGTTCCTTTAGCATTTGTTGTAAAGCTGGTTTGGTGTTGCTGAACTCTCTCAGCTTTTGCTTGTCTGTAAACGTTTTAATTTCTCCATCAAATCTGAATGAGATCCTTGCTGGGTAGAGTAATCTTGGTTGCAGGTTTCTCTCCTTCATCACTTTAATTATGTCCTGCCACTCCCTTCTGGCTTGTAGAGTTTCTGCTGAGAGATCAGCTGTTATCCTGATGGGGATTCCCTTGTGTGTTATTTGTTGTTTTTCCCTTGCTGCTTTTAATATGATTTCTTTGTGTTTAATTTTTGACAGTTTGATTAATATGTGTCTTGGCGTGTTTCTCCTTGGATTTATTCTGTATGGGACTCTCTGTGCCTCCTGGACTTGATTAACTATTTCCTTTCCCATATCGGGGAAGTTTTCAACTATAATCTCTTCAAATATTTTCTCAGTCCCTTTCTTTTTCTCTTCTTCTTCTGGAACCCCTATAATTCGAATGTTGGTGCATTTAATGTTGTCCTAGAGGTCTCTGAGACTGTCCTCTGTTCTTTTCATTCTTTTTTTCTTTATTTTGCTCTGCAGCAGTTATTTCCACTATTTTATCTTCCACCGCACTTATCCGTTCTTCTGCCTCAGTTATTCTGCTATTGATCCCATCTAGAGTATTTTTCAGTTCATTTATTGTGTTTTTAATCGATGCTTGATTCATCTTTAGTTCTTCTAGGTCCTTGTTAACTGTTTCTTGCATTTTGTCTATTCTATTTCCAAGATTTTGGATCTTGGAAATAGAATCTTGGATCATCTTTACTATCATTATGCTGAATTCTTTTTCAGGTAGAGTGCCTATTACCTCTTCGTTTGTTAGGTCTGGTAGGTTTTTATCTTGCTCCTTCACCTGCTGTGTGTTTTTCTGCTTTCTCATTTTGCTTATCTTACTGTGTTTGGGGTCTCCTTTTTGCAGGCTGCAGATTCGTAGTTCCCGTTGTTTTTGGTATCTGTCCCCCATGGCTAAGGTTGTTTCAGTAGGTTGTGTAGGCTTCCTGGTGGGGGGGACTAATGCCTGTGTTCTGGTGGTTGAGGCTCGATCTTGTCTTTCTGGTGGACAGGTCCACGTCTGGTGGTGTGTTTTTGGGGTGCCTGTGGCCTTATTATGTTTTTAGGTAGCCTCTCTGCTAATGGGTGGGGTTGTGTTCCTGCCTTGCTTGTTGCTTGGCATAGGGTGACCAGCACTCTAGCTTGCTGGTCGTTGACTGAAGCTGGGTGCTGGTGTTGAGATGGAGATCCCTGGAGCTTTTCGCTGCTTGATATTATGTGGAGCTGGGAGGTCTCTTGTGGACCCGTGTCCTGAAGTTGGCTCTCCCACCTCAGAGGCACAGCACTGACTCCTGGCTGCAGCACCAAGAGCCTTTCATCCACCCGGCTCAGAATAACAGTGAGAAAAAGTGGAAAGAAAGAATTAGTAGAAGAAAGAAAGAGAGAGGGAAAGAAAGGAAGAAGGGAAGAAAGTGAAGGAGGGAAGAAAGGAAGGTAGGAAGGAAGAAAGAAAGAAAGGAGGGATGGAGGGAGGAAGGATGGAAAGAAAGAAGGAAAGAAAGGAGGGAGGGAGGGAGGAATGAAAGCAAAAGGAAGAGTGAATGGAAGAAGGGAGGGAGGAAGGAAAGAAAGAAAGAAAGACTGGAGGGAGGGAGGGAGGAAGGAAAGAAAAAGAAAGTGGAAAGAAGAAGGGTGGGAGGGAGGAGGGAGGAAAGAAAAAGAAAGAAGGAAAGGAGGAGCAGAGGGAGGGAGGGAGGAAGGGAAGGTAGGAAAAAAAGAAAGAGCAGGTAAAGTAAAATAGAATAAAGTATGAAATATAGTAGCGTTATTAAAATTAGAAAGTAATTATTGAAAAAAAAACACGGACCGATAGAACCCTGGGACATATGGTGGAAGCAAAGCTATACAGAGAGAATCTTACATAGAAGATTACACATACACATTCACAAAAAGAGAGCAGGGGGAAAAATCAAAAATCTTGCTCTCCAAGTCCACCTCCTCGATTTGGGATAATTCGTTGTAAAAAGAGGAAAAGGGCGAGAAGTCTGAAATCTTGCTAAGTCCACCTCCTTAATTTGAGATAATTCGTTGTAAAAAGAGGAAAAAGGGGGGGAAAGTCTTAAATCTTGTCCTCAAAGTCCACTTCCTCAATTTGGGATGATTCGCTTTCCATTCATGCACTCCACAGACGCAGGGCACATCAAATGGACCGTGGAGCTTTAATCCACTGCCTCCGAGGCTGCACAGAGAGATTTCCCTGTCTCTGCTCTCACAACTCCCGGGTCTCAGCCCTTGGACCTGGCCCCGCCTCTGCACGTAGGTCGCCGGAGGGGCGTCCGTTCTTCACTCAGACAGGATGGGTTTAAAGGAGCCGCTGATTCGGGGGGCTCTGGCTCACTCAGGCAGAGGGGAGGGAGGGGAATGCCCTCTCCTCACGCACCAGGCAACAAAAGGGAAAAAAGTCTCTTGCCTCTCCGGTAGCTCCAGACCCTTTCCCCAGACTCCCTCCGGGCTAGCACTAACCCCTTCAGGCTCTCTTCCTGCCGCCAACCCCAGTCCTCTCCCTGCGCTCCGACTGAAAGCCGATACCCGAGCCTCAGCTCCCAGCCCCGCCCGCCCCGGCGGCGAGCAGACAAGCCTCTCAGGCTGGTGTGTGCCTGAGGGCACCGATCCTCTGTGCCAAAATCTCTCCGCTTTTCCCTCCGCATCCCTGTTGCTGTGCTCTCCTCCGCTACTCCGAAGCTTTCCCCCTCCGCCACCTGCAGTCTCCGCCCGCAAAGGGGCTTGTAGTGTGTAGAAACCTTCCCTCCTTCACGGCTCCCTCCCCACTGGTGCAGGTCCCGTCCATATCCTATTGTCTCTGTTTATTCTTTTTTTCTTTTGACCTACCCAGGTATGTGGGGAGTTTCTTGCCTTTTGGGGGGTCTGAGGTCTTCTGTCAGCGTTCAGTAGGTGTTCTGTTGGAGTTGTTCCACGTGTAGATGAATTTCTGATGTATCTGTGGGGAGGAAGGTGATCTCCGCGTCTTACTCTTCCACCATCTTCCTCCCTCAACCCCACAATTTTTAATTACAAATTATAACAGGATATATTGCAGATAATTTGTATCTTCAGAGTCAAAGAGCAGCATCAAGGATAAGAAAACAATTTTGTTTCTTATTATGGGTGAGTAGTATTCCACTTTATATATGTTCCACATCTTCTTTATCCATTCATCCGATGATGGACACTTAAGTTGTTTCCATCTCCTGGCTATTGTTAATAGATGAACATTTTGGTACATGACTCTTTTTGAATTATGGTTTTCTCAGGGTATATGCCCAGTAGTGAGATTGCTGGGTCATATGGTAGTTGTATTTGTAGTTTTTTAAGGAGCCCTCCATACTGTTCTCCATAGTAGTTGTACCAATTCACATTCCCACCAGCATTGCAAGAGTGATCACTTTTCTCCACACCCTCTCCAGCATTTATTGTTTCTAGATTTTTTGATGATCAACATTCTGACTGGTGTGAGATGATATCTCATTGTAGTTTTGATTCGCATTTCTCTAATGATTAATGATGTTGAGCATTCTTTCATGTGTTTGTTGGCAGTCTGTATATCTTCTTTGGAGAAATGTCTTTTTAAGTCTTCTGCCCATTTTTTGGATTGGGTTGTTTGTTTTTTTGTTATTGAGCTGCATGAGCTGCTCATAAATTTTAGAGATTAATCCGTTGTCAGTTGCTTCATTTGCAAATATTTTCTCCCATTCCGAGGGATGGACCTAGAGTCTGTCATACAGAGTGAAGTAAGTCAGAAAGAGAAAGACAAATACCGTATGCTAACACATATATATGGAATTTAAGAAAAAAAGTCATGAAGAACCTAGGGGCAAGACAGGAATAAAGACACAGACCTACTAGAGAATGTACTTGAGGATATGGAGAGGGGGAAGGGTAAGCTGTGACAAAGTGAGAGAGTGGCATGGACATATATACACTACCAAATGTAAAATAGATAGCTAGTGGGAAGCAGCCACATAACACAGGGAGATCAGCTCGGTGCTTTGTGACCACCTAGAGGGGTGGGATATGTATGGTGGAAGGGAGGGAGACGCAAGAGGGAAGAGATATGGGAACATATGTATATGTATAGCTGATTCACTTTGTTATAAAGCAGAAACTAACACACCAGTGTAAAGAAATTGTACTCCAATAAAGATGTAAAAAAAAAAAAAAAAAGAATGAGAAAACAAGAGAAACTGCAATAAGAGTATGTGAGTTAGAGCAAGATACATGTTACTCTAATAATTATAAATGCTTTCATATCCAATGTTTAAATTAATGGCTTTCATGTTGGGTTAATGATAATCTAATAGTGTCACCTAAACAAGATGGTGAAGGAAGAAAAATTAGAAATAAAAAGATGGATAAAGACAATACAAGAGAACACAAAGAAAGGAAATTAGTCCCAGAAATATTAATATTGGTCTATCTATAAATTATAGTAAAAGACATTAAATAATGGTCAAAGAGGGTTTAACAGATGTGAAAACATTACTTGAAAAGGAATTAACATAGTGTGAGGAAAGAGACAACTGTCTTTTTGAACTGAGTTTAGCTATGAAGGGAAGAGAAATGACACAGTAATTATGGGAGATATTTGTCAAGGGAAGTTTAAAAATGTATACTTTATTGTATTTTTTTTAACAACACAGTTTTCATGTAGAACACTTGGAAAATAAAGGAACGTAAGGTAGAAGAAATCAAAGGTTACCCACAATCTCACAAGTCAAGGGCAGATGCTCTTTTAACAGTGTGTGGCGAGATGTGGTCTTGGAGAAGACTTGCCCCCATACAAGGCCTGGGAGAGAGGAGGCAGCAGATAGGAGGAACTGAGGAGTAAGCACTGTCACAGTTTATCCCTTCTTCCCTCTCCTGGACCATAGGGGTCTAGAAACACAAGGATTTTGCCCCCTTCTTCCTTCTTTTCCCCGGGAGCTGCCCAATATCACTGAGCAGGTGAAGTAACATAGTGAGGAAAAGAGAAAGGGAGGAAGGAAGCTGAATTATGTACAGAATTCTAACTTTATTTTTTAAATTACAATTACATTGATTAAAAACATCAGAAAACATAGAAAACTATCCAAGAAAAGAAGTCTTAAGAAATAACCAAGACAGAGGAAAGGAGACCCGGAAAAGGGAAAAACCTTAGTCCTCTTTGTGATTTTCTATCC